>NC_057863.1:58323293-58645293 GCF_019393635.1 Dromiciops gliroides
TTCATACTTCCTCTTACATGAGCCTCAATGAGGTTTTGCTACAAGTCACAAAGCTCTCTTTCTTTCAGTGTTACCCCATGCCATATATCCCCAAAGCACTAGCCAATATTAATGCAGAACTTTCCGGAACTTAGGGTCGAGTCAGCTGACTGTTTTATAGAAGAAAATGTTTGACATGAAAGGGATCTTAGTGGATCAGCTAGTCCAATTTTTATTTTATAGATGAGGAAACTGAGGCCTAGAGGATTGAGATCATAGCTAATAATCTCAGCGTATCTGGAACTCAAACCCAGGTCTTCAGACTCTCCGTCCAGCATTCTTTCCACTACTCTTTGCTCATTTTATGTTTAGCACCCTTGTCCGTGGAGTCTCTCCTTCCTTCTGATTGGAGATGATGGAGGGTAGACATTGGAGGGATTGTCCATTTAGGGAGGGAGCACAGGGAAGCCATCGTATAACTTCTCACTTGGCTGTTTTCCTGGACTTCTTCAGTGTCTTCAGAAACTCATCTTCCTGCAACATTACTTCAACTCTGAAACTCATAATTCCTAAGTACTTCTTACCCCTCAAGCCCCTCCTTCTCTCTGATTGGAAAGGGTAGTGAGTGAACATAGGAGAGTTCTCCCAGATTCTTCATTTAAGGAGGGGTCGAAGGGAATCTCATGGTTTCCTACCCAGCTGCAGGACTTCCTCATTCATCTCAGCCGGGGTATCTTCTCCATTCCCCCCTCCTTTAGCTTATTTTTATACACTTTTTCTTCCTCAATTCAGTGGAGACCTCCTTGAGGGCAGAAACTGACTTTTGCCTTTCTTTGTATCCCTAGCCCTTAGCACAGTCCCTGCCACATAAGTAAGTGTTAATAAATGTTTATTGATCAACTGAATGACAAATTAACCCAGAGGCTTGGGGAAAAGAAGTATTACATTAAATTCAGAGACCTGAAGTTAAGCAACTTGACCAAGATCACAGAGGGAGTATCAGAGCCAGGATTTGACCCTAAGTGCTCTGACTCTATGACTGTCCTGGTGTTGAATCTTGGTACTTCCGCTTACTAGCTATGTGTGACTTCTTCCTGATGAAGTCATGTTGGTTCCTTGTAATCACCGCTTCTCTTTCTACATCTTCAGTAATCATCTCTCTGATACATCCCAAGGAATCCAAGTTAAGCTCACTGACCTATAGCATAAAAACTGTTCTCTCATTTTGAACAACCAATCTTATAGCAGGTATCCCCTCATAATCTGGGTCTTTTCATATACAAAGACACATCTAGTAAATTAAATCCCTCAAAAGCAGCTAAGTAGTCTATATATTTCTCCTTACCTATCTTCAGAATCAATTATCTGTTAAGTCATTTCTGTTCTCTAATTATAGAGCAAAGGTCATTTTCCTTGACATAGAAAGCAGGTAGAATGTTATGTCTGGGGAACAAATGGTAAATCAGTTTGACTGAAACAGAGTGCATAAGTAGATGTAAAATGAAATAAGACTGGAAAGGTAGGTAGGGGACTGACTATAAAGAGATTTGAATATCCACTGGAGGATTTGTTTTGGGGTTGTTATTGGGTTTCCTTTTTATTTTAGTGGCAATAGGTAGTTATAAAAATTTTGAGTAGGGGGGATCACTTGGTCAAAGCTGGCTTTTTAAAAAGCCCATTTGTGTAGAATTATCCATTAATTCCTTTATTTGGGGAGCCAGAGTTTTTCTTTAATTGTGTAAACTCCATTAATCTCCCTTATAGGTTCATGATTGCTGTCTTAAGACTACTTGGAGCATTTTCATAGAAATGATCACAATAATCTAGAGCTAAAAGGAAACAGAGTTATGCAAGTATTTAGTTAAGCGGATTCTTTTATTGACTTCTTCAGTACAAGTACACAAGGCATTAGGTGAAAAGGAGCTGCCAAAGTCAAGAAGTCACTCTCCAAGGAAAGGTAAAACACTCAATGATTTGGCCAATAAAATTGTGTTTATTCACTTCAATCAAAATATGTACTCAATATATGTTACTTCGTTTAACTTAATAACTTAATAGAGAAGATGGGAAAGCCCCTACTCTAATTCCTATACCACATGAAAGAAAGAAACCAGATTCCTTGAAATATTCAATACATTCTACCCAGCCAAAAAATATCATTCAAAATACCCAAAATAATGTTTTACCACCACCAGGTCTACAGAAACAATGATGGTAAGTCAGAAATTTAAAGATGAAAGATAGAGAAGATACAGATGTGGAAGCAATTATACAGAAATAGAAATTAAAAGGGGCCAGATCCAGTTCTGATTCTGGTGAGGCTAAAATTAGTCCACTCTGAAATTGAGGAAGCCAAAGGGTCATGAAATGTTTTCTTATCAAATCTTAAACCATTACATATTCTAGATTCTCCGATTCATATTTATTTGGATTCAAGCACTGTATTAATGATTTATTCTGCCATGATAAGAATTGGAAACTAAGTTCTAGCTTTCTTTTAATGGGGGCTCAATCCTCTTTTGGGTGATATAATTGGGTATCAATATTATTTGGGCCAAAGTACTAAAAATATATTGACATTACACTTTTGTTTGACTATCAAGTGTTTAGTAAATGAGTCATTAAAAAACCCCATATCTGACCATCCTGACCAGTACAAATAGCACTTGGTCAAGATAACCAGACATGTTCATCCCTGGTATGTGGTTATCAACCTAAAGTGTTTAGCACATAGTAGGCACTTAATAAGTGTTTATTTCCTTCATTTGTTCTTCTTGCTTATGGTCTCCACTCCAGAGGAGGGCAGAATATCAATATTTAGCATTACTCCATGGATAACCAACCATTTTTATAAGGGCTAAACTTAATGAAGATATATAAAAGGCTGAGATTTTACTGAATATATTTGTTTTTCCATGTGATTCCTTGATTCACAAGAAACATAATTTTGTTGTTGTTGTTTTCCCTTTCAAACATAATATAATACCTTTGAAAATACAGTTAAATTAAGGTTGCTAAGACTAAATATGATGATCTACAACTCAATTAGCTGAGGAAAGATCAGATATAGCACTAATAGGAAGTATGAAAATGCATATCAAAATGTTTATCATGGTACATTATCTTATTTATTATTGGGGGGGGGAGCTCCCCAGCAATCCACAAGGTTTTGATCACTTGAACTCACTTAGAAAGGTCTCATAAATTTCACAATTGTGATTCACTTAGATATTTAAGGTTTTCATTTATATAGGTTCTATCGTAGCACCCTGAAATCCCTTCGTAACCTAGAAGATGCCTTTTGTAAGTTACTGTGGCTGAAAAATATCATCACCTGATGGCTAAACATCTGATCAATGCATTTGAGATGGTTCTCTGAACAGATCAATGATCAGTTTATTTCTGAAGACATTCTGAATTGGTTGTATTATTACAGACATTATGTGGTGATTAGTCTATTGATTAGAATTTAGAGAGGTCTCCAGTGAAATGCTTAAGAGATCTGTACTTAATTCAACATTTTAATTATTGTCTTGGATGATAGAAAGTGCCATAGATGGGATGCCTATCAGATTTGCAGATGACATAATGCTGGGAGTTATGGCTAACGTTTGAGGATTTAAAATATGAAAAAAGTTTCATTGGGCTAGATTGATAAACTGACTCTAATAGATTAAGGACAAATAAAGATGCCTACCCTTAGGTTTAAAAACCCCAGCATAGGTACAGAATGGGGGACATGTGGCTGGATAACAGTTTCTATGAAGGGTCAGAGGTAAATTTCTTAAATTCAGCAATAAGTCACCAATGGAATCTAGCAGCCAGAAAAGCTGCATTGATCTTAGGTCACAGAAATATATATATATATATATATATATATATATATATATATATATATATATAGTAGGTATGAGGAATAGAGTGAACAAAGACAAAGAGTACAAAAGGTCATGGAGGATTTGAGAAATAATGGGGAGCGATCACTTTCTGCCAAGGGGGTTAGCGTGAGGCTTACTCAAAGAATCCTGGAAAGGGAACATTGAAGGATTTCAAACATCTCTAGAAGACTATTTACTCTAAATGAGCAGTGACAGCAACTGCTTCTGGAGCTTTCAGCCTACAGATGGTAAGGGGGTTAGACTACTGGTGAAGAGATTACAGGGGTATCTTTGCTAGCACTGAGACAGGACCCTGTTGCTTTGCCCATATTTGGATCCAGGTCACAGTTCTGGGTGGCAGGGTGAGTAGGAGCATTAGCACACCATAGTTTATAGCTGCAGTGGACCTTCCTCATATTTCCAGAGCAGAAAAGAGGGTTTGTGGTTGCTCACAGACCAGAGCACAGACCAAAAGAGTAGAAAGATACTTCTCCTTAGATCATTCCACCTTGGAAGAACTGAAAACTTACAGGTCCCTAGAAGTATTTCTGAAAAGAGCTGCATAAAACTCCTGAAGCTTGGGACAATGCTCTCTCCACCCTGGAAGCAGAGCCCTACTTTAATAGAGTCAAGAAATAATCTGGAGAAATGAAAAAACAACAGAAAAAAATCTGACGATAGAAAGTTCCTATAGTGACAAGGAAGATCAAAAACACACCCTCAGAAGATAACAAAGTCAAAGATTCTACATCCAAAGTTTGCAAGAAAATGTGAATTGGTCTCAAGCCATAGAAGATCTCAAAAAGACATTGAAAACCAAGTAAGAGAGGTAGAGGAAAGAATGGGAAGAATAATTAAAGTGATATAAGAAAATCATTAAAAACGAGTCAATAGTTTGGTAAAGGAGACACAAAAGAATACTGAAGAAAATAACACCTTTAAAAACAGACTAAGCTAAATGGTAAAAGAACTACAAAAAGGCAGTGAGGAAAAGAATGCCTTGAAAATCAGAATTGGCCAAACAGAAAAAGAGGCACAAAAAACTCACTGAAGAAAAAAACTCCCTAAAAATAGAATTGGCCAAATGGAAAAGGAGGTACAAAAACTCACTGAAGGAAATAATTATCCAAAAGTCAGACTTGAGCAAATGAAAGCCACTGACTTTATGAGAAATCAAGAAACAATAAAACAAAACTAAATGAGTGAAAAGATAGATGGAAATGTGAAATATTTCTTGGAAAAACAAATGAGTTGGAAAATACATCCAGGAGAGAGAATTTTTATTTTTTTTAGTTTCACAGGTATTTTTTTTTTTAATCTTAAGAGTATTTTATTTTCCAGTTACATGTAAAGACAGTTTTCAACATTTGTTTTATAAGATTTTGAGTTCCAAATTTTTCTCCCTTCTTCACTTCCCTCCCACTTCCCCAATACATAAAACAATCTGATATGGGTGTTTACATATATATATATATATATATATATATATATATATATATATATATATATATATATATATATATATATATATACAATCACATTAAACATATTTCTTCTTTAGTCATGTTGTGAAAGAAGAATCAGAACACAAGGGAAAAACCTCAAGAAAGGAAAAAAACAACAACAAAAAGTAGAAACAATATTGTTCAATCTGCATTCAGAATCCACAGTTCTTTTTTCTGGATGTGGAGAACATTTTCCATCATGAGTTCTTTGGAATTGTCTTGGATCAGTTGGTTGGATAAGTTTTCAACTCCACCAACAATGTATTAGTGTTCCAATTTTTTCATAGCTTCCAGGAGAGATAATTTTAAAATTATTGGACTACCTGAAAGCCATGATAAAAAAGAGCCTAGGCATCATCTTTCAAGAAATTGCCAAGGAAAACTGCCATGATATTCTAGAACCAGAGGGTAAAATAGAAATTGAAAGAATCTACTGATTACCTCCTGAAAGAGACCCGAAAATGAAAATTCTCTGAAATATTATAGAGTTCCCAGGTGAAGGAGAAATATTTCAAGCAGTCAGAAAGAAACGATTCAAGTACCATGGAGCCACAGCTAGGATCACACAAGAATTAGCAACTTCTACACTAAAGGGCTTGGAATATGATAGTCTAGAAGTCAAAGGAGCTAGGATTACAATCAAGAATTGCCTACCCAGTGAAAGTGAGTGTAATCCTTCAGAGGAAAAATGGCTATTCAATAAAATAGAGGATTTTTTTTTTGGTGAGGCAATTGGGGTTAAGTGACTTGCCTAGGGTCACACAGCTAGTAATTGTTAATTGTCTGAGTCTGGATTTGAACTCAGGTCCTTCTGAATCCAGGGCTGGTGCTCTATCCACTGTACCACCTAGCTGCCCTGAAATAGAGGATTTTTAAACATCCTTGATGAAAAGACCAGATCTGTTGGAAACTATCCTTATATGTAACTGGAAAATAATAAAACACTTGTATTTATTTTAAAAATGATCAGCTATGAATGACTTAGCTAGTTTTAGCAATAAAATGATCCAAGACAGCTCTGAAGGACTTATGATGAAAAATGGTATCCATCTCCAGAGAAAGAACTGATGGTGTCTGAATACAGATTGAAGCATATTTTTACTTTATTTTTCATGAGATTTTTTTATTTGTTTTCTTTCACATGACTAATATGGAAATGTTTTGCATTACTATCCATGTATAACCTATAACAAATTGCTTGCCTTCTCAAAGGGCAGGGGAGGAAGGGAGAAAATTGGGAACTCAGAGTTTTAAAAATAGATGTTAAAATTGTTTTTACATGTAATTGGGAAAAATTAAATAATAAATAAAAATAGAAGACTATATTAAATCTGAAAGAGAAGCTGGATGAAATGTGCACTCTGGTATAAGAAAATGAGAGTCATGGGGAAATTGCCAGCTGAGGAAGAAGACACTGCCTGAAAACTTTCCACAAATCACCTTCAATGACGAGTTTGAACCTAAAATAGCATTTTTAATAACAGATGATAACTAATAATTTAAGTTGCATTTCACTTACTGTGCTGTGGAAAATCAAAGAAGGAGTTGACAGAAGCTAGGTGCAATTGTAGTCTAACATTTTACCTTTAGGTAAGCTAGCATTTTAAATGCATTCAGAGGATTCAGATGGAGATCATCTCATCCCATCCTCTCTATACTTCTCTCTCTCCCTGCCTCCATCCCTTCACCCTCTCTGATTTCGTCATTCTTTTTCTCTATATTCCTTTCTCCATGTCTCTGCCTTTTTCTCTCTTTTCATCTCTATTCCCCTCTCTCCTTTCTATTCCTTCCTTCTCTCACCCTCTGCCTGTTTCTCTTTTTCTCTTTGTGTTTCTCTCTGTGTATGTCTCTCTAGCTGTCTGTCTGTCTCTGTCTCTCTCTCTCTCTCTCTCTATGGCTCTCTGTCTCTGTCTCTCTCTCTCTGTCTCTGTCTGTCTCTCTCTCATTTGGACTGCTTTGCCCCTTTTTAAGCATCCTGGTGGCCCTGATGAGAATTCATTACGTTGTAATTGTCCATAGTTGCAGCAGACACCCAGTTAGCTTTAGCCTTGCTGAAGCTCAAAAGTCCCAAACTCCAGCAATCCATCAGTCTGAGCCTCCCCCTGTAGTAGTAGGATCTAGTAGTGTATAACACAAAAACCAAGCCCAATCCAATACTGTCTTTACATATGCCCAAGTTAAAATGACTTTCCCAAGATCTTCCAGGTAGCAGGTACCAGAACTAAGGCAAATCCAGGTTCTCTAACTCAAGTCCAGTATATCTTTCCCCAAACCATAATGCCTTCTTTTAAACTCTTATGTGAAGCAAATCATCCTATACTCCATGGATATTTTCATGATTTTATTATTAAAATCATCATAAATTTATTTTTATTTGGTTATTTAGTAAAGTTTTTTTTTTACAAATTTAAGGATTTTAAAAAACCTTGGTGACAATGTTTAAAGAATTTTTCTCCAATTTCATAATGAAATTTAATGGAAAAGATTAACTATACATTTAGCAGGGGGCATTCAGAAGGATTCAGAAGGACCTAAGTTCAAATGTGGCCTCAGACACTTGAAACTAGCTGTATGACCCTGGGAAAGTCACTTAACTCTCATTGTCCCGCTGAAAAAAAACCAAAAAACTACTTTTAGCAGGGTGATCAGAGGAACTCCTGATTTTATGGAGTAGAATCCTTTCCATGGAGCTGGATATTTGTTCTGGATTGTCAGATATGCCCCTATTCAGCAAATAAAGAGTGCCTCTCATCACTCCTCCTGCATAGAGAAAATTCAATTTAAAGAAAATCTTTTCAAGACCACCTCTAGACCATAAATTAAAAGATACCTTTAGTGTACAGTGCACTCCACATATAGTTTTCTTCATCCCCCTTAAAGCAATCCTGTTTAGGCCATGCTATAAGACTTATGTGGCCAAGAAGAACAATCAAACACAATACCCTTACGTCTTTTGTGTTAGTGAAATGGGTTTGGCCCCTTCCTAATGAATTACTATAGTGACTGCATCAGACTCAATGTACAACATGTACAGCTCAAGGTCAAGTGGAATCAACCATCAAAGAGACTCATCAAGAGTCAGACAAAAAAACCAGAGTTGATTATCAGGCTTGGTGAACAAACATAAACATCTTGGTGGCGGAGATTGGAAAATAAGAGGGGAGACAGAGATAGAACTATTAAGAAGCAAAGGACACTAGACATTACAATAAGATTTCCAAGATGAGGTCAGGAACAGAGAAGAATGGGGTAAGATTTCGTAAGCCAAAGTCAGGAATGGCAACTCAATCCCAAGAAGAAAAGGCATCATAATCAGGGGCCAGCGACTAAGGCCAGAGAAACAGATGATCAGTAGAATGGAGGGCAGCTGAAAGCCTTAAACAGTTGGCTCTGTCTGACAGTTTCTGCTCTCCCATCTGACCTGCTTCAGAGGTTAATCCCTGTGTGGCCAATTTGCTTCCCGGCAGGGTCCTGACACTTGGTTGTACTCTGGTCTTTGTTTGCCAGCCACTGTTAAAGAGTATCCTGTTTCCACTTGTCAGAAGTAGCTGTAATAACTTTTCTATCTGTTCTATTTCTAGCATCCAGGGGCTCCGGGACACCTCTTCATGTAAGATGAACAGTCTTGGTCCTTCGGGCCACCAAATCAATATGAAGGCTGGTGTTCATTTTATGGATTCTGGAGCATATGGGAGGAGACATGCTAGGAATAGAGGTACTGGTGGGACTCCTTTCATGACTAGCATCTCATGTGCCTCCTTCATCCTTTTTTCTACTGCAAAAGCAGATTCTCTGGCAGATGTTATCCCCTTGAAAGTTAAGACTATTGTAAGGCACTGCCTTCTCGTTCCCAGACCTTGCCAAGTTGTCTTTTGGACAGAAAGATGAAATCCTGATTGTTTTTTCCCCCAGAACATGCTGAACTTTGACCTCACCAAAGCAAGATGCCACTTATACCAGCATCCTCTTTTTTTTTTAAGTGGGGCAATTGGGGTTAAGTGACTTGCCCGGGGTCACACAGCTAATAAGTGTTAAGTGTCTGAGGTCAGATTTGAACTCAGGTACTCCTGACTCCAGGGCCGGTGCTCTATCCACTGTGCCACCTAGCTGCCCCATACCAGTGTCCTCTTCTCTGGCTTTGTATCTACAAGTAGCTACTACATGAAAGGGTCATAAACCTAGAAGGGACCACCTATTCAACCCCCTTCATTGGGGTTGGACTAATAAGGAAACTGAGGCAAGTTAGAGAGATAAAATGATTTGCACAGCCATGCAGCTAGTAAGCATCAGAGACTAGTTTTGTACCCATGTCCTTTGAATTTAGAACTAATGCTTTTCCCAATCTATCATACTAATTGTTTTGGAGTAAAAACATGAAAAATATCCCTCAAAATACTAGCTTGTTTCTCCACAATCAATTCCATCATTTGATTGTCTGTTGAGAATACTTAGTCATTTTTTTTAAATGTCACTTTTCATTGTAGAGATAAAACTGTTACTTCCTTTTCTCTTCTGATTTATTGGGGCAGATGAATAATCTAGCTTTATAGGAAGAGTCATTCTAGGAAAAGCAATTGATTAGAATCCAGTCACTTGACCTGAGGCAAGAAAAACAACTTGGACCAACCACCTAAATGTACAACCTGAAATTCAAAGTCAATTGTTGGTGGATAATGGAAATGGGGCTTATATATTCTCTATGTCCCTAGGGATGTATATGCAGTTATCTTTTCCACATTGTGACTTTCCCCATCCTGGTTTCAATATATCACAGGGTCAGTATGAGAAAATAAATGGAAGTTTGGGGGATGTTTTGCAGAATCCACAGATAACACTCAAAGGCCAGCAGATGACACAGAAGAAATTCAGAAACCCAGAAATGCATAAAATATGTGTATAGTATTGTATAATACCAATATATTTTATCTTTGTACATACATAATCTATATCAGATTGCTTTCTGTCTTGGGGAGGGGGGAGGCAAGGGAGGGAGGGAGAAAAATTTGGAACTAAATTATCTTTACATATAACTGGAAAATAATAAAATACTTTTATGATTAAAAACATCACCCATTCTCTATACTTTTTGGAAATCAAAAAACAAAACTCTCTCTCTGTGTGTGTGTATATATATATATATATATATATATATATCCTTTAATACCATAATAATTCAGACTTTTTCCTCTGGTATGAAGGGAAGGCCAAAAAAATTAATTTAGATTTTCTAGATTGCAGGGGTGTTGTGCCTCTAACCCCTGCAATTTGGAAGTGATAACTATATTCTTAATAGTCAATAGCAGAAAGAAATGCTTTAAAAACTTTCATCATGCAAATGAGCTCCAATTAAGATATTACTCTTGCATCCTTTTGAATCATTTGATCCAGTCTATTTTTAGTGACTCTTAAAGGACTCATGCCAATTTCAAGGGTCCATCTATGTTTAGATGCTGTTAACTCAGGATTTTTAATGAAGTTAGAATAAGTATGGCCCCTATGGCAAGGTCAGCCAAGAAGAATGCAGACCCCAAAATAAGATCCCTTCTCTGAGGCGTTGATTCCTCCAGCTACATCTGTATTCTTGGCACCTGCTTCAGCTGGTTTGGGAATTTATAGAAAGAATAAGGATAAGGATTAAAATAAGGATAGAGATAAGGATAAGAACTAGCATTTACTTAACACTTTAAAATTTACAAAGGGCCCTTCACATATAATCTCATTTGATCTTCACATCAACTCTATGATAGATACTACAGGCATTTTTATTGCCATTTCACACATGAAAAAAAAAAAACACTGAGGATTAGAGTAACTTTGATGACTTGCTCAAGGTCACATGGCTATTAAGCAGCTGTCAGGATTCAAAACAACATCATTTATATAGTTTCCAAGCCCATGGGCAGATACCATGTATTTGGTACAATTTATGGACCATAGCAAAGCTTCCTTGACTCCAAATTTTCCCATATCCTGACAATGTCATCTTTTGTAGTAATAATATCAAAAATAACCACTTGGGGCGGCTAGGTGGCACAGTGGATAAAGCACCAGCCCTGGATTCAGGAGTACCTAAATTCAAATCCAGCCTGAGACACTTGACACTTACTAGCTGTGTGACCCTGGGTAAGTCACTTAACCCCCTTGCCCTGCAAAAAAACAAAAATAACCACTAATATTTACATAGCCCTTTAAAGTTTTCAAAGCGCTTTCAAACATATTATTTCATTTTATCCTCAAAAGAACCCTATGAGATGAGTATGATTATTATTTTCATTTTACAGATGAGGACATTGAGTCAGACAAAGTTTAAGTAACTTGCCCAGGATCATAGAGGTAGTAAGTTTCTGAGGCCAAATTTGAACTCAGGTCTTTCTGACTCCAGGACTCTAATCATTGCACCACCTAGCTGCATAGATATAATACTTTATATATGTATCAGTTTTATAGTTTACAAAGAATTACCACATATACTGCCTCATTTAAAACTAATAACAATCCTTTTATGATATGAAAAGACTATGTGGGCTAGTAGTTGTCTCTTTAACCCTGGGAAATCACTTAACATTTCTGGTCCCAAATTTCTAATAACAATAACAACAACAATAACAATAAAGTTGAATTTAAATGGTCTCTGTTTCCTCCCATCTCTTAATGTATGATCCTAAAATCCTATGATTTAGTTTGAATCCTGGCCTTAACACTGACTATTTGACCTTAGATAAATACCTCAATCCTTCTCTTGCTCAGTTTTTCTTATCTGTAAGAATGATTGAAAGGATAGAGACACTGAAAAAAAATAAGTTTATTTGCCAACTTCGTAATGCTGCCTGTATTTGGCACTACAAAATATTAAAGATTAAAGATTAGTGTGTATAAGAGGGGGTTGACCTGGGTGCTCCTGATCATAGTACACCCTCCAATCAATTTGATGGGATCATGGGCATTTGTCTGACAGACACTTCCTATCAAGAGAGATACATGTTCTGACACCTTGTTGAATGATTGTTTCTCAGTGACAGAAGTTGTCTCCAAGATGATTGGAGATTGACAGTTGTGGGGGAAGGAGATGCTTAGGGAATGGGTTTTTGTCAAAGGGCAGCCCCCCTTTCTTCTATGGACTGCTATATAAAATGGCCCCACACCCTTTTTTGTGCTTTCTCTCCCTTAGACTTTCAACACAAAAGCAGAACTGGTGACTTGTAGGAATAGCACACAGTGAGTTCTATGTATTTACCCAGGTCGTTTGAGGTTCCTGGATTTCAGGCTTCTGGCTCAACCCTGCTTTTGTTTCTTTTTATAAAGCCATATTACAGACTGGAATCCTTAGAATGGAATTTCAATATCACGATATGACAAAAGATAATGCATTAATGGATTTCATGCAAAATCATATGGCCTTGGTAGACATATTTACACATGGCTTGATGGTTTACATTCTAAGAATAGCCTTTTCCAGGTTTTAAGTTTATCTTATAACACTCTAAAGTTCAAGATTTCCACAATTAAGAGTGTCTGTGTTTGAGCTTTTGGGCACTGACTTCCTAGGGTGACAAAATTTCTCCAATAGTGTACCTCTTAAAAAAGAAAGAGCCATACCTAAGTTTTATGTTGGAGATGTCCCCAGAATAAGATGTGGGATTGAGAGTGTGACCCAAATTGAGAAATTGACTCTTTAGGGTCAATTCGTTTAAGATCGAACACAGTCTGTGTAGTGTAAAAGACTTCAGGGGGAAAGGGGGATCAGTTAAGCCTTAAATTTCAATAGTAAACTTTAGGATGTAAATCCTAATGAAGAAAACAGCTTATACTGCAAACCCTTTTTCTTCTAGATCCTCTAGAAAAGATGCTTGTAAATTATGAACTCTCACATATTTTGTTAAAATATTCAGGTGTTCATATTAGACAATTAACAGCACAACCATTTGCTCTAAATATAGACACTCCCCCCCACACACACACCACACAAACACACACTGAAAAGAGCATTCCAGCAAAGCTCAAAGCCAAGATAATTAACCAGGTTTTGGTCTGTGGTTGTTGCTAGTGGTGAGTTTTTATTTCTCTCTCTCTCTCTCTCTCTCTCTCTCTCTCTCTCTCTCTCTCTCTCTCTCTCTCTCTCTCTCTCTCTCTCTCTCTCTCTCTCTTGGGCTAGTACCAAGGAATTGACAGGAAATAGAAGATCTTGAAGGAACTGTTCAGGTGCTGACTATTAATACACATCGATTTCTGTCTTTGACATATGTGATTTTTGTCAATCATTCTCACAGTCTGTGACATCCTAAAAACAAAATTCACATTCTGCTACAAAAACACAATAGAGACAGAAACGTCTCAAATATAAATGTCTGAAATATCTCCTATATATAGGAGAGCAGTAATGACAAGATCCTTGTTAGAAGAAGGCTAGTTTATTACAACACTGTTTTTCCCAAAAAATTATTCTATTCATCTGTAACCCAAAGGAATGTGGATTTTAAGTGGAATTCCCATGGACATAATAGCATGCATGCAAGAGCATTCTGTTATGGAGGACAAAATGGAGTATACTTATACAAAAGAGATGGACCAGCCATGTGTTTTGAATGAGAGATGTGTGTGACAAGGTGATTGGAGCCTTGGTATCTCTGAGATAGTGAAAGGGCCAGTGTTGGGTAGAGATCCTTTGGGGAAGATTTGAGGAAAAGATGGACCAGAATCATAGAGGGTGAGATGTGGTGGTAGAAGAGATATACACTCCAATGAAGGCTCAGATCCTTTGAAGTATCCAAATATCAAGGAGATATTTGCAAAGAGTGCTACTGCTCAAGGCTGAAAGGGTTTTCATTATAAATTTCTTTTAAGGTGAATTTCCCATGAAATATTTCATAGAATTTCAAACTCTCAGAGATGAAATAATGATAGATACTTATGTATTTATATCTACAGCATGACTTCATTTTCCTTAAGAACAAGTGCAATTTTGATTCTTCACAGTACTTATTGTAAATTCATCTTTGAGAATTTGAGATTTCTTCAATGTGGGTCTTAGTTTTATCTGGATTTTACATTGGAAAAAATGTAGGTCATATAAAATAGGTGCATTGGTTTCATTTTAAGAAAAACTTAAATATATACATATATAATATATGTAATATGTATATATAATAACATTAAATATATATATAACTTTTTAAAGGAAATAATTAAAATAAACAGCTTTTATTCTTTAAATATGCTCAACCCAGATTTAGGGGAACCAGAGTGAAGAAAAGGAGGGGAGATGACCAGAGGAGACAAGTGAAGAGATGAAAGGAGGGGAGGGGAGGGGAAGGGAGGGGAGGGGAGGGGAGGGGAGGGGAGGGGAGGAAAGGAAAAGAAAGGTCAGCTTTTGTACTTGAAGATGAAAATAGTGCCCTGAGTTTGTGAACATAATATTGAACTTAGCCGCATTCACTTAGGGAAGACAGAATCAATACCTGGGTAAAAGTGAC
The DNA here is from genome assembly GCF_019393635.1 of Dromiciops gliroides. Lineage (NCBI taxonomy): Eukaryota > Metazoa > Chordata > Mammalia > Microbiotheria > Microbiotheriidae > Dromiciops > Dromiciops gliroides. Next base: position 58,338,126 of record NC_057863.1, read on the forward strand.
TTCTATCAAGATGTAAGCAATAGTTATAAATGTATGAACAAAGTTTATCATGATGCTTATGAGTGGCACAGCTTTAGATAAAAGATACAGTGCCAAGAAAGGAAACAGTTTGGAAGTTGGCATGAACCTCTGCAACCTCTACATGTATCCTGAATTAGAGAAACCACATTTTAGCCACATAAACCCTTCTTTGTTAGACTAAGGGCTTGTTGAGGGCAAGTACTAGATCATATTTTTGTCTTTGTACACTCATCACCTACCATGGAATCTTGAACATAGTAGGCAGTCAATAAATGCTTCTTGGATAAAATTAATTCCTTCTTTCCCTTTCCCTTATGCCCTGTACCAAACTGCCCCTGATTATATCTATGTTATCTAAAGAATTTGGTTTTGGTGTCTTTTGATTTTTTTGATGGGAAAAAAAATAAAAACATGTATATTGTCACCTATCTTTGAACATACTTTAAATACTTATTTATGTTTATCATTTAACCTAGTCTGAGTAATACCTAAAAGAGAAACTGGAATATTATCAGGCTCCTTTAATAATTTATTAAGTCAACAATAATATTGTTGATTAAAACTATTCTGAAATGATTACATAATAACCCTGGAACAATTTGTTGTTGTTTTTGTTATTGTTGTTATTTTTTTAGTTGGCATCAAAAAAGTGAGTGGAATATAGAAGTTGAATAATATTATAGATAAATCAATGGATTTTATGTTCCAAATGCTATTCATTAAAAAGGGGTGGTAATATAATGTGATTTTGTATACATAGTATTAGAGAGACGCTATATATGTTTATGTAGATGCATATGCGTGTATGCATAAATATGTGTGTGCACAAATATGTATGTGTAGAGATAGAATAGATAGATGATAGATGGACAGATGGATAGATGGATAGATAGATATGTCTGAAACTGAACGTAGATGTTGCTACAGGAAAAGACAGTTAGGAGGATGCTGATGCCTCCCTTCACTCAGTCTTATGCTGACTTTCACTAATTTAATTCTCTTTCCCAATGAATTCCCTGTATATTCCATTTCTAAACCTATACTCTTTTTGTAATCCATTTGCTTTGATCTTACCAGGGCCCTGTGGGCCACTTTAGCTACAGCTTGCTTTCTTTAATATCTTTGTTTGTTGATCCAACAGTCATTCGTGGGACAACTATAGCTGGCATTGGCAATGCAAAGACAAAACCAAAGTAGTTCCTGCCCTCTGGGAGCTTCTATTCTATTCTTTTTTTTTCTGTTTCCAAACTGTCAAATGATATTGTGAAGTTTTTATTTTAATTTCCTACATTTAAACAACTCAGCTAAAATGTCCTCTTTTCCTCTATGGCCTGTAGCCTTGGTAACATTCAACATTTGTAGATTCATCCGAGGATTTCACACATCTGCCTATCATGTCTGAAGGATGATATCCTGCCGTCCCAACCTCACCTCAGCTAAAAGGCTGCCCTCCTGCTGCCTTCATCTTGTTTTTAGTCACTTCAGCAGACCTTAGTTCCTTTAAATGAATTGAAGACAATCTATTTCCTTCCATTACTGAAAGAATCAATGGGAAGGCTGATTCTCATTTTTAAAATGATTCTGGGTACACATCCTCTCTTTTTAACTTCCTTTTTCTTTGGATCATCAAATTAGCCTCTGTCTCCTTTCAATTCATATACCATTACTCTGATAGGGGGGATATGTTTTACTTGATTTCCTGTCTCTCTTCCTTATTAGGTTTTCTTTTTTATAAATTAGCACTGTATTTTCCATCATGATCATCTTTCCTTATTATTATAATAAGTTTTATGCCATATAAACACATTAATGGTGAAGATATCATCTTAAGATTACATTTTATTGACTGATCATTTGAGATATTTAAGAAAATGAAATTATAAACTGAAAAGAAAAAGTCTAATTTGTAAATAGAAAAGACTGCTGAATTTTATCAGGGAGAGGAAGGAGAGAAGTTCAATTCAGGTTAATAGTACAAATATTTCTAGTCCAATTGTTTTCGTGCCTTTTTTTGGTTTGTTTTTGCTTTGGGACCAAATAGCATAGTTAATATGATGGTGATAAAAACAGAAGCAACTCATAATAACATAGCATTTTAAATATGCAGATACTTTTCTTCCAACAACTCTGGAAGGTAAAGTATGCATGTAAGATCATTCCATTTCAGAGAAAATTTGCATAGCATTTTAAATTTGCAAATACTTTTCTCCCAACAGCCCTATAAGGTAGAGTACAACTAAGATCATTCCCATTTTATAAAAAATGGAAAACTGAGGTTAAAAGGTTAAATAAACTTGTCAAAATCACATCTATCCAAACTCAGGCTGTCTGAACCTCATCCCAGTATTCTTTTCACTATGCCTAAGGGAACATCAAAATAAAATGGTGATGCTGACGCTGAAACTATCACCTGTGCCTTAATTGGGAAATGAACTTATATCTAAGTTGTGTCCCTCCCTTCTCTTCAATTCTTTGCCTAGGATAAAGCTATATATTATATGACATTATAAACTTCACCAGTAAGAAACAGCAGAAGAAATTCAGTATACTAGTTCCTAATTATTCTGTACAAATGTGTCTTTAACCAGTGGGAATTGCAGATAGAAGAATTTTTACCCCAAACACTGGATGTAGTTATCAGGAAATGAACAATGTCATCTTTTTCCTAGGCAAAATTGTAAAGTGTGTGAAATTTCCAAGAATTCCAACATTCCCTTTTTAAAATCATTTTCCCCCTAGATTATTCCTTCTCCGTCACTCCTGAGAGACTCAACCACCTTATGCCTCATTTCTCCCTCCCTCTATAACCTTCTCCCAAGAAAGGACATAAGTTCATTCATGCTAAGTGTAAATAAAAGACCTACTGTGCTGACTTTAGATGCATCTTCCTTCCAATTCAATACAAACAGTAAATGTCCATTTATATTTCACAAGAAGACAAATCTTTGGCTTTAACTATGGAATGCCTGACATCAGCAATTCTTTACTACATTATCATCCATGTTATACCCCTTAACCATGGTTGTCCCTTCTGGCTCAGTCTTGGACCATCTCTCTTTTCTATATAGATGGTCTTTCTTGGTGATTTTATCAATATCCATGATTCCATGGTCATAACTATGCAGATGACTCCCAAGTCTAGATAGCTAGTTCCAGTCTCTCTTTTGATCTTTGGTCCCATACCACCAACTTCCTGCTAAATATTTCTTCTTGGATACCACAGAGGAACCCCAAACTCAACTTGTCCAAAACAAAGGACATCATATTCCCTTCTAGATACAGTCTTCTAAATTTCTTAGTTTCTTTCAACTTTCAAGTGACCCAAGTTTGTGACCTTGTAGTAATGTTCAATTCTTTCTTTTCTCACCCTACCTCACATATTCTCTCACTTGCCAATTCTACCTACAAAATATTTTTTCATAATCACTGAACTCTGATCCATTTACATTCCCACCATCTTAGTTAAGATGTTTCTCACCACTTACCTGGACTAGTGTACTTAACCCATAAGTGATTCCCTCTTCCAATTTCTCCACTCCATAACTCCCACAGCTGACAAAATAGTCTTCCTGAAGCATATGTCTGATCATGTTATTTCCCTATGCAAAAGTTTTAGTGACTCCTATTGTTTCTGAGATAAAATACAGACAGTCAGGGAGTCAACAAACATTACTATATATTCTATATGCCAGGAACTGAACTAAATCCTGGAAATACAAAGAAAGCCAAAAACATAGAACCTCAAGGAGACAGCATGTATATCATTGTTTCTTACAAGATGTACATAGAATTGATGGAAGTTAATCTGAGAGGGAAGTCACCAGTAGTTGGAAAGACTAGAAAAGGTCTCCTAAAAAAGGTGGATTTTTTTGTTTTGTTTTGGTGAGGCAATTGGGGTTAAGTGACTTGCCAAGGGTCAGACAGCTAGTTAGTGTTAAGTGTCTGAATCCGGATTTGAACTCAGGTCCTCCTGACTCCAGGGCTGGTGCTTTATTCACTGTGCCACCTAGCTGCCCCTAAAAAGGTAGAATTTGAACTGAGACTTGAAGAAAAACAGGAAAACCAAGATGAAGAAGTTGGGATGGAAGATTATATATAAAACATAAAGAAATGAGATGCATTATTGAGTCATGGCTGGCGGCATGCATAGCAAATGGGTAAATCAAGCTCTATGCATGTCTGTGTCTAAGTTCAAGCTCTGTTCCTGGCAAGTAACTGGCTTTGTGGCCCTTGGTAAGTCACTTAACCTCTGAGTGCTTCGATAAGATCTCTGAAAATATAAATTATAGAGTAAGGATCAATATGCATCAGTGGAGGAAATTTCCACTCTGGGAGTTTCCCCAAACAAATGAAAATGCAGGGTCAAGAGCAAAATAAATTTTAAAAATAAACTATACATGTCTGAGCTATTTCTTGTTGTACCAGCATATCCCCTCATTTGTCTAAATGGTGGAAAGAGTCATTTCAAATACTGAAGAGTTTGATTGAAAGAGAATCTCTGAGCTCCTAGCCCCTCAAAAGAGTGACAGCTCCCACAGAGGGAATGATGAGTAATGATATCTTTGATGGGATGTTTCACACCCATGAGAGGAGGTTCTAGGTGGGGGACCTCAACTTTTTCCTCTCAGAACTAGATATACCTCCCATAAAATAAACAAGAAAGAAGTTAAGTGAATGAACAAAATTTTAGAAAAGTTAGATATGATAGACCTCTGGAGAAAATTAAATGGGAACCTTTTTCAGTTGTACTTTTCACTTTCACAAAAATTGATCATATGTTCAGGCATAAAAACCTCACAACTAAATTCAGAAAAGCAGAAATATTAAATACATAATTTTCAGACCACAAGGCAATAAAAATTATATTCAATAAAATCCATGGAGGCATAGATTAAAAGTAAATGGAGGGGCAGCTAGATGGCGCAGTGGATAAAGCACAGGCCCTGGATTCAGGAGTACCTGAGTTCAAATCTGGCCCCAGACACTTACCACTTGCTAGCTATGTGACCATGGGCAAGTCACTTAACCCCAATTGCCTCACACAAAAAAAAAGGAAATGGAAATGAAATAATCAAATCATAAAGAATGAGTGGGTCAAAAAACAAATCATAAAAACAATCAATAATTTCACTAAACATAATGACAACAATAAAACAATATACCAAAATTTATGGGAGGCAGCCAAGGCAGTATTTAGGGGAAAATTTATATCTCTGAATTTTTACATCAATAAAATAAAGAGCCGATCAATGAATTGGGCACAGATTTAAAAAAACAAGAAAAGAACACAAGAAAATCTCCAATTAAACACTAAATTGGAAATCCTGACAATAAAAGGAAAGATTAAGAACATTGAAAATTACAAAGTTTCTGAACTAATACATAAAAGTAGGAGCTGGTTTTATAAGAAAGTAATAAAATAAATAAACCATTGGCTAATTTGACTAAAAAAGGAAGAAAAACAAATTCCAGAATCAAAAATGAAAAGGGTGACTTCAACAATGAAGATGAAATTAAAGCAACTATTAGCAATGATTTTGCCCAATCCTATGCCAATAAATCTGACAATCTAAATGAAAATGGATGAATATTTACAAAAACACAAATTGCCCAGATTAAAAGAAGTAGAATACTAAAATAACCCTATGTTAGAAAAGAGAAATTGAATAAACCATCAATAAGCTCCCTAAGAAAAAATCCCCAGTACCAGGTGGATTCACAAGTGAATTCTACTAAATATTTAAAGAACAATTATTTCCAATACTCTATAAACTCTGGAAAAATAGGCAAAGGAGTCCCACCAAATTCAGAATTATTAAACACTTTTCACACAAATAAAGTCAGATCTAAACAATTGGAGAGGGGCAGCTAGGTGGAGCAGTGGATAAAGCACCAGCCCTGGATTTAGGAGGACCTGAGTTCAAATCTAGCCTCAGTCACTTGACACTTACTAGCTGTGTGACCCTGGGCAAGTCACTTAACCCTCAGTGCCTCCCCAAAAAATAAAAATTGGAGAAATATTAATTATTCATTTGTAGGCTGAGATAATGATAAAATGACAATTCTACTGAAAATAACTTACCTATTCAGTGTAATACCAATGTAACTACCAAAAATTATTTTATAGAGGTAAAAAAACTAATAACCAAATTCATCTGGAAGACCAAAAGGTCAAGAATGTCAAAGGAATCAATGAAAATAAATCTGAAGGAAGGTGGCTTAGCAGTACCAGATCTCAAATAATATTACAAAGTGATAATCATCAAAACAATATGATATTGGCTAAGAAATAGAGTGGTTGATCAGCAGAATAGATTAGGTATATAATAAGCAGTATGAAAGAACTATAATTTAGTATTTAATAAATATATTTAGTGTCTGATAAACCCAGAGATCTAAGTTTTGGGAATAAGAACTCAAAAATTTCTGAGAAAACTGGAAACTATTTTGGGAGAACATGGGCATAGACCAATGTCTCTCACCATATACCAAGATAAAGTCAAAATGGGCATATGTTTTAGATATAAACTTCTGTTTGTAGACAAACAGAAGAAAATGTTGAATTTAAGAAAGGAAGTAGATACACAGATAAGGGGAGAAAAACAGCATCATTTTGAAAGCCCTGGAGATTAAAACCATATTGCTGTTATGTTCATTTCTTTACCATATAACACAGAGATATTGGAGCTACATACAACCTGTCAACTGGAAGGAAACTGAAAACAAAAGGATGTTCAGGATTTATTTACTTCTAGAAAAGATATACATAATTCTCAACATAAGAAGGAATAGAAGATTCAATAATCTACAAATCCCAAACAGAGTACAGAAAGAAAATACTCTAATATAGTTTCTCTCACACTTCAATAGTTGCATTTATAGGACATTACAATTATTAGAATAGAATTTGTTTTCTCTTCTCATAACTCTATGTATCTTACACAGGAAATTACAATATAGGGGCAGGGTACAGAGGAAAAGATCACTGACCCTGAAATCAGAGGACGTGGATTCAAATCCTGACTGATTATTTTTATCTTGGACAATTCACTTATCCTCCCTGTGCCTCAGTTTGCTCACCTATAAAATGAGGGAATGATGCCTGAAGACCCCTCCATCTTTAGATTTATCTATCATTCTAATCTCATAGTTTCAGAAGCCATCTAATCTAATCCATTCCTAAAAGCCATCTCCAGTGGCCCAGGCTTTGCTTGAAAACTTCAAAGAGGTAAAACTCATCCCAACTCCAGATGGCCCATTCACTTTTTGGATAGCCCCACACATTAGGAAATTTTTCCTGACATCAAGCCTACATTGGCCTATTTGAAGCACATATTCCTTTGTTACCTCCAGTCCTATTCCCTGGACCAAACAAACAAACAAACAAAAAAGACTATGTTTTCTTCCACATGACAGATGTTCAAATTCTCAAATAAAATATTGTATACTATGTCCAAATATTTTTAGAAAGTTCTCAGACCCAAAGTTAAGAACACCTAATATAAAAAAAATAGATAAGACATATGACCTAGAAAAAGATCCAATAAAGGACTCATCAGATGGGTATTATGAGACCTAAAGAACGCAGGGTTTTGTCACCAAAAGCCTTAGAGAGGACAGAGGATCCAGGAGAAAAGGGAGGTGAACAGTGTCAAAGGTTGTGAAAAGGTCAAGGATGATGAGGATAAAGGGACATTGGTAACTTTAGGGAAAGTAGTTTCAGTTGAATGATGAAGTTAAAAGCCAGACTTGCATGACAAGAAGCAAGTGAGAAGATTCTAAAGTATCTTAGCTGAGAAAGGGCTTAGAGGTAAAGGATATTAGCCAACCAAGTATTGTTGGATTGGATCAAGGGATAGATTTTTAAGGATGGGGGAAGCATAGGCATGTTTATATATGATTTGATATACAAGTACAAGGGAATCCTGAGGTTTGTAGAAGATAAATGACTTGCCCAGTATCTCATAGCTAGTGAAGAACCCAATAATACATGCTATACCATACTACTTCTATGCTTTGCACATATTTATTGAATAAATGAATATGCTGAAAGGTAAAGATACGATGTTTGGTGTTGGGGAATTTGGGGGATTGGTGGAAAGTACTAAAAATACATAATAATAAAAGCTGACTTTTAAAATATCATTTCTATTGGCATATTGTGATGTCATAAAATGGCATGGAGCTGATCAATGACTCTCAAGGGCCCTAATAGCAACGCATAAACCTTGAGAGCTTCTATCATGCTGCAAAGGCTTTGTGTACAGCACTAAATGCTTTCCAAAGACCAATCTAGCTAAGTACTGAGAATCTAATTAATCACCTGTAGACTGGCCACTCAATGATTAACTATGGCCAGAACAGCAGATAAAACAAACAAACAAAAAATACACAGTTCTTTTCAGTCCTTTTTTGAATTTTTTTTGCTTCTGCAGTTAGAGTAACAGAATAGTAGAAAAAAGCATTAGATGATAAGAAGATTTTTAGACTGTATATAAATGTTAACTTAATTGTTGTTACTCTAAATATGAGAGCTTTGTCCAAGAAATAATGTATTGATATATCATGCAAGGGAATACAATAAACTAGAAATTCTAACTACAAATGAAATCATAAGAAAAAAGGAAGGCACAGCTAAAGGAAAATATGCTCGCAGATACTACTTGGAGGAGCAAATCAGAGTTGGTACAATTGGTTTTATCCTGCAAAGAGTCAACAAGAAACATGAGTTCATGGGACATTTTGTTATCTCATATTGCAATGCTCAAAAGTATCACTGTAAAAGTAATTGCAATTTCTGCAGCAAGATCTGTTGCCAGAAAAGAAGGGGTAAGTAAATCCCCTGAAGAATATGATAAAAACTGCCATCTAAATCAAGAGATGATTTAATACCCAGTGACTTCAGTACAGAGAATAGACAGCAAAAATAGATGGAAAAATATGATCCAGGAGTGAAAACCAGAGGAGTCTGAGGATTGTAAAATTTATTGTGACTAATTATTTTGAATAATTTGTAAGTGCTGGACAGTGTAAACACCAAATAATATAACAAAAAGTCAATATTTAATGAGTAAACTATTTGCTAATGTGTAAGATACTCCTGAACTAATTTGTTAGAGTAAAGATCAAAATTAACACAAAATGTTTAAATTCTAGCTATTATCATTATTAGAAGAATAAACATGAGAAGAAATATGATGTGCTATTAAAAACAATTATAACCACACCTATTTAAAATATCTGTGAATATCAAAAAATGGGAAATGGATAGAGAAACAGACATTGACAAAAGGTATAACAATTTCCTTGGGGCAGCTAGGTGGTGCAGTGGATAAAACACTAACCCTGGATTCAGGAGGACCTGAGTTCAAGTCTGGCCTCAGACACTTGACACTTACTAACTGTGTGACCCTGGGCAAACCATTTAACTCTCATTGCCCTGCCCAAACCCTGCCCCCCCAATCCAATTTTCTAAAGAACCTTAGCCCATGTAAAATAATAGCCATGAAAAAAGACTAAAATGACTAAATACTGCATCAGCCATGCAATACCTGATCATCTCTCTAAGCAAAGAGATAATATACCCAAAAGCAAACCAGTTTAAAAATAAACTTGTTCACAGAAACTTACGGAGAAGGATATTTAAAGTTCATGACTGGTGTCACTTCCTAAAAGAGTGAAAAGTAGGGGTGTGGAAAAGAATAAGGGGAAATATGACAAAAGATCTCAATCAACAGTCATTCTGAGAACAATTAATAGTGAAACTGTATGAAAGACAACAAAAACAGGGGCCTACAAAACTTTTTATGCCACCATCAATGACAATAGGTTATGTGGGTATGTGTACATGCATGCATATACATATGTGTATGCTAATGTTATGCATATGTATATGCAAGCACATATGGGTGTGTAGATATATACTCTAATGTCACATTCCTAGAGGTACTACTACTAAGAATGGCAATTGTATAACACTATGTGCCAAACACTAAAGTGCTAAGCACTTTACAAATATCTCATTTCAACTTCATGATAACTCTTGGAGGTAGAGGCTATTATTGTCATTTCCATTTTATACTTGAGGAAACTCGGGCAAATAAGGATTAAATTATTTGCCCAGAGTCACACACCTAGCAAATATGCTAGCTTCCAGAAATGTAGAAATGGAACTGGAGAAAACAAAGATGGCAAAAACAATTAGATTAGATGAAGTATACAAAGAGCAGGCTAATACTGGAGATAGCACAATCCCGAGGTTACAAAGGAATAAAATTTCAGGGTTTATGAAGAAGAGGAAAATATCAAGGATGTGAAAAACATTGGAAACTCTATTATTAACTCCCCCAAAAATTGACAAAGAAAATACAAGTAACTACTGACCTGTATTACTACTTTACAATCTCTGAAAACTCTGAGAATAGTCATACCTGATGAAAGTCTTAGAAGGCTGGCTTTCAAAAATGATATTCCATAAGGAATCACACATTCACTGTCATTCAATTTTCTGAAAGGCAAAATGCAAGATCTCACTGTACTTATTTTTTTTGTGGGGCAACTGGGGTTAAATGACTTACCCACAGTCACACAGCTAATAAGTGTTAAGTGTCTGCGGTCAGATTTGAACTCAGATCCTCCCGAAATCCATGGCTGGTGCTCTATCCACTGCACTACCTAGCTGCTCCTCACTGTACTTATCGTTTATTGATGATAAATTATTTCATTTGGGAGAGCAAAACATTTCATTTAAGGCTCTTCTCCACACATTTTCTTTTCCCATCGATGTACCAAATTTTCTCTTGAAAGCTGTAAGAACAGAGGTGACTTAATTCAATTATCCTGTTACTTTTTGATATCAAGGGATGTATAAAATAAGGACCTGTTATGTTTACCAAATGTTTTTGCTACTATCACAAAGGATCACAGTGCGAAATCCAAATAAAAGAAGAAGCCCTCTAGGTATTGAGACTCTCCATAACCTACTTCTTCTAGATGATATTGTATTGATTATATCAAATCCCAAAACATTGAAGAAATTCCTAAATGAAATCCATAATCACTCCAAAACGTTTAGTCTTATTTACTATTCATATGGGGGGGAGGTAATAAAGAATAATGATTGTATGAAAAATGATAAGCAAATTTTAGGGCTTATCCAATGGACAAAAGCTGCAAATGATGGCAAATTGGGCCCAAAATTAAATATGTAGAGATTGGAATAGACTGACTTTGAGTAATTTCACAGTTATTTTAAAAACCCGAAGCTTTCATCAGAATCAAAGCTCATCTTTTCAATGACAATATTCTTACAATGATATTCTGTAAGTCATCGAACACTAGCCTCTGAAAAAATGAAGTTGGGATCATTCAAAAAACAATGGAGTGAAGTATGGTAGGTATGGGCTGGGTATAACATATTAACAGTTAACAATTATATTGGAGGAGTGGTATAAAGGATTGTTTTAGAAAAATCTGAGACTGGGAATAAAAGATGGGTGGGTTATGTAGTGAGAACAAGGGATAACCAATAAACAACATTGTATGTTCCATTGGTATTAACACAGTGTGAAGAAATCTAAGAAATATCCATCAGACTGTGATAAATTTATGGGAGGACATGGAAGAGAGTTGTATGGGGTGAATAGCTAAAAATACATTGCTATCTGCCTGACTGAGGGAATACCTATATCAGTGAACTCATGGATCTATAGAATTAGTGAAATACAATGTCTACTTACTCCATTCCTGTAATAGTGTAAGTACCCTGGGGTTATCCCAATTTTATCAGAACAATATTCATAAAGGCTAACTAACTTTCCTGGTGATACACCACTTCAATATATCAAAGGACTTGAACCAAAGTCTCTCCTGATGCCAAGCTCAGCATGTCTTCCAGGACACAATGCTCCTATTTCCACATGACTGTGACACATACCATCTGGTAGGTTTAAAAACAAACTTTATTTTTTTTTCTATAGGAACATAGGGCAAAAACTGTGGGATATAAAGAAAATATTGCCAATTGAACCTATTACACACACCTCCTTCATTGACTCTAGGTGTGAATAAACAAATATACTTTTAAAGAGATAAAGTACTAAATGTAGCTGGTGTGGGGCGGGGGTGGGGGGGAAGGGGGAGATCCAGTAGCACAAGATTAAGAAAGAACCAGATTCTAAAAATAAGTTCTATATAAAATAGAACATTTCTTTTGAGTACCATAAGGAAGTATCTTATAAAAAACACATCACATGTTAGTGTAGATGAAGAGCCAAAAAGCCCATCTGTGTTCCAGATATTATTTTACTATCTCAAAATAATTCACGCTTTGCCTTGGCCCTATATTGTGACAAACACTTTTGATCCCCTTATAACAAATTGCTCTTTTGGTGGTGATGCCCTGGTCTTCCTCTTCACAAGAAGGTCCTGGTTGTCTCACACAACAGAGATTTCTAGAATTATTAGTCTTTTTATTAGCATTCATACTTGGGTGACCTGAGTGGAAGACTGGTTTCTACAAGATGCCTAAAGAACCTGAAAAGGGCCTTCAAACATATTAGGAATATCTTCTCTAGAGGACATGAGGAAGAGCAGGGCCAGAAATCCAACAAGATGACCAGTCAAGGAAAGATCTAAATTTGTGTCATGATAGGGAGTACTGACCCTGATGGAATAATGGATCACCTTTAGAATTCTAAGGAAGCATTTCCAATATGTAACTTCAATTAAATTAAGATGGATGTCATATCTAAGATCATACAAATCACTTTTAACTTAAAAGGCTCAAATTCTATCCTAGCCCTCTTCCCTTTATTTTCTTCTCCCAAATCTCTTGCAAGATACACCCAAGATCACATCATCTAATATGGAAAAAACAGATGTATAAGCAGCAATAAAAATCAGAACCAGAAAACCTAGAAGTTTTAGTCTTGGCTCAGCTATTTACTAATGATAGCTAGCATTTACAATGCTTTTAGGTTTACAAAGTGCTTTACTGCTATCTCATTTGATCTTCATAAAAACCTTGTGAGTTAGATGTTGTTATTATCCCTGTTTTACAAATGAGAAAACTGAGGCTGAGAGAGGTTATATCACTTGTCCAAGGTCACACAGCTAGAGAGTGCCTGAGGCAGGATTCAAAGTTCACCAAAAGGCTAGCATTCTATACACTATACACACCTACCTGTCCTATATGTGAGTTTTTGACCAAGTCACTTTTTGAGCCTTAATTTTTTCAACTATAAAACGGGAATAACACCTGTACTATTTATATTAAAAAGTTGCTGAAAAGAAGGTGTAAAACTTAACCCACTATTTAAAAAAAGGAGGGGGGCAGCTAGGTGGCACAGTGGATAGAGCACTGGCCCTAGAGTCAGGAGTACCTGAGTTCAAATCCGGCCTCAGACACTTAACACTTACTAGCTGTGTGACCCTGGACAAGTCACTTAACCCCGATTGCCTCACCAAAAAACAAAAAAGGGCTGGGGGGAAGGACCTACATGTATAAAAAAATTTATAGCAGCTCTTTTTGTGATGTCAAAGAATTAGAAATTGAGGAGATGACCATCAATTAGGGAATTAGGGAACATAGTATTTGAATGTAATGGAATACTATTGTGGAATAAGAAATGATCAGCAGATAGATTTCAGAAAGACCTGGGAATACTTACACGAACTGATGCAAAGTGAAGTGAGCAAAACTAGGAGAATATTGTACACAGTAATACCAATATTGTGTGCTGATCAACTATGACTGACAGCTCTTCTCAGCAATACAATGATCCAAGACAAGTACAAAAGACTCATGATGGAAAATGCTATTCATCTCCAGAGAAAGAACTGATGGAGTTTTGTTTTGTTTTGTTTTGTGTGGGGCAATGGGGGTTAAGTGACTTGCCCAAGGTCACACAGCTAGTAAGTGTCAAGTGTCTGAGGCCGGATTTGAACACTGCACCACCTAACTGTCCCCGTGATGGTGTTTTAATGCAGAGCAAAGCATACTATTTTCACTTTACTTTTTCAATAGTTTTGTTTCCTTTTGTTCTTTCTTCTTTCATAACATGACTAATATGGAAATGTTTTACATGATTGTGCATATATAACGTATATCAAATTGTTCATTGTCTTAGGAAGAGGGAGGGGAGGGAAGGATGAGAGGGAGGGAGAAAATTTGAAACTCAAAATTTTATTTTTAAAAAAATGAATGTTATATTTGTCTTTACATGTATATGGAGTAAAAAAAAACTAAATATGCCATATAAATTTAGGGCAGGAAGAGAAATTAAAGGTTGTCTACTCTAATTTCCTTCATTTTAGAGATAAGGAAATTGAGGCTGAGAAAGGTGAAGTGATTTACCTAATGTCATGCATCCGGGAAGGAGCAGAGCTAGGGCTAATGTTAGTTGATAGTTACATGTTATGGTTAGTGACTGCCGTGATTGCTTCATCAAATTTTAACCTTTAAAGGTGACTGGGCTATAAAGGAAAGAGCCCTGTATTTAGATTTACCACTGCTACAGCTATAGCCAAAATAAACAAAGAAAAAGGGTTGTTTATTTAAACACACACATATAAATATACACACATATGTATATTATATATGTGTGTACACACACACACACACACACACACACACACACACACACACAGAGACAGAAACAGACCAGCTTTTTGTGGTGGCAAAAAACAACAATTCTAAAACTAAGAGGATATACACCAACTGAGGAATAGCTGAATAAGTCATGACTGTATGTGGTGGAGTACTATAGTGCACTATAAGAAATTTGGATGTGGAAAGACATATAAATTGAAGCAGAATGAAGTGAGCAGTACCAATTTATACTATAAAATTATTGAGGAACATTTTTGAGGATGTTTATAAACTGATAAAGAAGAAAAAACACAACTAGGAGAAGAATTTATACTATAACAACACTTGAAAAACAACTTTAAAAGCTATAGGAATGGGGCAGCTAGGTGGTGCAGTGGATAGAGCACTGGCCCTGGAGTCAGGAGGACCTGTGTTCAAAGCCAGCCTCAGACACTTAAGACTTACTAGCTGTGTGACCTTAGGCAAGTCACTTAACCCCAATTGCCTCACCAAAAAAAAAAAAAAAAAAAGCTATAGGAACTATGATCAATCCAGTGATACAAGATACAAGATTCAAGCCAAGCGAAGATAAACGATGCTATCCATCACAGAGAGGTGAAGGATTTAGGGTGTGAAATGATAATATATATCTAGATATTAGAATTGTTTTTCTTTTCATTTTTCCCCATGTGGTGGTGGGTGGGAAGGAAATAAAATAGTTTTCTGATTTAGGTTTTTTTTCTTCTTTAATAGAGAGGTAACAAGGTGCAAATATGAAGTGTTATGTGCATTTTCAGATGAGGTCACCGTAATATTAGTTTTACTTAACTGTTTTACTCTGTTACAAGAGTTCACAAGGGGGAGTAATTTATAAATTTTTCTAATGTAAAAAAAAAAAACCAAAACATTGAATCCTATTGCTACAGTGAAACCCTAGGCAAGTGACTTCATTTCTCTGAGCCAAACAGGAATTTCTGCCAGTAAGGTGAAATTCGATTAAGAACTAATCCCTGTCCATCATTATCTGTGACAAGGGGTCTCTCAGTCAGAATAGCAAAAGAAAAGTTGTAGATATGTATGATGGAAAAACACCAGTCCTGCAATTTTATGAAATCAAAGAATGAAATTCCATGTGCCTTCTCACTCTGGAAGGACGTTAAATCACAACAGGGGTCAGTGAAATTGTCCTAACAGAGAACAGAAAAATACTATTGGCAAAAAATGGATTCTTCCTGTTGACGACTCTGAATGGTAGCAAAATCCTAGGCAACCAAAAAAAAAAAAAAACAAAAACAAAACATCTCATACCTTGGGAGGAAAATATACAGGATGCTAATGGGATTTAACTCAAGAATATAAACAATTCCATAGCTACTGAGACCTGAACTCCAGGTGGTAAACTATATATCCAACATGACTAGCAAGGGAACCTATAGAACCAGAGCTCCATCAATGTCATTGGTAATGTTCCAATAATGTTCTCTACTTGGGTAATCTTGGACTATTCATTCAACTTCTTGAGATCTCAAATTCCTTATCTGTAAAATTAGGAGATGGGATTAAATGACTTCTATAGCTACCTCCTACCTTTAGTAGAAATCTTGTTGAATATGGAGGCAGGAGGATATGAGTTTAAATCCAGCCTCACACTTACTAGTTCTATGATCCTAGACAAATAATTTAACTTCCTCTGCCTCAGCTTCTTTACCTGTAAAGTGGGGAAAGTAATAACACCTACCTCCTAAGTTATTATGAGGATGCAATGAAATCATATTTGTAAAATGTTTTGCAAACTTCAGAACTCTATCTAAATGATAATTATTATTGTTGTCGAAAGACTTTTACTATCTACCTCTCATATGGTCCTTGAGAGGAAATTGCTTTGCAAACAGAGTGCTATAAAATGTAATTTATTAATATTACTAATAATTATTTTTTGAGTTAAAGCATCTTTATATTTAAAGGTCTCAACTATAAGGGCAACCTTCCTTAAAAGGTACCCCATGATCTCATAACAAATTTGGCCTTGACAAATGAAAGTAGGTCTCAGATTTTTTTTATTAAATATTCATGAGTTTGAAGAGATGAGTTAGTCCAAAACTAGAAGAAATTAAATTGAAATATCCCTCCCAATTATGGTGGAAAGAACTGTCAACATAATGAAAAAAAATACCATCCTGTTCCTATTTCTAATAGGTGAACTGGATGAATTACTCTAACAGCTGACTGTTGAGACCTATGCTGGGATACAAAATGTCATCGCTCAATATTGTATTTGTGTCTGTTATATTTTGAATTATGTATTTAATATAAATAATGGCATTTTAGGAATTGCTCTCAGGAAATTCATCCTTTACTATAATTCTTATTACAATATAAATAATGATCAGGTCATATAATCCTATTGAAATAATTTGACCATGACTGGGTACAAATTCCCTTCTCACCAAATTATTGAATTTTGCTTTAAATTGCTCTAACTTTTCAAGACTAGTTTTATTTTAGTCCTCTGGAATGTTTATAAGTCAATGATGTATGGTTTCAATGAATGTAAAGTCTTGGAAATACAAAAATATGAGTTTAAAACACATGAAATAAGAAAAATCTATTGAGCCACAAATCCTTTCCCAATATATATTTCAGCAGAGAGAAAGTTCAAGACTATATTGCTACACCCAGATAATACTAGATGCTAAATTATACTACAAAAAATCTCAAGTGAAGAGAAGTGAAATGTCCCTCCAATGTTTTGGAAACAAGCCTTCTTAAAAACAACCCTCAGGTATTAATTACTTCCACTTAACAAAGAAAAGCAACTTTTTTTTCCCCTGCCATGTTTCAGAAAGCAGCTTTTGTCATTAAAGCTATGGGGCAGTATCAGCTAATTGTAATACCACTGGGCTACCTGTCCTTGAAGAATTCCATTTTAGCTAGGATTTAGGGAATATAATCTCTCTCTCTCTCTCTCTCTCTCTCTCTCTCTCTCTCTCTCTCTCTCTCTCTCTCTCTCTCTCTCACACACACACACACACACACACACACACACACACACACACACACACATATACATACATACCTATATGTAATTTATATAGCACCTACTGGGTGTCAGGTACTTTGCTAAATGCTTTACAAATATTATCTCATGATCCTCACAACAATCCTGGGAAATAAATTATATTATTATCCCCATATTACAGTTAAGAAAACTAAGGCAGAGATTAGGTGACTTGCCCAGTGTCACACAATCAATATCTAAGGCCACATTTGAACTACTCCAGGTCAAGTGTCTTATCCTTTGCCCGTCTGGGGCAGGGGAAGCACTGCCTTTTATCTCAACTTGAATTCAGATATCAGAACTTTGTTCAAGAATTTTGTCTTACTCTCATTCAATGTTCACTCATTCATTCCAACAGACATTTGTAGACCTATGAAATACAATAGGCACTGTGTTAGTTCCTGATATTATAAAAACAAAAACAAAACATCTTTGTCTGTAGGAGCCCAGATTTGATTAACAGAAAGTAGAATGCTGATAATGATTTTTTTCCCATGAGAGCCACAAAAATGGAGGAAAAGGTATAATAGAAAATTTTCACTAAATTAGACAAACTGGTTACTCTAAGCCTGAGATGGGTAGATGAAATTCAAAAAACTTAATCTGATTTAAAACATCCATCTATCCAGATATAAATAGAGGACAATTCAGTTCATTTTAATGAATGACCTGCTTTAACATGGTTGTTGAGAGGAAAGTGTTTTCCAAACCATAAAGCACTATATAAGAAGGGTAATTGTATATGTAATTCTCATTCTTATTCAATATAAGCTGTTTGAGGTCAATAGATCTCTCATTTTTGTACTTATATCCCTAGTTTCTAGTGCAGTGACTGGTGTGTAATAGGCACCTAACAAATGCTTGTTGATTGTCACTTAACATCATAAGTCACCATCATCATTATCATCAATAACAGCAAATTCTTATTTTATCATGTTATGTTTGGCATAGAGGAAATTACAAACCCTTAATAAAACTCAAACCCTGTTCTCACAGAATGTTGAACCTCGTAGGCAAGATTGTAAAGCATTTAAAATGCAAGAAAACAGTGTGATGAGTTCAAAGGGGACTGAGTAAAGTGCTACGAAAATTTGAGGAAGACTGTCTCCAGTAAAGTGTCCTAGGGATCTGGACTTGGCCCTCAGATTTCCAACCTTCTTATCAATAGCTTGAATAAAGAAATAAATACCATGCTTGCTTGTGGCACCAGTCTGGGAAGAATAGTTATTGCAGCGGATGAGTGAGTCCAGATCCAAAGAGACTTTAACAGGCTAGAACATTGGGTTGAATTTAATAAGATACCACTAAACAGGGATAAATACAAGTCATACGTCACACCTAACAAATACAACCAACTTCATAAGTTGACTTCCAACTGCTGTAGAGAATAATTGTACATAATTATCACTTAAACATTTTTTCATTCACAATTCATTCACTCATTCATACATACATGCTTGTATTCATTCTAAATCCTCCACAGCTCTTTTGTTAGCAGAATATAAGTAAATGGAGGAATATTCAAGCCCCATTCCAGATGATTCTCCTATCCTTCAAGCTATTATAGTACTCAAAGATAACAGAGCTAGACCAGGAAGCAAAGGTAATAGATAACACTTTGTTCTCCAACAATAATAATTTTGCAACCCCACCTCTCCAAAAAACAAAACAAAAACAAAAACATCAGTGTGAGGAAAATAAGATGGATTAGGGGGACCAGGAGAGTGATCACTTCATTTCTCACCAGATTGCATTTATCCATCATGCCCCTCAGAAACCTCTTCATCCTAGAAGATCATTTCAGCCTTGGAATTCACACCTCAGAAGTACTTTTTAACCCGACAGCCCATTTAATATATTAATAGAAATGCTGAAAAGAGGTAGAGATGAAGAAGGAATACCACTTCCAGACCTCAAACCATATTATAAAGAAGCAGCCAACAAAATAATTTGTTGTTAGTTAAAAAATAGAGGTCAATCGATGTAATAGACTGGACAAGAAAGATTAAGAAATAACGGAATTAAAAAATCAAATATTCAATAAGTCAGACTCATCTTCCTGAGTTTGGATCTGGCCTTAAACACTTACTAGCTGTGTGACCGTGGTTGAGTCACTTAACCCTATTTATCTCAGTTCTTGCATCTGTAAAATGAGATGGAGAAGGAAATGGCAAAGCACTCCAGTGTCTTTGACAAAAAACCCCAAATGAAGTCACATAGTCAGACATGACTGAAATGACCAAACAAGAATATATAGAGCTTGCATTGCATATAGATTATCTATCTCCCCTATGTGACTTTATAATAAGTATTATTGTTATTCCTTTAGTTTTTAAAATTGAGTAGAATTCACATAGTATAGCAGGTACTGAAATAATAGATTCCAGGTGTGAGTATTTTATAGGTACTGAAAACATCAATAAAAATGAATCACTATAAATCATTGAAAAATTTGGTGTCCAATACTAGATAGATAAATACATAGATAGAGAGATAGACAGAGATGATAGAGCTATATGGTCTAGAATAGATATAGGCATAGATATATAGATATTCTGGATGTCTTTTCACCTAGTTTTCTTTTTCAAACTCACCTGCTTTTTGTTGTTTTGTGAGACAGTATAGCTAACAAACTTCCATTACCTTTCTCTAATATTTGACGAATGATTTCATCCTCAAAACCAGTGTTTCCTTCAGGTACCATGTCTCTCCACTTAGTGAAAAGCTTTAGTGTTTGTTGGCGGAGGCAGTTTGGAGGCACTTCTGGCCATTTTGTTGTGGCAGCTATTACACACTGATTAAACTTCTCTAAGAAATGTCAAGAGATTCAATGGCTTTACATGTTACCCATTTCCCATGGTTTTGGACTCAGTAGCATATTTAATCCTGTGCAAAAATTATTAATAATAGGAGTTTGGGGACTTTCAGGCCCCCCCCCCTGCTGAGAGAGCCTGGCTGACATTTTTAAGGTCAGCCCAGAGTCTGGAAGTTACCTCACAAAGTCTTGTTCCCACCAGAGGAAACATTTTGTTTCTTGAGGAACAACAGGGGGGACTGTAGCGATTGGAATAACGCCACCTGCTGGATACTTACTGTAGAAGAGTTCTGCCCATGAAGCGAAGGTCTTTGAGGGCAAGACCAGGCATCAGGAAGTGACTCGGACGAGTGGGAGGAGGAAGGAAGAGACTGGCGCTCGGTCTGGGGCTCTTTCCTGAGGACGCTGGTGGAGAGCGGAGCTAGAAATGTGCTCTCCCTTTAATAGATAGGAATCTAGGCCTTTCTCTCTCTCTTTACCAAATTCTTATTCTCCTTAATAAATGCTTAAAAGTCTAACTCTTGCTAAAGCTTATAATTTATTGGCGACCACTCATTAGATATTTTAGACAGTTTAGCTAGAATTTTAGCCCTTAACAGATGGCTGACCACGAAGAGGAAAGCTAAACCTCAGTCTTCTTCTGATCTTCTGGTTGGGTAAGAAATTTCCCCTCCCTCTCTCTTTAACTGCTAAGTACTGGTGTACTGGCTGTGTATTCCTTTAAATTTTTTTTCGAATGGACCTTTTAAACTCCCTAATTATCCTATTTTTGATTTTAGTCTGTTTAACCAGACAAATGGGAGATAAGATCATGTTAATGCTTTGTTTTTGTGGATTTTCTATTTTTCTTTTTATTTTTGTTAAAAGAGCCAGCAACTTACTCACACAAGGAAATATCTCTCCCTCTCCCAACCATGCTTTTTCAGAGAAACCTGAAGAGATTCCCGCAGCTTTTCCCAGTTCTAACAGTAATTGTTGCTTTAATTTTGCATGCCTGGAGGCAATGACCCACCCTCTAGAAGCTTTTAATCCCCTAGCACCTGGAGGCAAAGTGGGGGAAGAGGAATCCAGGCCTGAGTTCAAAATAAAATCTGATTCAAATTGTGCTGGTCCCTCCCCTCCTCTACAGACCCCACCCTCTACTCCTCCCATGGCCAAGCCCATTGCTTCCCCAGCCTGGGAAGTCCAGAGATCTGATGCGCATGCTCAACTTTCTCTAACTACATTTGCAGATTCAGGCTCAGCCCTTCCCCAGCCTGGCTGTGCTTCTGAGACAACCTTAGAAAACCCTTTAAATTCCAGATATGCTCGTTTTGTTGATAATTTTGCTAACCTGCTTTTGTCTTTCATTAGTAATCTTATAAAGCATTTGTATGGTGAAAAGACTGACAGACAATATAGAGGGGTTAAAGAAGAAAAATTTAAGCTGTATAAGAATGACAATCATCAACATAGTTCAAGACTCTGCTTCTTTTGCCATGGAAGGGTATATATTGTACAGAAATGTAGAAGTAAGGGGCAAGGTATTGATATGAGTGTTGGGGATTTTAGATATCAGAATCAAAAGTGTTCTGAATTCACTCAGAGTAATAGTATCAGTTCAGAGGTTACATAGGATTTCTATGCTATTATATATACATTTTGAAATTAATGGTATGGGTTTATTTTCATAGAGATTTTCATGCTTTTGAGATTGTGACTTATACTTAGTTTCTAAAACAAGGAGAATATTTGTAAAGCTTTTTATAGTCATATGATCAAGTTTATATTTTATAATACTCTTATTAATATTAAGTTCATATTCATTTAGATTTCCCTAGTTTGAATTTCATTGTCTTTTATTGTTCCGTGTGTATTTTTTTCTATTTATTCATCTCTCTAATTTTGAAACATTGCAAGATGGTTTTGATTTCATAATACAATGTTAATTCTAGGAGTATTGTGCTCCCATATTCTGAGTTGTTTGTTTTTGTTATTTTTTCTCAACTGATTATTTGATCAAACTCTTTAAAGCATTTCCCTAGCAAATTGTTTGCCATGGCAAGTGTAAATTGATTCTAGAAGTATTATTTTTGATAAGCATATTCCAAAAAAAAAAAAAAAGAGGGGAACATTTGTAAAAGTTGTCTTTGAGATTGTGTTGTGCTTTAACTTGTATTTAAATATGTTCAGATTTTTCACAAAAGTAATTGTATACTAAGTAAAAAAAAAGATATTATTTGAAATTGTTGCATAACTATATATTGTGTTCTGAGTCAAGATGTATTCACATTTTTTGCAATCATTTATTATCCTCAATTTTTAAATCCATATGAGACTTGGATTATGGGAACTTATCATTTAAGACACTAATTACCTTTATTCTGAGTTATCAGATGCCAGTTGGCCAAGATGCCATCCAATCACAAGAGGAATACATGCAAGAGCAGACACTGAACTGTCACATGAGGGGAGACATGCATGAAGTCAAGGTATGGCCGAGGGAACGGCTTTTGACAAATGTTGAGGTTGGATTCTCTTGGTTTAATATTTTATTTTATTTTTCCCCACAATATTGTACAGATGGCTGGAAGTATTGATCCCACCCATCTCACTTCTACACCTGGCTTCTATGCTCCCTCCTATATGCCTGATGCCATGGACATCTCAATCCCATGCATCTGATTAAGTCTGACTCAGTTTCCTCTAATATGTTCGGTGGCATGGACATATATTCCATCCACCTATTTTAAGCCTGGCATACTGCATGGGCAGTACATATTGCTCAAATGTGGGAATGCTCATATCCCATCATTTCTCTGTTCTTTTTTGGTAACCCCCATAATTATCTCAGGTGTCATGATAAATAACAGTGTTGAATTTGGCCTTGACATCTGTT
The DNA here is from genome assembly GCF_019393635.1 of Dromiciops gliroides. Classification (NCBI taxonomy): domain Eukaryota; kingdom Metazoa; phylum Chordata; class Mammalia; order Microbiotheria; family Microbiotheriidae; genus Dromiciops; species Dromiciops gliroides. Next base: position 58,361,488 of record NC_057863.1, read on the forward strand.
ACTAATTATATTAGATTTTAAAATTTCTCATAATGGCATGAGGATAATTAGGCAGATGATGCAAAAAGTGATGAAACAAAGATAAAAATTATTTTTAATAATTAATATTGCAGCAATTGTCTTCTCAATTACCCTCCATAAGGGGGACTATAGTAATATTATAATTTTAAAGAATGTTTCAATTTTTGTTTTATTATATGTTTCATGTGTAACAACTAAGATTATGAATTCCCTTAGACATGTTTTTGAGAACTTTCATTGTTTGATTTGATTATTGACAAAGCTATTTTAAAGTTGTGTTAAGCTCAATTTTGTAGGAAATTTCCTGGCTGATTACCAGTATCCACACATCAACCCCTGAAAAGACTTCCATTCCACGACTACACCTAGAGGACATCTGAGAAAAGACTTTCAGAGACTTTAAATGAACAGTTTTGATTTGTTGTTTTTGTTGTTTTTTTCTCTTTCTGTTATAATATACACCATCTGTAACATGTACTCTCTGCAGAGGCCCTCCCTTTGCAAGACTAATGTCAAAGCGTCGGTTCATGAGGACAAAAAAAATCGCTCCTCTAGACAAAACTTTCCTCTCTTCCTTTTCTATATTGTTGTTCACATATTATTAGTTAGCAATAGTTATCATATTGTTTTTACTGTTCCGTCAAGGAAACATTTTGTTTCTTGAGGAACAACAGGGGGGACTGTAGCGATTGGAATAACGCCACCTGCTGGATACTTACTGTAGAAGAGTTCTGCCCATGAAGCGAAGGTCTTTGAGGGCAAGACCAGGCATCAGGAAGTGACTCGGACGAGTGGGAGGAGGAAGGAAGAGACTGGCGCTCGGTCTGGGGCTCTTTCCTGAGGACGCTGGTGGAGAGCGGAGCTAGAAATGTGCTCTCCCTTTAATAGATAGGAATCTAGGCCTTTCTCTCTCTCTTTACCAAATTCTTATTCTCCTTAATAAATGCTTAAAAGTCTAACTCTTGCTAAAGCTTATAATTTATTGGCGACCACTCATTAGATATTTTAGACAGTTTAGCTAGAATTTTAGCCCTTAACACCTCTAGGTCCAGAGCTTCCTCTCTTCCAAACTGCCTTTTTTTAGTTATTTCACTAAGATTAACAAGAAAGGAAATTAACAGTCTCTTTACCACAAACAAATCAGGTTTTATTAATGGGAACAAATCTACAACACAGGTGAAGTTAATAGAACCAGGGACAATGAGAAAGGGAATAGGGGAAGGGAAAAATATGGCCCACTTCCTAGATGATTAGGATCTAAATCTCTAGGGTAAAAAGGCCCGCAAGCACCTCAAACAAGCTCTGCTTCCTCAGCTACCCAGAACACCCAGAACAGCGTGGCTCAAACAAAAGAGCTAGCCTCACTTCAATAACATAAACTCACCACCACCTGGAATCTGTAGTCCCAAGGATAATCAGTTGTGCAGTGTCTCCTGGTTTGGTCCAAAGGTCAACCACACCAGCTCTCCTCTCTCCCTCTCTCCCTCTCTCCCTCTCTCCCTCTCTCCCTTTCTCCCTTTTTCCCCCATCCCTCTCAGAATTCCCTCTTCCCCTTCCTGCCTCTCCCACAGGAAGGGGAGGTTCTTAGCCATGCTGAGTCTCCAGTTAGTTCAATATACCCCCTGGACTGTCCCCATTATAATTTGGCCAGTCCCATGTAGGTGTCCGTCCAGAGAGGGTGTCTGGCGTGAGGTCAGCTCGCAGGGACATGCACTGGGGTTTCTAATTCCAGCCAAAGATGGGGTCATAGAAACCCCAAATCACAATTAATTCCTTACATTAGATTTTAAACATCACAATCCTAAAAGGGTGGGACTTCTGTAATTGTATTCACTGCCATTCTCCAAAATGTTCAAACTCTCAGATCATTATATTGTACTTCCCAAACAAATCTGACAGCTAAGTGGTGCACTGGATAGAGTGTTGGACCTGAAGTTGGAAAGATCTGAGTTCAAATCCAACTTCAGATACTTACTAGCTATGTAGCCTTGGACAAATGATTTAACTCTTGAATGCCTCAGTTTCCAAAGCTGTAAAACCAAAAAAATAAAAGCACCTATCTGTCAGGGTTATCGTAAGGCATAAATGAGATGATATTCATAAAGTGCTTTGCATAGTACTTGTCACATAGTAGGTACAACAGAAATGCTAGCTAGTATTGTTATTATTACTATTGTTATCATATTGTCATTATTATTTATCACTAAAATTTGTAAAACATTGTTTCCAAAATATAAAGAAATTAATAGAAAACTCAGGAGCAAAAAAATAAAATAAAAACAACCAGTGGGTAGAAAAAACAGAATGCTGGGTAATGCCAAAGTACAGATACTATCTCAGTCAATAATAGAAGGGAAGAACTTTATTGTAGTTGTTAAAACAAGGTTAATTATCAAAAAAATATATATAAGAAAGTACATTCATTCTGATTGAATGACTGAAGAAAAGACAATGGTAAATGCAAATGGACTAAAATCTTCAATAAAAGACAATAAAAGGCAGAAGAGATTAAAAACCAGAATGTCACAATATTCTACTCGTAGAAATACCTAGAATTCAAATGTTTTAAATGTTCAAACTGCTTAATAATCAGAGAAATGCAAATAAAGCCATAAGATATCACACTACAGCCACTAGAATGGTAGAAATGGGAGGGGGCCATATCCTATGTTGTTTAGACTGTAGGAGAACAGACCGCCTAATACATTATTGTTGGAAATGCAGGCTAATACAGACATTTTGGAGAACAATACAGCAACATGCAATAAAACCTACAACACTGACCTTACTTTCCAACTCAGTGATCCCATTACTAAGATTCCACCCTTTGGAGAAAGTGTAGTATAGTAGATGGAATACTGGACTTAGACACAGGAAGACCTCTGTTAGAATCCCATCTCAGATACTGAATATGTCACTGGCTTCTCTGGATCTGAGTTTATTCAACTGTAATGAGGGATTTGGACTTGATGACTGATTCCCTTCCAATTCCAAATCTATATTCTAGGAGCTCCAATGTCATTTAAAAAAAGAGAGAGAGAGATAAAATGACTTGTATAATACCTTGATCGATTGAATCAAGAACTCAATAAGAAATGTAATGACTTTGCAGCGGAGCGGGATACTCAAAATGATAAATTCAATGAGGCAAAGGAAGGAAAAGGGGAAAAAAGATGGAGTAGAATTTGAAAGGGGAAACAAAATAAAAACCCTTTCTTTGCTTTTTTGTAATTTGCTAATTCATTTTGTTCCATCATGTTCCGGATAGTTGTTTTAGGAAAGACATCATCCCTTGTATTGTTACACTACATTGTTGATGATGGTTATTAAGTTTATAATAAAAATATTTAAAGACTTCATTGAAAAATGTATCTACCGTAAACTATATGCTGACCACCCCAAATATCTCTTGACAAACACAACTTATGCTGGGGGGAGGGCGGTGGTATTAATAAGAATTTCATCATAACAGTCAATTATCATAACTTTTATAAGACACTAAGAAAAATAGCATCAAGTAGGCAGCATGTTGTTTTTGTTTTTTAAATACTCAAAGTCCTATCTGTCAATAACCACTATCACATGCCAAAAAAATCTTCCTCTCCTAATGTCTGATATCCCCACTTTATTTTTCCCTTTGTGATATGGCATTAATAAATCCTGTTATATTTTGGCAGGGGAGGGAGGGGTGAAGGGGAAGAAGCTCGGTATCAGCCATTAATATCTTAGCATAGGGACAGCTAGGTAGCGCAGTGGATAGAGCACCAGCCCTGGAGTCAGGAGTACCTGAGTTCAAATTCAGCCTCAGACACTTAACACTTACTAGCTGTGTGACCCTGGGCAAGTCACTTAACCCCAATTATCTCACAAATAAATAAATAAACAAACAAACAAACAAATAAATAAATAAATCTTAGCATAATTAGTTTATCAGATTAGTACCAGAAGAGAACCTGGCTTTGTGTGAATAGACACAGAACTGTAATGTTTTGCTGATGTTACAAAAATCATGAAGGATCTAGATTCTGAAGGGATCACTCCAGAAAAGGCATCACAAAGATCACAGGATCACAGATTTCAAGCTTTGAAGGGACTGTTGAAAGGAAAATTCTTCATTTGAACTTTCACCCTAAGCAAAGACAAAGAGAACTAAAAAGATTTTGTTTATTATAACTATACCAAGGGGGTGGCTAGGTGGTGCAGTGGATAAAGCACTGATGCTGAATTCAGGAGGATCTGAGTTCAAATCCAGACTCAGACACTTGATACTTATTAGCTGTGTGACCCTGGGCAAGTCACTTAACCCCCATTTCCCCGCAAAAAAAAAAATACACCAAGGTAGCAATATGTTGATGGGCTAATCACCAAAGATCAGCAATGGCTTCAAGATGAGAACAGCTTTTATAGCAAACTTTAAAGTAATTCAGATAGGACAACCTCAGAAAAAGAGGTTGGGCCCTTGCATGTCAATTCCCTTTTTTTTTTTTTTTTGGTGAGGCAATTGGGGTTAAGTGACTTGCCTAGGGTCACACAGCTAGTAATTGTTAAGTGTCTGAGGCTGGATTTGAACTCAGGTCCTCCTTAATCCAGGGCCAGTGCTCTATCCACTGTGCCACCTAGCTGCCCCTTGTCAATTCCTTCTTAAGGTAGCAAGAACATGACAAAGAGCAGGTGATACAGAAAGCTGCAGACTTGGTGTTTCTTTCCCCACAGGAGCTTCCTATAGCACTGGCTGATAAGTAGGGCTAGGAATCATGGGATGCAATGTAACTTTTTTTTTTCAGGACAATGAGGGTTAGCTGACTTGCCCAAGGGCACACAGCCCAAAAATGTCAAGTATCCGAGGCCATATTTGAACTCAGGTCCTCCTGAATCCCGGGCTAGTGCTTTAGCCACTGTGTCACCTAGCTGCCCATCAACATAACTTTCAATGGGACCTTATAGGTCATCTCTTTCAATCCTTTAATTTTACAAATGAGGAAACTGAGGCTGATAGAGATTAAACGACTTGACCATACAACTAGAAAGCCCATATTCCAGGCCAGGCCTTCTGACTCCAATTCCAGGACTCTAGCAGTCCAAGACACCTGAAGTGGCACATATTGGAAGGGGAAATAAAAGCAATGGAAAGGTATCAAAACCAGATCTCAAATACTTTTCTATTTTATTTCAGGCTAGTCTTCTGCACATGGTTATAAAACACTGAAATCTTTCAATTATTTCAGTAACGATGCACCAGCCACTTCCTTTTGAGGAGCACTGAAATCCTAAAGGGAGTTCCAAACATAAACTAAGGCAAGGTAGATTTTTCACTTCCAACATCACTTGTAACATTCTCCAAATGTCTGATTTTTTTTCTCCACAAGATCTAAAAATTAAAGTTTCTGCTTAGGTTTTAAATACCTTATCAAATCACTTGGGTAAAGTATGGTAAAATAAAGCCTTCAATATAATTGGCTCAGTTCTCAGCAATACATTTCCCAACAGCTCATTGCCTCTTGGTTGCTTCAGTGATAGTTACAGAGCGGTCCATGATCCTTCTCCCTTTTCAATGCAGCACATCACTTTGGCTATTTTTAGCTTCCTAATCTTCTTCCAAATTGCTTTAGTCCACTGCCTGACAGATCTTTGGAAATCTCCAATTATTCTGCCATCCTGGACACTGAGACAAAAATGGCCATTGGGGCTCACAAGTGTAAATTTTCCATGTTGGACTTCAAAATAAATAACAATTCCTCGTCTTAGAATTGTGTGTGATTTTTTTTGGGGGGGTGGTATTAGCATGGTTGGCTTCTCATCAATACCTAGCATAATGTTATAATTTGTTATCATCTCCTGTTTCCAATCAGAGGGGGGCACGGAGTGGGTGCATTTTCTTAAGTGACGAAAATAAGCATCATTAAACTGCTGTTTCTTCCTTGTTGACTCTCCAGAGGCATAAAATGAACATTTACTGGGTGATTTCTCTCATGTGACCTGGGTCTCATCCATAGAAAAAGGTTATGATCCCCATTTACCCAGAGGGAGGATTCCTGGAATGTTTTCTTCATATGAGGTATGAATTTACATAACTAAATTCTTCCTGACATGATTACTTCCTTTTTACTTGCAGCAGACATTCTCACCAACTATCAGCCAACTTCTACAACACGGGGCAGGTAAACCAGGCTAGCTGAAGTAATGGAGGCACCCTGGGGTGGGACAAGAGACAGAATGTGCCGGGTGAGTCAAACCATCTACCCTCATGTCCTGAAAGAGACAGTCCAGGACCCTGAACTCAGGAATCTTGGGAATAGCAATGTTCCCAGCCCAATGCCCTCAGTCATCATTCTGGGAAGCAACTTTGTGGAAATTTGGCTTGGTAGCTCTTCTGCCAGGTGTTACAGTCATGCTTACTGAAGATCCAGGAAAGAAGTTCTTATCAACAAAGTCCTTGGCATGATCAAATGATTCAGCATTGCAAACTTATATCATTTTATCAGTGCAAGTTACATTTAAGAGGCATTGCCATCTGCTTTGCTATTGTACCCTAAAGAACATGGGACCTTTCTATCTGACTTGCAGCTGAAAGCTTCCATGTTTGTTTTCTCTCCCCCATTAGAAAATGAGATCCTTGAGAGTAGGGATGGTGTGACTTCTCTATTTGTATCTGTAGCATTTATCAAGTGTTTTATACATAGTAAGCATTTAATTAATGCTTCCTTCATTTGTTTGTTTATTCATTTATTTTACTTCTTGTCCACTTAAGTATTTGATCCCAGTGTTTCTATTTCTTGATATTTCCTCTTGTTATCTTGGAATATTCATCAAGATATTTTGATGGTTTTCTGCTCTAATTGTTTCTCAACTTATATTCCTTGTCCTCCACTCACCCACCCACCCATACCTATTGAAAACCTATATTTCCTTTAAAATACACCACTGCCATGATACCTGTGTTGACCACTCAATGGCAATCTCTTGTTCTTCTGAATTTCTATTGACTGTATTTACCAGACATCTAGTAATTACCATATGTTACATTCTATTAGTAGTTAACAGATCATATAGAAGTGTTGAGCAATTGAATGACATACCTGTAGCGTGTTTCAAAATAGCTCTTGACTTAATGTGACCTTTCTTTATATCATCATCATTGTCATTGATAAATTACTTCTATGGTCCATTTTTGCTCTGACCCAGCTGACTCTAGGAATTAATGAAATGAATTATAATGGAGGTTATTCAGTTTCTCAATTTGCTAGGAAACAAACCAGAAATTACATAGAAATAGTAGGACATTTAAGATACAAATAAAGAGTAAAGCAGTAGAAAGTACTCGTGGCCCACTAGCCTTGTGAATAAAGTTTCATTCCACTGGCCTTCAAGGGTGTCAGGAAATCAAGGCCACAAGAGTCAGAAATGTCTGTGGATGCAGATACTGCCTCTGCACTTGGATCACCTTCATTGTTCTTTCTTCTTGAACTTCTTGGCTCCACAATCAATTCCTTTCTATTCTAGGACCTTGGGTTGAGACAAACAACTTGAATGGAAATATCTCTCTCTCTCTCTCTCTCTCTCTCTCTCTCTCTCTCTCTCTCTAGTTTTTTTCCTAGCTTTTTTTAGAAAAGAGAGGAACAGGGGTCATCTGGGTGGTACAGTGGATAAAGCATCAGCCCTGGATTCAGAAGGACCTGAGTTAAAATCCAGCCTCAGACACTTGACACTTACTAGCTGTGTGACCCTGGGCAAGTCACTTAACCTTCATTGACCCGCAAAACAAAAACAAAGAAAAGAGAGGAACAGGCAACTTGGCTTCTGCTCTTCATAAAAATCTTCTTTCCCCCATCAATCCACTCATCCCCACAAGTGTCTCATTTCTGTTGCTGTGAGTATAACAAGGTGATATCTTTAACTTTTTCCCCTGATACCCATATATGTAGAGTCTTTTCCCCTCCAAAAGAATCATGGATGTAGAGCTAGATGAAACCTTAGAGTCCAGGAAGTCAAATCCTTTCATTTGTGGTGCAGTGGACAGAGTCCAGGATCTGGAATCAGGAAGACATGAATTCAAGTCCAGCCTCAGACACTTACTAGCTGTGTGAAACTTAGCAAGTTACTTATCTTCTGTTTTTCCCAGTTCTGTCTATAAAATGGAGATAATAGCATCTGAATCATAGGGTTGTTGTAAGGATCAAATAAGATATTTATAAAGTGCTTAGTGTGGTGCCTGGAACATAGTGGGTGCTATATAAATGTAAGCTGTTGTTATTGTTGTTTTTACAGGTGAAGAAACAGAGGCTGGGAGAGGTTAAGTGAATTGTCCAAGGTCACACAGAGAGTGTCTGAAGGACAATTGGAATGCAAGTCTTCCTGACTCACAGCCCTAGACTCTACTTACTGTATCACCTCTGAAAAGGAAGACAAGGCTTCATACAGGCTGGCCTGCCCTCTGAGGAACTGAAGCTACCCATGTCCCTGTATCATCAAATTGTCTACACATCGAGGGGCAGCTAAGTGGCACAGTGGATAAAGCACCGGCCCTGGATTCAGGAGGACCTGAGTTCAAATCAGGCCTCAAATACTTGACACTAGCTGTGTGACCCTGGGCAAGTCACTTAACTCTCATTGCCCTGCAAAAATAAAAATAAAAATTGTCTACACATGCATTCCACAATACCTCCTCCACTAGAAATATAGGTTTTATCAACTCCATAAAAACTGGATTGATTAATAATTGACAATCATAGAACCTTAAATGCAAAAAAAAAAAAAATTAAGCTGATAGGAAAAAACTCTCCCAACATCACATGATAGCTAGAACTTAGTGTTTTTAAGGTTTGCCCAGTGCTTTACAAATATTATCATATTTAATCTCGCAATCCTAGAAGATGGATGCCTTTATTATCCACATTTTATAGATGAGGAAACCAAGGATGATGGTGGTTAAATAAGCAAGACAATTCCAAAAGACTCATCTCCACAATGTTGCTGTTATTGTGTACAATAGCCAAATGGTTCTGTTCACTTCACTTTGCATCAGTTCATGTAAGCATTTCCAGGTTTTTCTGAAATCTACTTGCTCATCATTTCTTATAGTACAATAGTAAAGAATAACTTTTCAACTTGCTTGATAATTTATAGATGATCTCTGGGGTGGGGCAGTTTCCTCAGATTATAACACTATTATTGTACATTCAAGACTAAAAGAGAGTGAGATTTTAATCCCACCCTCATACCCATATATGTCTTCTGTATGTATTAAACTGAGGGCAATCTAGGTGGCCTGTTGGAAATACTTTTCTGCATAGAGAAAAACTAACAATTACTTGGCTTTCTGCTTTTCTCACAATTGTTTGGAAACCCGCAGGTTAATCCACTTATTCAGCAACAGCAGCAATAACAGCTAAAATCACTTTTAAATGGCTCCCAAGACCAGTCAGAAAAGAACAAAGGATATTCACATATAAAGAAATATTTTCCTTCTATGTATATCACCTGCCTCTTGTTTTCTGGAACATTATAGACTTCCTGCCGGGCCAGAAAACATTTTTTTGCCAGAAATGAAGCTTAAACAGAGACAGGACAAGATGCTCTCTGAGGTGAAACTTAATTTTCATTTAGGAATCAATGGAAGTTTACAAACATGCAGTGTCTAATATTGGTCTCTGTGGTCTCATTTAGAGACATTGTGCTTCTTGCTCTGTCAAGGGCTGGATCTGAATGTGTTCACTGAAAATAAAAGCACAAAGCTTTATGGGGGAGGATATTAACTAGAGCCAAGGAACTTTGTGCCTCAGCTATTCCATTGTTAGCTGGCACTGGCCATGGCCTTCCTGTAAAGAATATTGGGATGATTTGGCACAGGAAATGTTATGGTTCTGAATGCATGGGGGATATGAGGTGATTCACAATGTAAACCATTTAAAATCTGTTTAAATGGGTTGTTTCCAAGAAATTAGAAATAATTGTGAGCACTTATCTGCATTAAATGTCTCATAAAATTGAGAAACATGTTTAGTTTTGCTGAGTGTCCATGAATCTGAAGACCTCACAAAAATATAATGCTTCCAGAAATAAGAGTGGAAATCTTTCAAGGACAGGTTTTCTTAAAAGATTTCCAACATATTTTTCCTTTGAGTTGGAAGTTCTGCAAAAACAGCTCTGGTGCCTCTATGGTGCCTGTAAGAATGGCCTCGACCACACTCTCCCTATCTATGTAGTCAAGGTTTATTCAAGTATGAGTATGAATTCCAAAGTAGAAAACCAAATGCAATGAGTGAGACAACAGAGATACAAATTTACTTGGTGGCTTAAAGGAAGAAGAGATCACATCCAATAGTGAAAAATGAAAGAAAGCTATGATTCATCAAACTGCTGCCACTCAGCCTTGAAAAGACTAAAAAAACATAGAAGGGAATCTCTATTATGGTGTCCTGCACCATATCTTGTCAGAATCAGAATAGAAGAATCACAGAACATTTGAATTGAAATAAAAATTTGTGAGCCACCTAGTCTAACCTATGTTTTATTTTTCAGTCATATATAACTCTTTTTTAAAAACTATTTGGGGTTTTCTTGGCAAAGACACTTGAGTGGTTTGTTATTTCCTTCTCCATCCCATTTTACAAATGGGAAACTGGGGTAAAGACTTGACCAGGGTTACACAGCTGGTAGGTTTCTCAGTCCAGATTTGAACTCAGGAAGTTGAGTGTTCCTGACTTTTGTCTCTACACTCTATATACTGCACTACATAGCTGCCCAGTCTAACCTATATCTAAACAAGAATCCCATTCTGATAGTCTTGACTTGCCAGTTGTTAGGACACTTCCTGACATAGCCAATATGAGAATTTGTTTTCCTTGGCTCTTCATGTTTGTTACAAGGTTTTTTTCTTTTTTCTTTTCCTTAATTGTGGTAAGAAAGAAGGTGGAAAGGTCAAAATGGATACATGATTTAGACATAAGAGGTGATACCATAGGTAAATTAGGAGAGAAAGGAATAGTGTACCTATCAGATCTTTGGAAAGGAGAACAGTTTTTGACCAAACATGAGATAGAGTATATTATAAAATGCAAAGTGGATGATTTTGATTATATTAAATTAAAAAAATTTTGTACAAACAGAAGCAATGCATCCAAAATTAGAAGGGAGGCAGAAAGTTGGGAAACAATTTTGAGGCCAGTGCTTCTGATAAAGGCCTCATCTCTAAAATATATAGGGAATTAAATCAAATTTATAAGAATCCAAGTCATTCCCCAATTGAGAAATGGTCAAAGGATATGAACAGACAGTTTTCTGATGAAGAAACCAAAGCTATCTATTCCCATATGAAAAAATGCTCTAAATCTCTAATGATTAGAGAGATGCAAATTAAAACAACTCTGAGGTACCACCTGACACCTATCAGATTGGCTAAAATGACAAAAAAGGAAGATAATAAATGTTGGAGAGGCTGTGGGAAAATTGGAACACTAATGCATTGTTGGTGGAGCTGTGAGCTGATCCAACCATTCTGGAGAGCAATTTGGAATTATGCCCAAAGGGCGATAAAGCTGTGCATACCCTTTGACCCAGCAATCCCACTTTTAGGTCTTTTGCCCAAAGAAATCATGGAAGGGGGAAAGGGACCCACATGTACAAAAATATTTATAGCTGCTCTTTACGTGGTAGCAAGGAATTGGAAGTTGAGGGGGTGCCCATCAATTGGGGAATGGCTGGACAAGTTGTGGTATATGAATACAATGGAATACTATTGTGCTGTAAGAAATGATGAGCAGGAAGAGTTCAGAGAAACCTGGAGGGTCTTACGTGAGCTGATGATGAGTGAGATGAGCAGAACCAGAAGAACATTGTACACAGTATCATCAACATTGAGTGTTGACCTACTGTGATGGACTATATTCTTCTCACCAATGCAATGGTACAGAAGAGTTCCAGGGAACTCATGATAGAAGAGGATCTCCAAATCCAAGAAAAAAAAAAGAAAGAAAGAACTGTGGAGTATAGATGCTGATTGAACCATATTATTTCTTTTGTTTTGGGTGCTGTTGTTTTTTTTTTCTATTTTGAGGTTTTGCATCACTGCTCTGATTCTCTTGTAACAGGATTAATGCAGAAATAGGATTAATGTTATTATGTGTATATATATGTGTGTGTATATATATATATATGTATATGTATAGAGATATATAGATATAACCTATATCAGATTACCTGCTGTCTAGGGGAGGGGGGAGGGAGGGGAGGGAGGGAGAAAAATCTGAAATTGTAAAGCATGTATAAACAAAAGTTGAGAACTATCTTTACATGTAACGGAAAAAATAAAATATCTCATTAAAAAAAAAGAAAGAAGGTGGAAAGGAAATAAAAACAAATGCTTATTAATTGAAAATAAATTTTAAAATCAAACCACAAGTCAGTTGTCAAGTCTTGTCAATTCTACCTCTATAATCTCTCCTATCCATCCCCTTCCCTAAAATTATGGAACCATTACTCTAGTTCAGGTTCTATTCACATTCTTCTCTGAAGAGTTTCATAATTGTTCTTTGACTCCACTCTCTTCCCTCTCTAATCCATCCTACATGCAGCTGTCAAAATAATCTTCATAAAACACTGGTCTGACCACATACCTCTTCTAAAGAATCTCCAGGACTACCTCTTACCTTGGTATAGTCAAAAGAGGCTTGATTTAGAGGTAGAGAGGTAACTAGGGAGGCAGAGCCAAGATGGCGGAGAGGAGTCAGCAAGGCGCCTGTGCTCTTCCTCTGTTCCCTCAAAAAGAACATTAAATCAAGCCTCTGTATGGACTCTGAAACTACAGAACCTGCAAAGAGACAGAGAGACACAGTCTTCCAACCAGAGATAATTTAGAAGACTTCAGGAAAGGTGGGTCTGACTCAGGCAAAAGGGAGGCACAGTACAGGGTGGCAGCGCAGTGCTGAGAGGGTCGGGCAAGTAAGCAGGAAGCTGTGCACCACAGCCGAGCAACTGAGGCCCCTGGATCCTGGCTCAAAAATCTGGTGGTGCAGCAGGACAGTGGCAAAACCCACCTGCACCAGCCAAGAGGGCAGGTTGCCAGCTGGAGGGCCATGCACAGGTCAGGCGTGACCAGGTTTACTGATCCCAGCTCATTCTGACAGGAAGTCCAGGGTGGGGGGAAAATTCACAAGCCATAGAGGCCTCAGTATAGAAAGCTGGTGACACAGCCCTTATACCCCAGCACAAGAAGCTTGAAACAGGGACCCTGGTGCCCCCAGAGCAGACCTCAACTTAAAAAAATAAACAAACAAATAAGCTGCAATATGAGTAAGAAACAAAGAAGAGCTCTCACCATTGATAGCTTCTGTATCAACAGGGAGGAGGCAAACACAAACTCAGATGAGGACAATACTCTCAAATTGCCTACATGTGAAGCCTCAAGAGGGAAGATGAATTGGTCTCAAGAACAAAAAGCCTTCTTGGAAGAGCTCAAAAAGGATTTTAAAAATCAATTGAGAGAGGTAGAAGAAAAAATGGGAAGAGAGCCCAAAAAGGATTTCCAAAGTCAATTGAGAGAGGTAGAAGGAAAAATAGGGATAGAAATGAAAGCAAAACAAGATAATTATGAAAAAAGAATCAGCAGCTTGGAAAAGGAAGCACAAAGATTGACTGAAGAAAACAATTCCTTAAGTCATATGGTCAAATGGAAAAAAAGGTGCATAATCTCACTGAAGAAAACAATGCCTTAAAAAATAAAAATTGGACAGGTGGAAGATTTAGAGGCAGAGAAAATGGGTTCAAATTCTGACTTGGCCAGTTATTATCTTGGGGAAATAAAACTTTAAATGAAATTAATGAGCAAAATTGCACTAAGATCTTAGCAAGGCTCTGTTACCTCTGGGATAAAATACATTACCCTCAGCTCTTCAGCTCCTCAGCATTTTAAGCTCTTCACCATCCAGAGTCTAGCTTGATCCTATCTGACAAACATCTCCTATTCTTTTCTTTCATGCATGTGTCAAGCTGGCCTCCTTTATATTTCCCTAACTCAGCCATTCACCCTCTTTCCTTGTCTTTGCATAGTCTGTCCCATTCTTAGGATCGACTCCTCATTACCTTCTTCTTAGAAAATCCTTAATTCTTTGAAAGGCATAGCTCAGGTTACCACCTTTGAAAGTTTTGTAGCCTAAATTATAAAAGCATTACATTGTGTAAAAACCTTCCCTTGATCCCTCTAATTTTCAGGGATTCCAATTTTTCTTGCATTTACTTATCAATGTGTTGTATACTCCCCATAGAATGTATTTTTATTTCCCCTTTGTAACCCAAGATTTACCCCTCACATAGTAGGCACTGAATAAATGTTCACTTAATTGAATGGAATGGAATTTCCCTGAGGGCTTCGAAGGAAAAACATTATGGGAATCAACAAAGGAATCAGGTAAAACATAGGCAGCAACCTTGTGCTAAATTGTCTTGGTCTTTTTCAGAGCTAAAAGAGCTTTTTATTTAAATTAGTTTAATCATTTCATCAGCCTGATAGGATAATTAAATATTCCCAACTTTGAAGGATATACAATCTAATTTATGAAGGCAGTTCATTGTGTAAAACCTTTAAATCCATGTACACATGGCCAAACCAAATGCATATTAGAATGATACTTATTAATGAAAGAATCTATATTCAGAAACCAGAATTTATTTTTCTGATCACCTAGCACTTCATACAAGGAAAAATAAATGTCTCAAATGACTATCAGGCATGTTTCCTCTACTAGAGATTTAAAATATTTTTTTAAATGGTGCTGTTCTATGTTTTTGCATCTTGAAACAGAATCAACATGATTATGAAACTTTTATCTGGATTAATTAGATTTTTTTTGTGGGACAATGAGGGTTAACTGACTTGCCCAGGGTCACACAGCTAGTAAGTGTCAAGTATCTAAGGTCAAATTTGACCTCAGGTCCTCTTGAAACCAGGGCCAGTGCTTTATCCACTGTACTACCTAGCTGCCCCCACTAATTACATTTTCATTGTAATACACATGCTATTTGTCAGGAATTCTATCATTAATAAAGGTTTTCTTGAATTGTTTCACTAAGTCATGATGCTTCTAGGTCCAGTGACTTGGCTTGGTTCTGTTTACAAGCATTTGCAGGTCTTGAACATTGGAACTGTCAAAAATTAACTATAGTTTTTATTTTGCCTGTCTCCTACAAAAAAATAATAATAAGACCAGAGAGTTTAATTTTATAAAATCTCCTACAATTTGTTCCTATACCTGTCCTCCTACCAAAAAAAGAAAAAAGATCAGAGAACATAATGTAAATTGATAAGAGGCAGACAGGAAAAACATTGTACCAATTTATTTGTCCCAAGAAGAAAGAAACATGACCATGTGGAGACCCCTTCCAAAAGCAGATACTATAACAAGAATTGATGTAATTCTAAGTAATTTTAACAATTTCAATTATAACAAGTATGGAGGAAATATAGAAGCACCATGATAAGATTACAGGATTCTAAAAAGGAGTCTGGCAAGGATGAGGACACCCAGATGTCCCATAAGATAGGGACTTACTACACTGAGGAAAGAAGTCACCAAGTAGGGACTTTTATCTGCTAGATATCTGGGTTCAATTTGGAGTTCAATTGAAGGACATTTTGCTCCTATTAACCTAAGGTTTCATAAAAAATACTTTTGGATAATAAGTCACCTCCATCAAATCCAGGTAATCCATATATTTATATTAACAGAATGGACCCATTTAAGATAACATAAAAGGGGGGCAGCTAGGTGGCACAGTGGATAAGGCACCAACCCTGGATTAGGAGGACCTGAGTTCAAATCTGGCTTTAGACACTTGACACTTAACTAGCTGTGTGACCCTGGGCAAGTCACTTAACCCTCATTGCCCCCCTCACGCACACACAAAAAAGATTACATTAGAGGTGTTCCATTATAGATAACATCATCATACCAAAAATAAGTTTCCCAAAATTGGAACACTAATGTGTTGTTGGTGGAGCTGTGAACTGATCCAACCATTCTGGAGAGCAATTTGGAACTATGCCCAAAGGGCTATGGGACTGTTCATACCCTTTGACTCAGTGGTAACAATACTGGGTCTGTATCCCAAAGACATCATAGAAGAGGAAAAAGCACCCATATGTACAAAAATATTTATAGCACCTCTCTTTGTAGTGGCAAAGAATTGGAAATCAAGGGAATGCCCATCAATTGGAGAATGGCTAAACAAGTTGTGGTATATGAATATAATGGAAAACAATGAGTAGGAGGAATTCAGAGAAACCTGGAAGGACTTACATGAACTGATGCTGACTGAAAGGAGCAGAACCAGGAGAACATTGTATACAGTAGCAGCAACATTGTGTGATGAACAATGGTGACAGACTTGGCTCTTCTCAGCAGTGCAATGATTCAAAACAATTTCAAAGAACTCATGATAGAAAATGTTCTCAACATCCAGAAAAAAGAATTGTGGGTTATGAATGCAGATTGAACCATACTGTTTCTACTTTGGGGCTGTTTTTTTTCCTTCTTTTTTTTTTTAATTTTTTTTTTTGGTCTTTTTTTGCAGGGCAATGGGGTTTAAGTGACTTGCCCATGGTCACACAGCTACTAAGTGTCAAGTGTCTGAGGCCGGATTTGAACTCAGGTACTCCTGAATCCAGGGCCGGTGCTTTATCCACTGCGCCATCTAGCCACCCCTTTTTTCCTTCTTTTTTAAGGTTTTTCCCTTATGCTCTGATTCTTCTTTCACAAGATGAATAACACGGAAATATGTTTAATGTGATTGCACACATATAACCTATATCAGATTGCTTTCTGTCTTGGGGAGGAGGGAGGGAAAGGAGGGTAGGAGAAAAATTTGGAACTAAAGATCCTATGAAAACAAATGTTGAAAAAAAGTTTCCCAAACACAGAGACACCATGAAAACTACTTCCTGTGCACTCTTCAGGTACCCCCTCCAGATTAACCAAACACCAGTGCTATTATCCCAGGACTAGAGAAGAACCTCGAGGTTTAACAAAACTTGGGGGTCATCTAACTCAAGTCCTTAAAATTTGAGTTCCATTTTTAACATAGCTACTATAGGACCTGCAGCCACAGTAACTGAAGACCTATAAAATAAAATTCTTTCCACCAAAAGTCCTTGGCATTATCAAATGGTTCAACACCAACTGATGTGATTTCCCATTACAATGACATTAAGGAAAAATGCATTATTGTCTTATTTGGTACTATCCCCTAAGGACCTTGAGATCTTTCCATCTGATGTGCAATTGAAATTTTCCAAATATATAGAGGCATCTAGTGGTAAAGTCAACAGACTGTTGACCTTGGAATGAGGAAAACCTGAGTTCAAACATGACCTCAGGGCAAAGCCAAGATGTCAGAGAAAAGGCAGTGACTTCCCTGAGTTCTCCCTAAGAACTCTCCAAATGTCTTCAAATAATGCCATAAGACAAATATGACCTCAGACACTTAGCAGCTATGCCATCTTAGGCAAGTTGTTTACCTTCTTTATGTCTGTTTTCTCATATATAAAATGGGTTCAATAATAGCACCTACCTCCCAGGGTTGTTTTGAGGATAAAATGAAATAATAATTGTAAAGTGCTTGGCACAGTGCTTGACACATAGGAAGAACTATTTAAACACTAGCCAGTATTATGTATGGTCTCTCCCATTAGAAGGTAAAGTCCTTCAGAACAGAGACCATGTTATTTTTCTATTTTTATCCCCAGCCCTTAACAGAGTACTTTGCAGATAAGAAATGCTCATTAAATGCTTTTTTATCCATGCATGACTAGTTGTCATCCAGCTTTTGCTTTTTTTCTTCAACTTTTGTCCTTCTTTTCCCAAGCTATTGACTCTCTTGCATAATTCTCATTTCTTTTCCCAATTTTTCTTCTGCCTTTCTTATTTGATTTTTAAAATCTTTTTGTGCTCTTCAAAGAAGGCTTTTTGGTTGTAAAACCAATTGATCTTCCCCTTTGAGACTTAGCATGTAGGCATTTTGACAGTGTTGTCCTCTTCTGAGTTTGTGTTTTGGTCCTCCCTGTTACCACAGTATCTTTCTATGCTGAAGGTTCTTTTCTGATTCTTACTAATGTTTTAGCATATTTTTTGACTTTTAAAGTTGAGTTTTTCTCCTGGGGTGCAGAAAACACTGTCCCAAGCTTCTTGTGCTGGGTGCCAGAGACCTGATCACTGGCTTTCTGCTCTGAGGCTCATAGCTTGCTCAGTGCACTGGGGTGGCTCAGACTGGTTGCTCTTGTTATGTATGAGATACCCCATTTGGCAATTTGCCTTCTATGTTGGGGCTGCAGGCCTCACAACTGGCCTACTTTGTTACTAGCCTACTGAGCCAGGACAGATACCAGCATCCTTCTGGCTTGTCCAGACACCTTCTACACTATGCTATACTCCCCTTTTACCCAAGTGAAACAGGCCTTTCCTGAAATCCTTCTAAGTTATCCTAAGCTTGAAGATTGCTTAACTCCATCTTTTTGTAGGTTCTGTAGCTCCAGAATCCATTTAGAGGCTTGATTTTATGTTATTTCCAAGGAAAATTGGGGAGAACTCAGGCAAGTTCCTGGCTTCTCTCTGCCATCTTGGCTCTGCCTCTTAATCAATTCTAATTATTAAGATATTTCTTTCTTAAATAAAACCTAAATTTGACTCTTCACTCTTTCTACCCATTGTTCCTTGCTATGTCCTATGGGAACATGACTAGCATGTCAAATCTCTTTTCCCATGGTAGACCTTCTCATTCTTAAAAATGTGAAACCTCCATAAATGTTTAATGTGATTTTACATATATAACCTATGTCAGATTGCTTTCTGTCTTATGGAGGGGGGAGGGAAGGAAGGGAGGGAAAAATTTGGACCTAAACATCTTATAAAAACAAATGTTGAAAACTTCTTTACATATAACTGAGAAACAATAAAATACTTTTATTATTTAAAAAATATGAACCCTATAAATCTTGTTAGGTTACATGGCAAAAGTAATTGGAGGAGAAAGAGTTAAGAAATATTTGAACTGAAAAAGTAGGAATTTCAAAAGTTGTTTGGAGGGCTTTGAAACTGTGAAGGATAGAAGTTGAATTTGGGGAGGAGAAATTTGGGAGAATTTGGCAAGTTGAAAAGAAACAAATTGAGCTGAGGAACAGAGGAGAAGAGGTAATAAGGAGAAAGACAAAGTAGTTAATAAAGAAAAGTAATTTTTTTATTTATTATTTTTTTTGTGAGACAATTGGGGTTAAGTGACTTGCCCAGGGTCACACAGCTAGTAAGTGTCAAGTATCTGAGGTCAAATTTGAACTCAGGAGGTCCTCCTGACTCCAGGGCTGGTGCTCTATCTACTGCACCACCTAGCTGTCCCTAGCAAAATAAATTTTAAAAGTAAATAAAACAAGATGGTAAACCAAGCTATGTTGCTAGGAGAAGCAAGTTGGGTGTGAGCATCAAGTTTCTATGAGAGTATCAAGGAAGAAATCAGAAGTTATAATCATCAATGATACTTCTACAAGGAAAATGTTAAATAATTGTTTTGCTAAATATTAAAAAATTTTGTGGAAAATAAAATGAAGATCTCAGGGGCATGAATAGCATTTGTACCACTACTGCCCATCCAAGACAAGGGATATAGAAAAGCAGAGTTGGGAATTAAACATGTATAAGGGGGCAGTGTCTGAGAATGGGACTTTTATTTCTGGAAATTAACACAAAATGGAAGAATGACAGTCTCCTGGCTTATTAGGGTTTTATTTTTCCTGAAAATCTAAACTAGGTGATTTTAATTGATTAAGAAATAAGGAAAAAGAAAACTTCCAATGTATATCTGCCAGCCTAGATACCAACAAGAGTAACAACAAAAATAGTAGCTAAGACACCCATAAGTTATCAGGAGACAAATTCCAAGAAAAGAACAAGTAGTGAAACCCATGACCTCAAATGTCTCTACACAAATGCACAACATATAAGCAACAAGTAGGATGGATTAGGGATTCTAATGCAAGAATGTAAATTTTACCTCATAGTTATCACTGAATCTTGCTGGGATATGACTGTAATGAAACTCTTATTAAAAAGAACCAAGATAGATTGAGGAGAAATGGTGGGGTTGAAACTTTGAAGTAAAAGATATACTCATAAGAGAAAATCCAGATACCAGAAGGTGAAACTCATGGCGCAGAGCATTTGGGTGAAGTTGAACAGAGGAAGAAGTAAAAATGATATTGTCTTTGAAGTAGTGCAAAACAAG
The DNA here is from genome assembly GCF_019393635.1 of Dromiciops gliroides. NCBI lineage: Eukaryota > Metazoa > Chordata > Mammalia > Microbiotheria > Microbiotheriidae > Dromiciops > Dromiciops gliroides. The sequence goes on from NC_057863.1 coordinate 58,381,768, forward strand.
TAATCAGAATGAAGTAATAATATATGTGAAATTTTGGAAATAGATCATGAGGCTGGCCCAAGGCTGTTATATGGTATATATGATGATAATGAATTAGTACTTCATTTATCCAGATATCTGCTTGAATTCTCTTTTTGCCCCAAAGCAAATCAATCAATAATTCATTAATTTCGCTTAATGATAATACTCTTTCAAAAAGTGGGGGAACCAACAAGGAAGAGTTGTATTCTAGATCTATTTCTCACCAACAATGAAGACCTGGTTGCTGAGATAGAAATGAAAGAGAAATTTGGGGGGACAGAGAAGTGACTACAACAAGTTGAAGTTTGTGATGGAGGGGAGGAAAGCTGACCATAGTCTAAATGAACCTTATATTTGGGGAAAGTCAGTTTCAAACAGTTCTACAACAGGTTAGATAAGAACCCATGGACTAAAAGTCTGCAAAGGAACTAAGACTAAGAGGAATAAATATCTACTCTCATTGCAATTAGAGCAAAGAAAAGAAATTCTTACTAAAAAGGGAAATGGTAATTGTATATGGAATGATATGGTTGCAAAGAATTTTTTTAAATAAAAGTATTTTATTGTTTTCCAGATACATGTAGTGATAGCTTTCAGCATTTGTTTACATAAGATTTCATATATATGTATATATATATATGAGAATATATATATATATATACACATCTACATCTACATAACAACATTAAACATATGATTTTTAAAAGACATACAGAAGTTTGGAGTAATGATGGTTTGGAAAAAGAGAGAAGTCCCATTTAGAGATCAATTTATCTAAGAAAGATCTGGTGGGCTGAGTAGACTACATACTTGATATGAATCAAGAAAATGGTATGACAGCTAAAAAAAAAATCAAACTTAATCTTTGCATGCATTGAGAAATATAGCTTCCAGGAAAGAGAAGGTAATATCCTTGAATTACTCTGTCGACATACATGTTTGTTCAATTATTAAATATTTCTTTTGTGGTTTTTTTTGTTTGTTTCATTTTGTTTTGAGTGTGTAATCTGTAATACTGTGTTCAATTCTGGGTGCCACATTTTTTTGTTTGTTTTTTTTTTGTGGGGCAATGGGGGTTAAGTGACTTGCCCAGGGTCACAAAGCTAGTAAGTGTCAAGTGTCTGAGGTCGGATTTGAACTCAGGTCCTCCTGAATCCAGGGCTGGTGCTTTATCCACTGTGCCACCTAGCTGCCCCTAGCTGGGTGCCACATTTGAAAAGGAGATTGTTGAATGAGCTAAAAAGTATTCAGTAAAAGGCAACCAGAATGGTGAAAGGCTCTGAGTTTATGCCATATGAAGAACATCTGAATAAGGTAGAAAAAAAGACAGCATGCTACAGTGGAAAGAACACTCAATTTAGAATGAAAAGACATGGGTTCAAATCCCATATCTATCACTGACTGCCTGTGTAAAATTGGACAGTTTGATTAATGTCTCTGGTCCTCAATTTCCTCATTTGTAAAATTGGGGTTTGACATAGATGGACTCTGATGTCTCTTCTGGCTCTAAATCTATGATCCTATTTTCAGTAATAGAAATTGGAGATGTTTAGAGAAAACCAGAGATGAGAACACTCAAGGGAGAAGTGATAACATAAGTATTGAAAAGGTTGTCATGTGGAAGTACAATTAGACTTATTGGCCCCAGGTGAACAACATGCAGGAGGTGGAAGATGCCATGGGAAAACTATGTATTATGTCACTCAAAAAATGTCCTAACAAGAAGAACTATACCCAAGTGTAGTGGGCTGCCTCAGGAGGCTGTGGGTTCCACCTCTTTGGCATTATTTAACAAATACAAAATGATTCTTTATTAGAGATATTGTAGAAGAGACTCTTGAACTGGCCAAAAAAAGGTATGGTTCTTTCTAACTTTGTAATTTTATGATTCTAAGATTCTTCTTCATGATAAGCATCTCCAGTTTCTTCAACTGTTCATGATATATTATCCCACACTACCTGACATCTTAGCTGCTCCCTTCTATATATTCTCTACTTTATCAATCTTTCCTAAAGCGTCATGCCCTAAACTGAATGTAAAACTCCAAATGTATTCTGACAAAAGCAGAGCACGGTAAGGCTAATTTTTAAAATTTTTTTTACAATTACAAGTAAAAACATTTTTTACTTCTTTTTTAAAATTTGTAGTTCCAAATTCTTTCAGACCATCACAGTCAATTTACACTCATACCCTCTGTCCCTGTACACTTCTTCTAAGTGCCCTAATAATGATAAAGTCCTAAGGAGTTGCAAGTATCATTTTCCCATGTAAGAATATAAGTAGTCTAACCTTATTGAATTCCTTATAACTTCTCTTTCATGTTTACCTTTTATGCTCCCCTTGATTCTTGGATTTGAAAGTTATTTTTTCCATTCAGCTCTGGTCTTTTCATCAGCAACACTTAAAAATCCTCTATTATATCAAATATCCATTTTTTCTCCTGAAGGATTATACACTGTTTTGCTTGGAAGCTGATTCTTGATTGTAACTCTAGCTTCTTTTCCCTCTGGACTATCATATTCCAAGTCCTCTGATCCTTTAATATAGAAGCTGCTAACTCGTGTGTTATCCTGAATGTGGTTCCGTAATATTTGAATTGTTTGTTTCTGGATGCTTTCAATATTTTCTCCTTGGCTTCTGAGTGCTCTGGAATTTGGCTATAATATTCCTAGGAGTTTTTGTTTTGGGATCTCTTTTAGGAGGTGATTGGTAGATTCTTTCCATTTCTCTTTTACCTTCTGGTTCTAGAATATCAGGACTGTTTTCCTTGGTGATATCTTGAAATATGTCTAGGCTCTTTTTTATCATGGCTCTAAATAATTTTTAAAGTATTTCTACTGGATCTTTTTTCCAGGTCAATTTGTTTTTTTTCTAATGAGATATTTCACATTTTCCTCTATTATTTTCCTTTTTTATTGCTTCTTGATACCTCATGGAGTCATTAGCTTCCACTTGCCCAATTCTAATTCTTCAGTGAGCTTTTCTACCTTTAGTTGACCAGTTCTACTTTAAAAAAAAAAAAGTTTTCTTCAGTAAATTTTTGTACATTTTTTTCTTTATTCTGCTTTTAACGAGTTCTTCTCTTCAGTGGATTTTGTGACTCTTTTACCATTTGGCCTATTCTGTTCTTAGGGAATTATTTTCTTCAATATTTTCTGCCCTCTTTACTAAGCCATTGACTCTTTTATCATGATTTTCTTTCCTCACCTTCATTTATTTTCCTAATTTTTCTTCTACCTTTCTTATTTGGTTTTTAAAACCATTTTAAAGTTCTTCTAGGACTTCCTTTCTTGCCTTACACCAATTCACATTTTTCTTTGGAGCTTTAGATGAAACTGGTTTTGGCATTATTGTCTTCTGAGTTTCTGTTTTGATCTTTCCTCTCATGATAGTAACTTTTGATGGTCAGATTCTTTTTTTGTTATTTGCTCATTTTCCTAACCTATTTTCTTGACCTTGGGCTTTATGTTAAAGTTTGGTTCTGCCCCCGGAGAAGATGGAACACTATCCCAGGCTTCAGATTTTTCATACTGCTTTTTATAGAGCTAGTTTTGGGGGGTTATAAGTTTTGAGTCCTTACAAGGTGGTATGATGTAGTCATTGCTTTCCTAATGTGTACTCTGGTCCATGAGTGATGATAAGCATTCTTTTCTGCCTAGAACTGAGACCAGTGTCCCCCCGCCTCCTGCTAGTGCTCCCTGTGACTGAGACCCAGAGACATATGAGCAATGCAACAGAGTCTTATTCCCAGTGCCAGCAAAGGGTGCATTGTAATCTTCTGACCAGTTGTCTTGACTCCCTTATGGTCTTTAGTCTGAGAGCTTTGGAAACTGCTGCCACTGGCTCTCTTCAATTCTCAATTCAAATCTCATCTTCTGCAAGGGGCCTATCCTCTCCAAGGTTACCTGCCATCTACTCTATATATCTCATGCATATCTAGCTATATATAATGGTATCTTCCCATAAAATTGTGAGCTCCTTTGAATGAGGACTCTTCTTTCCTTTTTTTGCATTTCCATCACTTAACACAGTTCTTGATACATAGCAACCCCAAGGTCAAAAGAGTTATAGTACACTTTAAGAGGCACATAAAGCCCCAGGAAGAGATTTAATAATAGTATCTGTAATCTCATTTGATTCTCATTACAACGCTAGGAAGACAACAGTGCACATATTATTTTCTTCTATTTTATAGATGAAAAAGCTGAGATATAGAGAGCTGAAGTGACTTTTCCAAAGTCTCATAACTAATAGATCACAGATAGAGATGTAACTCTTATATGACTATATATTCAGTGTTCTTTCCCCTTCAGCTCCAAGCTTCTGGTCTGAAAATGCTGTCCACGTCCCACTGTTCTCTGATCTTAACCACAAACTATCATCACTTCCTTTTCTAACTGCTCTCATTTTGAAAGGAAATAAGCTCCTTTCTTTTGAGTTACTTCCTCAGGCCATTGTGTCCCACAGTTCTATTGACATCCTTAAAACCTCAGTTTATGTTTCCTACAAATGATAGTTCCTACTATAGTTAACCTCTCTGGGTATGCTGAGTATAGAGTTTATGAGTATGAAAAACTGAAAAATATCTTATCCGAAGAACATCATTGTGTGGGGGACTTTCTGGCATATTATTTATCTTTCCAGGAGATTACACAGCTGACAAAGTAAATTTCAATAAAATACTCATGAAAAAGTATTTCCTGCACTTCATCTGAAGTTCAAGCAGTTCTAACATCTCTGAAGCACACGAGTTTACAGTACACAATAAGCCTATGCTTATGCCTTTTTTGGCTTGAGGCTCATGTCTCAGCAAATGTTTTATAATAAGAAAAACAACCTTTATGACTTTGTAAGAAATGAAGCTCAGTATTTTATGTGGCTGGAAGACAAAATCTTGTAAAAAAAATAATCATATTGAAACAGGTGATCAACCAAAGCTTTTAGAAATCCTCCATTTTAAAACACTGAATAAGTCAGTGCCTTAATAACAACAACAACGAAAATGTCACGGATCAACGAGATGCATGGATTACTTAGCAGAGCAGGGGGTTAGATGGATTTCTTAATAGATCAGTGAACTGAAAAAAGTATAAGGAGTGATTAGCTCCTAAGGGCCCCACATTTGAAAAGTCAAGTAATTACCATGTGTGAGAATTGAGACCTAGTGCTTACAATAAAAACACTCTAAGGTTTACAAAGCATTTCCTCACAAAAACTTTGTGAAATAGGTAATATACATTTGATCTCTCATTTAACTCTTGGAGAAACTGAGGCTCAGTGGGAATAAGAGATTTGCCAAGGGTTATATAGTCAATTATCAGAGTCAAGACTCAAACCCAGATTTCTTAACTCCAAGAGCAGTACATTTTCCACCATGTTACATTGCCATTCCAATGATAGAATGTCCAGGGAGTACAGTTGACCCAAACCAGCTATAATGTGTAAATGCATCTCCTTATGTTGAGAATCTGTGTCTAGACCACCATGAACCTTTGGTAATCTGGCTTGGTCCAAAAGTACATAGACAGAGAGGTATCTGGTTCACTTTCAAAATGAAATCAAACGTGAGAGTCAGTCTCTAATCGAGGAGTTGGACTGAATGACTGTTCAGTTCTTAATTCTGTATCCCTAATGGTAGTTTTTGTGGGAAAGTGTAAGAAGGAGCAATTTAAGGTCCCTGCAGAATTTCTTGAGGAACCAAACAGAAATAGATAAAACTACAGAACACAACCTGTGATGGGGTATAGGTTTGCTGGCATGTTACAAACTAGCCACATTATTCCATTCCCCTAAAACTCAATTTGCATCTTTGATATAGAAGCTTATAGAATCCATCCTGGAAATATAAGAATAGCTGACATTTATAGATATCTCTAAGGTTTACAAAGCACTTTAGATACACTACCTCATTTAATCCTCACAAAATCCCTATTAAATTGGTACAAGTGTTATTATTCCCATTTACAGATGAATAAATTAAGGACTGAAGAAGTCAGATGTCTGACCCATGATTACAGACCTTTGATAATAAGGTTCAGAGGTAGTATATGAACTTAGATCTCTTCTAAGCACCTTTTCATTCTGGGTAGGTACCTGGGTATCTTTTGGTGTTGTCCATTGAGGGTTATTAACAACTAAAGGGTAGGAACTCTATTAAAAATGAGCTTTATATAGCTTAGCCACACAAAGCTAAGTGGTCACTTGTCACTTCTGATGATGACATCTGGAGCTTCCCTGTCTCCCTCAACTATAGTACTAGATAGGATAGTCCAATGTGCCTGTAAAGCTGGCCTTCTGAAGACTGAATGCTGCCCAATGTGGTATTACTTCAACACCTTGGGCAAATTCAATCAAGGAAGCAAATTGACAGTCAAAAGACATTTTTGAGTGACTCTACTGTATAGGATTTATGGGAGGACATAGACATAAGTCATCCACAACAAAAAGGTGTGAATGGGTTATGATTTGCACCAATGGACCAAGTACTCACATCAATAAGATAATGGATCCATTAACTATTCAAAGAAGTTTCCAGTAAAGATGTTTCTTTATTCTAAATACATTGATTTTTTTTTTACATATAAGGTATTTTATTTTTTCCGTTACATGTAAAGATAGTTCTCAACTTTTGTTTATACAAGCTTTACAATTTCAGATTTTTCTCCCTCCCTCCCCTCCCTCCCCCCTCCCCTAGACAGCAGGTAATCTGATATAGGTTTTATCTATATATCTATATATGTATACATATAGATATAGATATATACTCACATCTATATATATACACATAATAACAGTAATCCTATTTCTGCATTAATCCTGTTATAAGAGAAAAAATCAGAACAGTAATGCAAAACCTCAAAATAGAAGAAAAAAAAAACAGCACCCAAAACAAAAGAAATAGTATGGTTCAATCAGCATCTATACTCCACAGTTCTTTTTTTTTTTCCTTGGATTTGGAGATCCTCTTCTATCATGAGTTCCCTGGAACTCTTCTGTACCATTGCATTGGTGAGAAGAATATAGTCCATCACAGTAAGATCAACACTCAATGTTGATGATACTGTGTACAAATACATTGATTTTTTAAAGGTGTGTGGCAGAGCTGGGCCTTGACCAGGACTTCTGACCTCAAGTCCACTGTTTTTTCTACTACATTTCACAAATTCTGGTCTAAAAAAATACTCAACTCTAAAAGGTGCTTTTCTTAAATTGTTATTTTTATTTAATTGTTAACATATTTTTTATAAAAGAAGGTTTTTAAAAAGGTTTTTGTCTCAAGCACATCATTTGTAACTTGCTGCTAGCAAGATACCCCACCAAGCATATCTCTGTTCAGAAATATAGAAACAATCCAAGGCTCCCTCCTCTCAATTTTATACATTTCTAGAATTTCGTTTCCTGAGGAAAATAATTGCGTCTTAAATAAACTTTGTAGCTTTCCCGGCACTTCCTTGGTGCTCTGCACATTGTAGGTCCTTAATAAAATGTTTGCTGCATTTAATGAAATTAGAATCACTGAATGATTCAAAAGTGATTCTTACAGGTTATCTTCTCCAATCCCCTAATTTCATACATGATAGATTCAAGTTGCTCTGTTTTGCTCCAGAAGGAAGGAGGAACAATAAGTAGGATAAATATACAAAATAAAAAGGCTAACAGACTTGATTAAAGAATAACTCTATTAGATTTTTCCTACCTAACTGTAGATCTTCACAATAAAGTGGGAGGACAAATTGTATGTAATATGCATAGGGTGGGCACCCATACTGTAATGTTTCACATTCTTACTGGGCCATGTGGATACTGACTCTTTGGACTGGCTTCTTCACTACAACCTGATCTCACATTGATAGGTCTTAGTTTCTAGAGAAACACCACCTCCATATGGTTACACTCTTGAGATACTAGAAATAACTCACCATTTTAGCTCTTGAGTCCCTACCAATGTGTTTCAATCCCTAACAATAATTATATTTTTGGATCTTAAACTTAGCCATTTATTGAATAATAAGGTAAAAGCAATTACAATATCAGAAATATGGGGCAGCTAGGTGGCACAGTGGATAGAGCACCGGCCCTGGAGTCAGGAGTTCCTGAGTTCAAATCCGGCCTCAGACACTTAACACTTACTAGCTGTGCAAGTCACTTAACCCCAATTGCCTCACTAAAAAAAAAAAAAAAAAAAGAATATCAGAAATACTCATAGACTAAAGCAATACATAAATAGTAAGTATATCACAATCTACACATAAACCAGTGCTACATTATCCTACCAATATTTGGTTGGGAGATTAAATACACACATGAATCTGCTAATGAGTCACATGACTGAAGAAAAGCCACATGTTCAGTGTCCTCAAAACTCCAGGTATAGAAAGTTCACTATCCTTTTTCTATTTCAAGAGCTGCCCATAAAAATATCCTTGGTGAATATAGCTTCTGTTTTGAATAAATTTTTCCATTCTTAGTTTAAGTAGATCCAAGGTGGGCTTAACGCTTGGCTAGGAACAATGACACCTCTAGCTCTCTTCTCATATATTTCTGATTTGATATTATACTTAGCTTATATTTGTCCCATAATCATACAGTACCTTTGGTTTCCATAATATCCTAGTTACTAATCTAAAAGTCTTCCAGATTACGGAAGCCCCTTCTATTTCCCATTTGCTACAATAGTCATCAACTTGTTACCTTCAAAACTCAGTGACAAGTGTCTTAAAAATATGAATCAGAGACCAACTGCTTAAGCAACCGTAGCTCTCTTAGAAGTCTTAGGAGGTTTCAGATATCTTAAAAGTGCATTGCATATATTTTATATATGATCTGACTCTGTGATACTAGTCATCAGATGGCACTTGTGTGCTCACTTCCTACCTCTTTTACCAACTCTCAGTAAAGGCCTATCAGTAAAGGAATTAAAATGTGTTTTTACTAATGTGTAAAGGACTGATATAGTTTATTGATCATTACTATAACAATAATAGCTATTGTTTTTATAGTACATAAAGACTTACAAATTACTTTTCATGTGTTTTCTCATTTGAACCTCACAATAACCCTATGAAGTAGGTGCTGTACGTGTTCCCATTTTACAGAGGAGGAAAGAGGCTGAAAAAAGGTTAATGACTTTCCCAGAGCAACACAGTAAGTGTCTGAAGCTGGATGCAAAATCAAGTCTTCCTGACTCCAAGTCCAATGCTTTATCCACTGTACTACCTAACTGCCACTGGTTTAAAGTATAAAGACTCTTAAGGGATATTTACATTTTAAAGAAACAAAAGTCCTTACCTAATTAAATACCACTTTAATAGTTGAAAATTGAGGCATAGGTATTACTTTTAAGCCAGGGATTTTTCATCAAATTACCAACTCACAGTACCTCCACATTTTGGAAATGTTAATAATAAATGTACTAGATTTATGATCATAAGACCTGGCTTTGTCTTTTCTATGATATTTAATAGGTTTATATCCTAAAATAGTTCGCTTATCCCTGTAAGCCTTCACTTTCTTATCACTGAAGTTAGAGTCCTCAACTAGATAGATGACCTTCAATTTCCTTTCCAATTAAAATATTTTATATAGAATATTGGATTTGTGTCAAGAAGACCTGGCTTTGAATCCTACCTTAGACACTCATTTGTGCAACCTTGAGAGTCACTTAATTTATCTGAACCTCGATTTCCTCATATATAAAAAGGGGGAAGAATAATAATACTGCCAGAAAATCTATTGTAAGGGTCAGATAAAAATGTTGTTATGTTAAAAATATTTTATGTTAAAATAATTTCTAAACCTTAAAATGTGATATATATGTCAACTATCTTATTTTTGTATTGTTATTATTTACTATTATATTATTGGCATTACACTGTATAGCTGATTTTCAAATTCACCTGTCAGTCAATCAGCCAACAAGAATTTCTTGAGTGCCTATTAAGGATCAAGAACCAAGATAAGATCTGGGGATATGAAGACGTGCACAAAAAATAGTTCTGCCCTCAAGGAAATTACATTCTATCAGAACATACCAAAAAAAACTCCCATGAAATACTAAGATAGAACAAAGTCCTTTTTGTTGATATTCCCACAATGAAGGAACCAGAGTTCTATATGAATGAACTCCTTCAGTCTACAGAATGCCCTTAGCTTTCCTGGACCAAACCTCAAGAACTTGCCTAGATCTGAGCCAGCTCACTATAGACTCATTGGCTGGCAGGAAACAAAACACAGAGACCCTGTCTCTCTCTTACCAAAGCTTAAGAAACTGCCTCCGAACTCAGGAGCAAAGGAAGCCTTTATAACTTGGATGAACTTGCCACCCGCAAGGCACAACTGTCTCTGGTAGTTCCTTATATGGCTGCACTTCTGAATCAGGATGACTTAGAACAACTTACCTTGTATCATCAGATAAATAAGCAAGGCAGCCTGACTCAGCATAAAGAAGGGTGGATTTGGAGTCATGGGACCTGAAAGTGAATCCTATATTACCTGCATGTCTTTGGGCAAGTCATTTAATCCTTCTGGATCTCACTTGGGTCATCCATCAAAAAAGGAGGGGAGGGGCAGCTAGGTGGCACAGTGGATAGAGCACCGGCCCTGGAGTCAGGAGTACCTGAGTTCAAATTCGTCCTCAGACACTTGACTCTTACTAGCTGTGTGACCCTGGGCAAGTCACTTAACCCCAATTGCCTCACTAAAAAAAAAAAAAAAAAGGAGGGGAGATTAGATTTCTCCTCAGTGCCCTTGAGCTCAAAATCTATGATTATGTGACCTTGTTACCCAGCCCACTTACTTGTGGAACTCCTTCTGCCAAATTCAGTCATGTCCAACCATTCCCCAGTTTCTCAATTCAATCTCGTCTCCTCTTCAATCAATCAAAAGCATTTATTAACTTATTACAATGTGACAGACACTGTGCCAAGTACTGCAGATACAAAAATAAAAAGCAAAAATAGTCCCTGTAGTGAAGGAGCATGCAAAATATTGGGGGAAATGGAGAGACAGAGACAGGAGACAGAGGAGAGGAGACAGAACTCAAGAAAGAAACTTATTGGGGGCAGCTAGGTGGTGCAGTAGATAAAGCACCGGCCCTGGGTTCAGGAGGACCTGAGTTCAAATCCGGCCTCAGACACTTGACACTTACTAGCTGTGTGACCCTGGGCAAGTCACTTAACCCTCATTGCGAAAGAAAGAAAGAAAGAAAGAAAGAAAGAAAGAAAGAAAGAAAGAAAGAAAGAAAGAAAGAAAGAAAGAAAGAAAGAAAGAAAGAAAGAAAGAAAGAAAGAAAGAAAGAAAGAGAGAGAAAGAAAAAGAGAGAAAGAAAGAAAGAAAGAAAGAGAGAAAGAAAGAGAGAGAAAGAAAGAAAGAAAGAGAGAAAGAAAGAGAGAGAAAGAAAGAAAGAAAGAAAGAAAGAAAGAAAGAAAGAGAAAGAAAAAGAGAGAAAGAAAGAAAGAAAGAGAGAAAGAAAGAGAGAGAAAGAAAGAAAGAAAGAAAGAAAGAGAAAGAAAAAGAGAGAAAGAAAGAAAGAAAGAGAGAAAGAAAGAAAGAGAGAAAGAAAAAGAGAGAAAGAAAGAAAGAAAGAAAGAAAGAGAAAGAAAGAGAGAAAGAAAGAAAGAGAGAAAGAAAGAAAGAAAGAAAGAGAGAAAGAAAGAAAGAGAGAAAGAAAGAAAGAAAGAAAGAAAGAAAGAAAGAAAGAAAGAAAGAAAGAAAGAAAGAAAGAAAGAAAGAAAGAAAGAAAGCATCTGACCATTACTGCAAAGGCTGTTTCTGTTTGCCCTCTTCCTTGTTGTCCAATTCAGTTAGACTGAAGGGCCCAAGCTTAAGTGAGAATGGTACAAAAGGAGAAACAGAAGCAGAGAGAGGCAGTTTTCTCACTGTGTCACAGTTTACCCAGGCCCATTATAAACAATGCCTCATTAAGAAAGAAAGAGAGAGAGAGAAGGAAGGAAGGAAGCTTATTCAAGAAATGGACCACCAACACCAAATAATGAAGATGGAAGATGGAACATCATATAAAAAGAGTACAAAGCAAGCCAGTATGGCTGGCCCACATAGTTCATGGAGGGGAGTGTTACCAGATTAGAAAGATAAAAAGGAACAAGGTTGTAAAGAAGTTTAAATGTCAAGCATAGGAGTGTGTGTGTGTGTGTGTGTGTGTGTGTGTGTGTGTATATATATATATATATATATATATATATATATATATATATAGTGAGGCAATTGGGGTTAAGTGACTTGCCCAGGGTCACACAGCTAGTAAGTGTTAAGTGTCTGAGGCCGGATTTGAACTCAGGTATTCCTGACTCCAGGGCCGGTGCTCTATTCACTGCACCACCTAGCTGCCCCCAGGAGTTTATATTTGATCCCAAAGGTGATAGGGAGTCACTACAGTTTATTGAACAAGAGAGTGCTATGGTCAGACCTGGGCTTTAGGAAAATCACTGACACTTTCTGCAGAGGATCTGGTTAGAATGGGAGAAATGAGAGAGAGAGAGAGAGAGAGAGCCCAGTCAGAAGACTATTACATTTCTCTAGGCAGGTTGTGGCAATGGCTATGTACATGGAGATAAGGCACTATGTACAAGAGATTTTATAAAGAAATTACGATATTTGGCAATTGATTGGATAAGTGGGTTGAGAAAGAGAGAAGAATCAAAGATGAAAGCAAGGTCATGAACCTGGGTAACTGGAAATGTGGTTCTATCCTTAATTGTAGTAGGAAAGTTGAGAGAGGGAATGATTTGGAAGTGAGGGGAATATAATAAATTCTGATTTTAGATATGATAAGTTTTAGATCCTATGGGGCATCCAGTTTCATATGTCTAATAGGCAGTTGATAATGTAGGATTGGAGCTCAGCAGAGAGATTAAGGTTGCAAAAATAGATCTGGGAATCATCAGTGTAGAAATGATCATTGAGCCCATGGGAGCTGAGGTCACCAAGTGAGAAAGTATAGGTAAGAAAGTGAAGAGGATCCAAGATAGAGCATTAGTGGGTATCACGTAGATGAGAATTTAACAAAGGAGATGGTGAAAGAAAGGTCTGGCAGGAAGGAAGAGAATCTAAAGACTGTAGAATCACTAAAACCCAGAGAAGAGAGGCATGTGTGGTCAACAATGACAAAAAGTGCAAGAAGGTCAAAAAAGGATGAAGATAGAGAAGAGACTATTACATTTGTCAATGAAGAGCTCATTCATAACTTTGGAGTGACCTCTTTTGGTTGAATGATGAAGTTGGAAGCAAGACTGAAAGTGTTTTAGAAGAGAGGAAAAGGAAAGTAGAAACACTGGTTATAGATATATGTTTCAGAGAGTTTAGTTCACTAACTGGAGGGCCCAGCAGAATTTAATAAGAGGTTTTATAAGGATAAGGGAGACTTGGGTACGTTACTGGCAACAAGAAAGTAACAACGTGGTAGAAAAAAAAAGAAAAGTAGAAGTTGGGGATGATCATGTTGGGGGAGGCAATATGCTGGGGAAGACAGGAGAGGTTGCCATCAAAGAAAGATGTAAAGAGAATGCCATGGCTCTTAGAAGTTAAAAGCCTGGGGCAGCTAGGTGGTGCAGTGGATAAAGGGCTGGCCCTGGATTCAGGAGGATCTGAGTTCAAATCCTACCTCAGACACTTGATACTCACTAGCTGTGTGACCCTGGGCAAGTCACCTAACCCCCATTGCCTCGGAAAAAAAAAAAATGCCAAAAGCCTAACAAGTTGCTGGGAAATGGTGTGTTCTATCTAGAAACATAGCCAGGAGGTAGTAAGTAGGTGGTATGTCCTGGCCACCTAGGAAGCAGGCAGGCAACATTGTGTTTGTTTATGCTGGTCAAACCTCACTTGAGTAGCACCAGCTGTTGAACTCTCCTTATATTCTTCCAGGACATATGTAACCAACCTGGTTCCAGAAGAATCCCATCTACTCCATTCCTATAAAGTGTTCATCCAGTGGTACCACTGGTCTTTCTGTAGTGGGAGGCCTTGAGATAAAAAAGAATCTCAGACACTTGTGGCCTTTGTGGCCCTGGGACATCCACTTAGTCATCCTAGGATCGTACCATTTTTCTTTCTGATAGTTTTAGCTTTCTACAATTGACTTTTTAAAAAATTATATCAAACCAAAATCTGGTTCTTTGCAACTTCTGTCCACCAGCTTCCAGCTAAGATAGTATGGCTTCAGGGCCAAACAAAACAAGACTACGCTCTCTTTCTGATGACAGACTTTTGGGAGCTTAAAATGGTCATCATGCACCTTTTCTCTGCCCATTTTTCTCTTCTTTGGGTCATACTATCCCTTCACCTCTTCCCTGAGCTGAACATTTGTTAGGAACAACTCTATGACAGACATTGTATTAAGTACTTGAGATGCAAAAAAAAAAGAAGAAAAAGCAAAAGACAGTCCCTTACCTCAAGGAACTTACAATATTATGGGGAAGACAATATGCAAGAGAATATACACAAAGTGAGCTACACACAGGATAAATAGGGAATAATAATTAACAGAGGGACGGTACTGGAATGAAAAGGGGTTAGGAAAGGCTTTCTGCGGGAATTGGGATTTTAGTTGGGATTTAAAGGAAGCCAGGTAGATTAGTAGTTAGACTGGAGGAGGGAAAGCATTCTAGATATAAGGGACAGCCAAAGGAAATGTCCTGGGTAAGAGATGGAACCTTGTTCATGAAATAGCCAGGAATCATTGGATCAAAGCATATGTGCAGGAGAGTAAGGTGTAAGGATAACAGAAAGATAGGAGGAGGTGAGGTTATGAATAGCTTTGAATGCCAAACTAAGTATTTAATATTTTGTCCTAGAGGCAACAGGAAGTCACTGGGGTGAAAGAGGGGCCACTAAGTCATACATAGGGATCCCAACTGCCATATTAACTTAAAAAAAAACCATTAACATTATGTTTTATTGCATTTTTATTTATATTATTAAATATTTCCCAATTACATTTTAATCTGGCTCCTGCTTTACTCAGGAGTATTGTGGTCTGCATGAACCCTCAGTGTGTGTTTAATAGCTTTGCCTTACAGCACCTCCTGCTAACTAAATTCTGTTAGTAGTATAGCTATTTAACTGTCAGTGCTTGAAGTCAGCCATCTGATTGGTGGACTCTGGAAGACATTGATCATAAACATCACTAGACTTAGCAGAGGACACATACTCTCTCTCCTATATGTGTGTTTATACATACATTCATATACAGATACAGATATATGTCAAATAAGATAATTGATAAGTAATTGATGAAGACTTTATGGATCAGAGTAGAGGATTGTTTATGTGCATGGATGTGTGTAAGTGTATGTACAAAAGCCCTAACCAGAAATGTTTCATATATGGCAACATAGTTGGGGTCAGAGATAGCAGGGACAGTGCATTGCAAGGGATAGTCCAATTCTTCTTCTTTTTTTTTTTTTTTAGGGAGGCAATTGGGGTTAAGTGACTTGCCCAGGGTCACACAGCTAGCATTAAGTGTCTGAGGCCGGATTTGAACTCAGGTCCTCCTGACTCCAGGGCCGCTGCTCTGTCCACTGCGCCATCTAGCTGCCCCCAACTTTTGCCCACTCAAAGTTTAAGGAGAAATAAATCCTGTCAGAGAACCACTGGTGTGGAAGAAGTATTGGCGTCAGGGAAGAAGTATCCTGCCATGTTGACACTCTGGAGAAAACCTCCATTCGCTGTACACTCATTATAGCTCAGACACATGCCAACATAGGCTGCTTAGCCTGGAAAAAAATCACGAAGTCCTCACTGGCTATAGATGTACACTTTCTCCTTCCCCCCCCCCACACACATCTTACACATGGTACAAATCCCTTAGCTCTCTTTCTACTTTTATTCAGAAAAAATATATATTTTTAAACATAGGATATATTTGATATCTGTAAGAAGAAGCTTGGACATCATACTTCATGTCATAATATACTATGAAAAGACTATATCTCATATTAAAATAGGGTAGCATTTAATTTTCAATAGGGAATTATCATTTAGTTGCAACGAAGTGTAGAATCTGCCAATCCATTTTCACTCATCTATAAATACTCAAACTGAAAGTGAATAAGTCTCATGAAGTTTTGGGTTTTGGAGGTTTTTTATAGCCAACTGCGGCTGACTGCAAAACAATTTGCAATCGATGGTAGACAAAAATAAGCTGCTAGTTCATATTTGTTTCTAATTCATTTCCCCTATTCCTATCCCTGAATAATAACTTTCCATTTAAAATGACATGTTGCATGTGCCTAAACTAATTATTTTTTTAATTCTGAAATCCCAAGGATAATACTCTGGATATTCTATTTAATGAAGCCCAGATTGGCCTAACTGTGACTGAGAATAAGACAGAATGAAGAAAGGGAAAATTAATAAGACATAATGTTTTGTTTACAGGTGCAGAAATAGAATGACTCAATAGAACCATTATCACACATTTTTCCAATAATCCAGAAATTAGTCTTCTGAATAAAGCAACCTATAATGAACCTCCTGGTACCAACAGGAATCATTAAAGCATGTGCTCAGCAGCATTTTTCAAATCTTAAAGCAGTCTTAAATTCACATTAGGGAATTCCAAGAGACCTTAGGTTCCAAATTCCTATCCTGAAGCTATTCTAGATATAATTGACAGAAGTCAATCTGTCTTGTGCATCTGTGCCTTAAAATAAGCGATAATTGATTTTATATCTAATTTGGTATTTTTAGCAGAAGAGGCAGGAACCAGATATTCCCAGGTCCCAGGCAAGCAAATGTGCTGAGAATATGAGTCAACTTGAAGGATATACTTTCTTTAGTCGTGGTTGGTCTCAAAAGATGGAAGGGTATCTCTAACATTCATCCTATCATGAGAAAAATCAAAGATAGGAGCCTATGTGATTACCATGAAAGACAAAAACCTTTCTGCTCTCCTTCCACCATCTTGCTTCCTCTTCTTTCTCACCTCTAAAGTAAATGAAATAAATAATGTTCTCAAGTCCTTTTCTGTTTTGTTTTGTTTGGGGGAGATTGTTTTTTTGTTTGTTCGTTTTTGTGGGGCAATGAGGGTTAAGTGACTTGCCCAGGGTCACACAGCTAGTAAGTGTCAAGTGTCTGAGGATGGCTTTGAACTTGGGTCCTCCTGAATCTAGGGCCAGCGCTTTATCCACTGTGCCACCTAGCTGCCCCCATTCTCAAATGTTTTAATAATTTATTCAACACACACTAAGTACTTAATATAGCCCAAACGTGGAGCTAGGGACTGGAAGAGATAAATATTGGATGAAACATAGTCCCTACCTTCATGTTGCTTATAGTCTAATAGACACCAACACAGATAATTATAGTGAACAGTTTCATATTCCAATGCATCAAAGCTTTGTGCTTTGATATGCTATATATGCTTTATATGCTATAAAAATAGATTTGTACCTTATATGCTATATGCCATATCCGAGGAAGAATATTATCAATCAATCAATAAGCATTTATTGAAAACTTGCTTTATGCCAGGCACTGTGCTAGGTGGTAGGGATGTGAAGACAAAGGGGAAAGTGATATAGACTTTCAAGGTGCTTAGATATAATCAGGACAGAAGCATATACATATGTAAGTAAATAATAGAATAATCATAAGTATATACAGTATAAATACAAATTAAAAATAAGGCAATTAGGGGCAGCTAGGTGGCGCAGTGGATAGAGCACCGGCCCTGGAGTCAGGAGGATCTGAGTTCAAATCTGGTCTTAGACACTTGCCACTTACTAGCTGTGTGACCTTGGGCAAGTCACTTAACCCTCAATGTCCCACCAAAAAAAAAATAAGGTAATTAAATAGGAAGTGAATTTAATGATGGAGGGCACTGGCAAACAAGGCAATATTTGGAACTGTGTTTTGTAGCAAGCTAGGAATTATTTGAAGAGGGAATACAACCTAGGAATAGGTTGTGCCAAGAGCAGAGATGGGAGAATTGAGATATAAGAGGAACAAAAAGAAGGCTAGTTTGGCTAGACCAAAAAGTGTAGGAAGAGGTAACGTGTGTCTAGAAGGATGGAAAGGGATTCGTGGAGGCTTCATGGAGGAGGCGGAATTTTAATTTGTCATTTTGAGACGTGAAAGATTTCAACAGGCGATAAGGGGAGGCAGGACATTCTCTTCAGACAGGGAAAAGTGTGAACTCAGGCAATGCTCAGAGAATAGAAAGTAGGCCAGTCTGGCTGGAGCAGGGAGTGTTCAAGGAGGAGAAATAAAAATAAGACTGGAAAGATAGTATTGTGCAAGACTGTGGAGAGTCTTTAATGCCAGACTAAGGAATACGAACTCTACTCTGGGGGTAATGGGAAACCTCTGAAGATTCTTCAGCTTGGGAATTTCAAGGCAAGATGTGTTCATGTGAAAGATTTTTCTGGTAGTGCTTTGAAGGGAAGATAGAGTAGTGCCTAAAAGACCTTTTAAGAGACTGTTATAATGGTTCAATCAGGTGCCACAAAGACCCTATATGAGAGAAGCAGTGAGAATAGGTCGGGCAACTGTTACTGAAATATGCATGTGGCTACACCTTTGAAAAAGGGTCTGGCAAGACCCAGGAGTAGTGCACAGGAAGAGTAAGCCTGCTTTTTTCCTGTTCTTTAGACTAAAATTCAAGGATGGATTTTATTATTTTATTTGCATGATAGATTTCACTGTCCTTTGATTTGGAAAGTCCCACTTGTCCTTTGCACTCCAAAATTTAAAATCCTCTTTGTCATCTTCACAGATACATGCTTTGCTTTCAGCTACCTGGGCCAAGTGAATGCCAGGTCATATTGGACTTGAATCTTTCATTTTCTTTACACAGCCCAGACTGAGACGCTGAAATGAGTCTTCTGGAAGGAATCAATATCCAGAGTTGCTCCTGTGCTTTTTGTTGGAGACAAACCATTGTCCATTTACCCACTCACCCTCTTCCTGGAAAAAAATATGAAAAATAAAAAGCTTTGGATGCAGTTTAGAATGTGCTCATTTGTTGATCCTACTTTTATTGACCTTTCGAATGTGGAGACAGCAATCAGAGGATCATGTTACATACTGCAAATTGTCTCTTCTTTTGAGGACAATTAAAATTATTGATGATGATACTTTTTTAAATCACTACTAAAGTTTATTTCCATTAAGGAAAGAGTTGGGCTTCAGTTTATGTAACATTGGGATTTCCTGTACCATCAGAATTTACCTAATATTGTTAGAATTAAAGCTAAGGAGTATCTTGGTTCAAGTCCCACCTTAGTCATTACCTGACTTTGTAATACTGCTCAAACTCTCCCTGATCTAGGCAACTCTCTGAAGATGCTAAGTGGAAGAAAAAGCATCGGATTGTACTGAGGAAGAAGGGAATTCCTCATATCAATGAGGTCAAAGGTGAAATGACTTTTGCTATCATTAGGAGTGATTCAGTGACACCAGAGTAAGAACTTAGAAGACAAGTGGACTGAATGTTATATTTCTGAGCTAGTTATAAAGTGCTGGAGCAAGAGTCAATAAATTCAGAGTTCATAATCCAGCCTCAGACACTTACTAGCTATGTGAACCTGACCAAGTCACTTAACCCCTGTCTATCTTAGTTTCTTCACCTGCAAAATAAAGCATTTATCTCCCAGGATGTTAGAAGGATCAAATGAGATTATATTTGTAAAGTACTTTGCAAATCATAAAATGCCATAAATACACTAGCTATTATTATACTAGAGAAAGTGGTCAGAATCTTTGAAAATGGACTTGATTCCTTACTCACTCTGACCTCAACACATTCTACTCATTGCCCACCCTCAAATCCAGTGAATCAATAGATTTGAGTGATGCTAGCCCATTAGTTTTGAACAATGTGTATGGGTGGGCTCTGCTCCTGCCCTCAGCAAACTTGCACAGACACTCGCTCTCTTTGGTGCGGAAACTGGGTGAGAATAGACACAGCCCACTAGGGTTTCCCATTTTCTCTCTTATTTCCTAGCTAGGCTTTTCCTATCTTTCAGAGCCACATGTGCTCTCTTTACTAATATTTAATATACTTTAATAAATGCTTAATGCTCCAAAACTGGTGCAGTAGCCTCTAATTTCTAAGTAACAAATATATGATAAACCCCAGCTAAATTCCTCTAAACTTGGGACAGAAATAAGGCAACCACATATGGTTTTATTAGCCACATCTGTATGGTATGCTTTCTGTAATGCTTTGTGATGACAGAAAGAGTCCTGGATAAGATATAGAAAAGCTCTGTATTTGATCCAATCCTTGCCCTCCCCTCAAAAAAACTATTCTGCACTCTGGTCATATGACTCCAGACTCCTTTCTTTAAAATTCAGCTCATGTCTAGGCTAGTCCTACATGACACAAACTTAAGAGAGAGGCAGGGGCAGACATCCCCAGCTCCCATGGTGCCTGTCCTTCTTCCCTGGAAGAATGTGATGGTTTTAATTTGATTTGATTTGTTGATCCTACTTTTATTGACCTTTCGAATGTGGAGACAGCACCTTTTTATATTCTGCATTTATTCTAAAAATAATGGCCCACCATGACCTCAGAAGAATCAGCAATATAGGTGACAGGAATACCAATAGGACAGAGGGTAATTGGCATTAGGATGATATGCATTGCCAATGGTCATTTGCACAAGAGAAAGAGGATAAAGGACGATGACAAGAAGACATAAACTGGAAAAGTAGGTAGACTAGTCATGCAGGCATAGAGCGGGATGAAAATAGATTACCAATCAATTGACAGAAACTTATTAAACATCTATTTTGGGCCCAGTACTATGCTAGCCACTGGAGATACAAACATAAAGAATAAAATTATACCTAATCACAAGAAAGACCTTGAACTAAGGATCCTCTATGAAGGCATTTGGGGACGAGAACTACATGAAAAGAGGAGAGATGGGTTATGATGAGCAATAATAGGGGAATCCTTTACTTCAATGGGAGCATAGACCACTGCAAGCATCAGAGTACAATATTTGTTATATGACTGCAAACTCAGTATATTCCATTAATAGTGATGGTAAGTTCTGACATCACTTTTAACCACATCATATGAAAAGATGACTATAATAGAATGCCTATAAAATAGCAATATTATTTATCCTATGGCAGTTAATGTATGATCTAATGTCAATTAGTAATAACGTGTCACATATTTTAGGAGCATTTGGTCAATTGTACCATAATACCAGAATGGCAGTAGGTATGTGCTATAAAGAGTATTATGCTTTTAAATTCACATAGCCATATTGTGAGAGAAGCCTCATGGTGTAGGACATAGAGAACTTACTTCGATTCCAGGATAACCTGGTTTCAAGTCCCTCTCTGACACATACCAATTGTGTGACCCTAGGCAAGGCATTTAACCTCTTGGTGATAAAGGTGGTATTCTAAGACTGTCAGTTGCAAAGAAGTTTCCTTTTTACATTGGTATATAGAGTTTCCCCTTCCAAAACTTCCTTATTATTTCAACAAGACCAAAAGTCCAGACCCAATTCATATACTTAGAGATAGAGATATAGAGTTGCATATAGACATACAAATAAATACACATATATAAATACAGATGTATCCTACATTTTGTATAATATTATGGGATGTTTCACTCTAAGGAATATGAAATAGTATTCCTTGATTTTCAAGAATTATTTGTTGTGATATGACAAAATTAATTTGTTGAGTTCAAAGTTATATGATTGAAGTAAGCTGGATTACATATAAATTCCCATTGGCAGAGTTCACAAGTTCCTGGTTTTAGGACAAGAGATCACTTTGTCTAACTCCCTCATTTTAACAAATAAGGAAATTGAGGACCAGGAAATCTATGTAACTTGACCAGAACAAGGATTTTAACCCAGGTTCAAAGATTCCCAATCCAACATTCTTTTCATTAAATCACATTGCCTCCCACCCCCAACTGTCTGGCTAGAAATGTCACATCAGACGTGAACAAACTTAAGGATGGGATCATAGTACCACAGATTTAGAACTAGAAGGGACCTTTGAGATCATTTTATCCAACTCTCACATTTTAGAGATGAAGAACAGATATTAACTGTCTGAAGTACAAGCCAAGCCCAGGTCTTCCTTACTCCAAATCCAACTCTCTACCCACCACAGTCCACTTCTTTCCATATCCTGATGTTGGCTAAGTATTTTAAATCTTCTCAAAGATTTCTGACTCCTTCCCTACCCTGCACCCCCCCATTCCAGGGAAGGTTTAGGGATTTCCCTTCTGACCAAATCATTTCCTGGTTGAAATCCTACCCAGTTTCTTTAAAAGTTTGAGTGCAACCACCTTCCCTAATCAATTAACAGGGAGTTTTCCATCCTCCGCAATCCCCTAATATCAATACTGTTCACCTTCAGCCTTCCTGATTATGTGTCCAAAGAGTATGGTAAGGCCCACGTGAGAGAACTGATGTAAAGCACTTTGCAAACCACAAAGCACTATATAGATGGCAGTTATTCTTGCTGTTTTTGTTTAATATTATCATTCTTATTAGCCTACATTCAGCAGGCCTCTAGTCTGGTGATGACTTCATTCCCTCAGCCTTTTACCATGCTCCTGCTGACTTCAAGCAATGAAGACAGAGGTATGGTGGTAAATACTTAACGATCAGGCTCTGTGGAAAATTTTTAAAAGTTCATGCACACTCCCTTTTAAGTTTAATTTGCAGTATTAACACTTTCTTAAGTCTAGACAATCATCTAAAAATGTCCTAACTCAGTGATTCTACTGAAAATTTAACAATGGGCTCTCACAAGCAAGTAGGTTAGAGTTGGCTCCAGCACATCCTTGGATGTACCCATATATGATTCCCCTACTAGAATAGGAAATCCCTGTGATTGGAAGAAACAAGATTCAAATCAAGGCCCTCTGATTACAAATCTTTTTTCTTATTTCAACCAACTTTTTTTTTAATCCTGGCAAAGTCCAAGGCTGAAATGGGTGGCCACCTACATAGGGTGACTGAAAGGTCCAGACAAGTTTCTTTGGCCAATTTCACCCTTCAAAATTCATTACTTTGCATATTGATGGTCTTTTGATCTTCAAAATTCCTTTATCAAAATGGACCTAGAATAATTAACACTATTATTAACTCACAAGTGAGGAAGAATGACAATAGTTTAGTGAGGTAAAATCCTGTGGGATTATGACATGGGATAAAGAGAATGGGGCCTAATAGGGAAAGTAGCAAGGGTAGCAAAAACAAGTTTTGCCTCTTTCACAATTTTGCCTGAGGCCAGCTCTGACAGAAACTAATAACGTGATTTATGCTATGTAGCTTCATGAAATAGTCAAACCCATCAACTCAAATGTCTTAACCTGAGAAGAGCTATAGCTGTCCATGAATAAAATTCACTTCTAATCTTCTCATCCACTTTGACTGTCAAAAAAATGATTTGTGTCTGAATAAACCTGAATTGCTCCCAATTGCTGCCAGCAGTTACTATGTGACCAGAGATGGTGAAAGAGAAAGGAGAAAGTGGAAGGTTTAGATATATGTGACTCATAGATTTTGCTGTTTTAGGAGGTTTATGACCTAGATGGATAATACTTTGGAATACTGGGGGGGGGGGTGGAGGTAGGGGGAGAATCCTCTGGTGGAATCCCAAAATGACAATGGGAAAACTAAGAATCATGAAAAAAAATGAGAGTAGGGACTCACAAAGATGGGAAAAGTCATACTCTGTAAACTCATGATGCATAAGTGTGACATTGCTCCCTGGGGAAGAAAATCAAGAATGGATTATTAAGGGGGCAGGTAGGTGGTACAGTGGGTAAAGCACCAGGCCTGGATTCAGGAGGACCTGAGTTCAAATCCAGCCTCAGACACTTGACACTTAGTAGCTGTGTGACCCTGGGCAAGTCACTTAACCCCCATTGCCCCGCCAAAAACCAACCAAACAAACAAAAAAAGAATGTATTATTAATTGGATTTTTCTGAGCCCTTAGAACAGGGGTTCTTAACCTATTTTGTCTCATAGAGTTCTTGGGAAGCCTGTCAAAGCCTATGGACCCCTTCTCACATAGGATTGCTAAGAAAATCAATTCAATTGAACTAGAGTTATCTATCTATATACCTAAATTTAAGTTCACAGATCTCAGGTTAAGAATCACCCCATCCTCTGTCTTAAAAAAAATAGTGAGGCAGAGCCAAGATGGTGGAGGAAAGGCAGTAACCTCTCAGAGCTCCCCACACAATCATGCCAAAAACCTCCAAATAATGCCATAAGACAATTGCAGGAGCAGCGGAACCCACAAAAGGACAGAGTGAAATCATTTTCCAGCCAAAGATGGCTTAGAATGTTGGCAGGAAAGGTCTGCTGTACTGTGGTGGGAGTGGAGCCCAGGCCCATGGCCATGCTGATATAGATGTACCCCAGGCAAGCTGTGCCAGACAAAGAGACCCCTCAGAGCCTCTTAATCAGCTAAAGCAATGCTTCTTCTGGAATTCAGCTCATGGTCTGGTAAGAGGGTCAAGCGGTTGGCTGGAGGAAAACTACAGGGGGCTCTGTTGGCACTGAGGTGAAACTCAGTTTTCTTGCTCATGCTGGGAACCACGAAGTAGTCTTGAATGGTGGCCCAGATGAGGAAGGGACACAAAATCACCTGGAGCTTGCAACCACAGTGAAACAGAATTTGGTTTCTGGGATAAAGAACAAGCAAGTTTGGGGCTATTTAAATACCAGAGCAAAGGGCAGGCAAGTGGAGAATGTGCCTCTCCTTAAATCATACCACATGGGACCCCCAGAAGTTTGAGACAATGCATCCTGGAAGCAGTGTTCCACTTTAAGAGGAAGTTAAAAGTCAAAATATAGGCTAGCAATATGAACAGAGAGAAAAAAAATGTGGATCATAGAAAGTTTCTTTGGTGACAAGGAGGATTAAAATACACCCTCAGAAGTAGATAACAAAGCCAAAGCTCCTACATCCAAAGCTTCCAAGAAAAATATGAATTGGTCTCAGGCCATAAAGGCACTAATAAAGGACTCTGAATACAAACTAAGAGAGATAGAGGGAAAATGAGAGTGATGCAGGAAAGTCATGAAAAAAAAGTCAATAGCTTGAAAAGTCAAATGGAAAAACTCTCTGAAGAAAATAATAGCTTAATAATTAGGATTGAACAAATGGAAGCTAATGACTTCTTTATGATAAATCAAGACCCAATAAAACAAATCCAAATGAATGAAAAAATAGAGGGCAAAGTGAAATATCTCCTTGCAAAAACAGCTGGCCTGGAAAATAAATCCAGGAGAGATAATTTGAAAATTATTGGACTACTGGAAAACCATGATCAAAACAAGAGCTTGGACATCATCTTCCAAGAGATTGTAAGGGAAATTTTCCCTGATATTCTAGAAGCAGAAGGTAAAATAGAAATTGAAAGAATCCACCAATCACCTCCTGAAAGAGATCCCAAAATGAAAACTTCCAGAAATATTATAGCCAAATTCCAGAGCTCCCAGGTCAAGGAGAAAATATCGCAAGTTGCCAAAAAGAAACAATTCAAGTACTGTGGAGCCACGGTCAGGATATCACAAGATCTAGAAGCTTCTATATTAAAGGATTGGAAGGCATAGAATATGATATTCCAGAGGGCAAAGGAATTGGAATTACAACCAAAAATTACATACCCAGCAAAACTGATTATAATCTTTCAGAGAGAAAAATGAGACTTCAGTGAAAAAGAGGACTTTCAGGCATTCATGATGAAAAGACCTGAATTGAATAGAAAAATTTACTTTCAAATACAAGACCCTAGAGAAGCATAAATAGGTAAACAGGAAAAAGAAATTATGAGGGAGGTTAAAAGGTTAAATTGTTTACATTCCTACATGGGAAGATGATACTTCTAACTCATAAGAACTTTCTCAGTATTAGAGCAGTTGAAAGGAATACATTTAAACAGAGGGCATAGGTGGGAGTTGATTGTGAAGGGATGAAATCTGTAAAACATTTATTTTTTGTTCATCATTTTTAGTGGGACAGCTGGGGTTGGGTGGCAAACCCAGGGTCAAACAATTGGGGAGTGTCTTATGTCCAAGGACAGATTTGGGCTTGGGTCCTCCTGGATTCAGGGCTGGTGCTTTGTCCACTGTGTCAACCAGCTGCCCTATCATGACATCTTTAAAATAAAATTAAAGGGTGAGAGGATTGCACTGGGAGAAAAAGAAAGGTAAAGGTGGAATGGGATAAAGTATCTCACATAAAAGAAGCAAGAAAAAGCTTATGGAGTGGAGGGGAAGATAAGGGAGGAGTGGGGGAGTCAATGAGCTTTACTATAATCAGAATTTTCTCAAAGAGGGAATAATATACACACTCAAGTGGATATAATAATATATATTTCCCTGTGGGGAAGTTGTAGGCGAAAGGGATTGGAGGGAGGGATGAAGAAAGGGAGGGCAGATTGGGGGAGGGTCAGTTAGAAGCAAAATAATTTTGAGGAGGTATAGAGTAAAAGAAGATAGAAACTAGAGTAAATAACATAGGGAGTGATTTGGATGGAGGGAAACAGCAATAGTAATTGGGAAAAAAATTGAAGCAGAGGCAAGAGCAATGTAGGATGAGGATGATGATGGTGGTGGTGGTGGTGGTGGTGGTGGTAGAGGTGGTGGTGGTGGTATTTACTCTGCTGGGCTATTGTGAAGAAAATTCTTTGTCAGGTATAAGGTACTATATAAAGGTTAACTATTATTGTTACTGCAATAATCAACCTTATGGGTGTTTTTATAAGGAAATCTCCCTTTAAAGTACTAGAAAATGTAGTTTATAAGAAATAAATAAATAAAGATGAGCAGGATGCTATCAGAAAAACATGGAAAGACTCACATGAGCTGATACAAAGTGAAATGTACTGTATACAAAATAGCAGCAATATTGTGAGATGATCTGCTGTGAATAATTTAGTTATTTTCAGCAATGCAATAAGCCAGGACAACTCTGAAGGACTTATGAAAAATGCAATCCATGTACAGAAAAAAGACATGATGGAACCTGAATGCAGATGGAAGTATATTTTGTTGTTGTTGTTAGTTCCTTTTTCTAATGTTGTTTTATCTGCTATGTTTTGCACAACTACACATGTATAACTTATATTGAGTTGCTTGAGTTCTTAAGGCGGGGATCGGGAGGAAGGATGAGAATTTGGACAAAGTTTTTAAAAATTGATGTTACAATTTGTTTTTACATGTAAGGTGGAAGAAAATTCTAAATAAAAAAGTAAGCCAATAAATGAATGAATGATAGATAAATGAATAAATAAATGGATGGATGAGTACATAAATGAATGAATAAATGGTTAAATAGATAAATAAATAGATGGATAAATAAATGAATGAATGAATGGATAGATGAGTAAAGAAATAAAGAAATAAAAAAAGAAATAGTGAACATTACAACTCAATATATGTTCACTAAGTAAAAGATATGCCAGGGATCAGGTAGGTCGTGCAGTGGATAAAGCACTGGCCCTAGATTCAGGAGGACCTGAGTTCAAATCTGGCCTCAGGCACTTGATGCTTACTAACTGTATGACCCTGAGCAAGTCACTTAACCCTCATTGCCCCACAAAAAAAGGAAAATAGAAAAGAAAAAAGATTGTCAAACTGAATGAATCCCAACCAATAAACTTTCTATGGTTGGCTTGGAAGACTGCTAGATCGATGTAATAGGTTGTGGGCATAGTGGCTCTTCATTCCAGGAAGGAATTTGACAATGTCTTTCATGATATCCCTGTAGAAAAGAAAGGGATATGGAAGGTATGTGGTAAATTACTTCATTCAATCCTAACACCAACCCTTGTAGAGCAGTGCTATGATTATCCCCATTTTTCAAATGAGAAAACTGAGGAAGTGAAGATTAAGTGACTTGCTTGGGATCATGCAGCTAATTATTATCTGAGCTATATTTGAACTCAGGTGTTCTTGGCTCTAGGTCTAGTAATATGTCCATTGCACAAGTTAGCTATATGATAGTACAACTGTGGGTAGGTGGGTTTATTATTAGGTGAATAATCATTTTCAAGAATGGCCATTAAATGAATCAATGCCATTTTAAAAGGTCTTAATTTTGTTCCAAGAAGCCCTGCCCAAAGCTTAGCCTTATTCCTTTTTTTTCTAAATTAATGACTTTGATGAAAATTTGGAAGGCATATTTATCACAAAATTACAGAACCTCAGAGTTGGAGGAACTTTTCCAGGTCTTCAGTAACCGTGACTGGAGCACCCACAGGAGCAGTTGCCATCTTGCATCTCCACAAGACTTGCTTCCCAGAATGATGTGTGAGGCCACTGAGCTGGATGCATTATCATTCTTGAAGCTCTTGAGTGCAGGGTCCTGGGATGTTTCCATCAGGATATAAGGGGACACAGTAGTCATGGTAGTGCTGGACTAACTTGCCCACTACATACTACCTCCTGTCTCCTGATAAGATTCAACATTGGAATGTAGATCTTTTTTTAAAGTCTATGCAAATTCCCCTCCATGAATTGAAGTTGAGATCAAAGGAGACAGTTGTCTAGCTATACTCTGCACCGGTCACATTGGATTCTCATTACTGTGTTTAGTTCAGAATGCTACAAAAAAGCTGGAGTAGAGTATGGGGACCATGAATTTAAAGGACCCATGTCATGTGAGGAATATTTGACATAATTATAAATGCTTCCACTGGAGGTTATTTATTAAGAAAGGGGTGGTTATCTTCAAAGATTCTAAGGGCTATCATGTGAGCTTTCCCAATATTTAATTTCTCAAAGAAGCTCTCTTTTCTCAATTTTAATACCTTTTTTATCCTCTCACTCTATCATCCTCTGGATTAAATCAACTAACCAAGCATTTATTAAACATCTACTCTGTATCAGGAATATATGCCAAGGTTGCAAAAACAAAATGAAATAGTCCCTACCCTCAAGGAACTTATATTCTACCAGAGGATGTAGTGTATAGATATACATAGAGATGTGTATATGTATATAATACACATAGATATGTAAATAAACACCCATACTTATATACACATACACACATGTATATGAGTGAAATTATTCTTTTTCTATTATATTAATAGCCAATTACTCAATTTAAATAGAGGGCTTTTCCCTTTTGTTTCTTCATTTAGAGACTAATACTTGTAGGTCATTTAGCCAGTCTCTGAAGGACAAAGCTGATAGATGAGATTGGCCTAATTCTTGAGGTACGTGGCCCATGATCTTGGGCAAACCCTACCCAACTTGGGGACCTTACTTTTGTTGATAGTGTAAACAGAATCTAACCTAGGTGCATTCCAGTCCTAAAACATTGGGTCCAGGTCATTGTACCCCTCTATTAGAGTCCAGGGGGACCCAGCTTATGAA
The DNA here is from genome assembly GCF_019393635.1 of Dromiciops gliroides. Taxonomy (NCBI): domain Eukaryota; kingdom Metazoa; phylum Chordata; class Mammalia; order Microbiotheria; family Microbiotheriidae; genus Dromiciops; species Dromiciops gliroides. The sequence continues at coordinate 58,411,139 of NC_057863.1, forward strand.
GGAAAAAAACAACCAGAGTGGTCTGGATAAAGATGGATTTCTTTGTCCAAATTGTCAGAGACAGCCGAGTCTCGTGATCAAACCGCTGAGAACAGCAAAAGCTGCTGAATACTTTTAGCCCACCTCCTCATTTGAAAGATCACCCCTCATTAATTGTTTGCCAATCAAGATTGATGTTTTTATTTGTCAGGGCACCCCCTTTTCTAAATGCATTTAAACATTCAGGGATCTCCATGGTGGGGTCTTTAATTATCAAGAGAGACAACTGATCATCAGTTTATTGATGATTTGCAAGCCTAATTAATAAATGGATTATTAGTAACCAGAAACTCAGGATTTTCATCTGTCACACACAGAGAGATAGATAGATTGATAGATAGACAGACAGACACGATAGATAAATAGATGTAGATGTAGATGTAAAATATATACAGAATAAATACAAGATAAATTGGTGGGTTGTGGAAATTAATGGCTAGGGACATAAGAAAAAGTCTTGGATAGGTGATGCTTCACCTGAGCTTTAAAGTGAACTAATGATCCTAAGTGAGAAAAGTGAGAAGGTAGTACATTCCTGACATGGGGAATAGCCTGTACAAAGGCAGAAAGATGGGAAATGAAGTGTTGTGCTTAAGGAACAGCAATAAGGCCAGTATACCTGAACTAAAGAGTATAGGAAAGGAAATAATTTTAATAAAGCTTAAGAGGTAGATTGAGCCAACTTGTGACAGTCCTAAAAGGCAATTAGAGGAATTTATATTTGTATTTGATATAGTATTTACTAGGTGGCACTGGAGTTTAGTGAATAAGGGAATCACACATTTATTTGGCAGTTCTATAGATAGATTGGAGGAAGTAGAAACTTAAAACAAGTGGAACAACCAGGAGGCTATTGGAGGTAATAAAAGGCTAGACTAAGGTGGCAGTTGAATGAGTAGAGAGAAAGGGATGGATGAAAAGGATGATGTGGAGAGAAACAAGAAGACTTAGCAACTGATTTAATCTACTGAGTATGTGGGAGGGAGGAGTTAAGGTTGTAACCCTTTGGTCCCAATGATAATGGTTCTCTCAACAAAAAAAGGGAAGTTTGGAAGATAAGTGAGTTTTGGAGGAAAATAATTATTTCTGTTTTGGACAGACTGAGTTTGAGATGTCGATGGGAATCCAGTTTAAAGTTTCTTATATATATATGGGCAAGGGTCAGGAAGACCTATGTTCAAAACCACTCTCATACAGTTACCAGCTGTGTAACCCTGGCAAGTCACTTAACTCAGTTTATATCAGTTTCCTCACTTGTAAAAAAAATGAGTTAGAGAAGGAAATGGCAAAACGCTCCAGTATCTTTACTAAGAAAACCCCAAATGGGGTGATGAAGAGTGAGACATGACTGAAATGACTGAACAGGAACAGACATTTGGTGATGTGAAACTGGAGCTAGGAGAAAGACTAGGACAAGATATTAGATCTAGGAGTCATAAGCATAGAGTCTATGACGGGTGTGTGTGTGTGTGTGTGTGTGTGTGAGAGAGAGAGAGAGAGAGAGAGAGAGAGAGAGAGAGAGAGAGAGAGAGAGAGAGAGAGAGAGAGAGAGATGATGGTAGAACCTTTGCATATACTCACAGTTAATGGACACAATGTGGAGAACAATTCTGTAAAAGTGATTCTAAAAGCCAGACAGGTAGGAAGAGAATTAAGAATGAGCAGTGTCATGAAAATTCAGTGGAGAGAGAGCATCCAGAAGCCAGGGGTATTCAGCCATGTTAGGTGCTTCTGTGAGGTCAATAAAATGGAGGATTTAGAAATGACCAAGGGATTTGACAATTAAAATACGATTGATGTCTTTGAAGAGATCAGTTTTAGTTTAATGTTAAAAGTTGGAGACAAAATTATAAAGCATTGAAAAGTGAAATAATAGTGAAGAGAAAGCTTTTCCCCCTCTTTCTAGGCACTTGGTTGTACAAATGGCAGAGATATGGTATCATAGCCTAAGGAGATGGTACAGTCCAATGAAGTTGTTTTTGTTTATTTTAAGATTGAGGGAAATCTGGGCATATTTATAGGAAGCAGGAAGGGAGAGATGGAAACTGGGGGGGAGAGGGGATGGTTGTGGAGTTAATCTGCTAAAGAAGATAGAAAAAAATGGGAGAAAAGGTACATATGGAGGGGTTGGCCTTCGTGAGAAGGGCCATTTCTTCAATAGAGACCAAAATAAAGATGGAGAAAATAGCATATGATGTGCAAGGATTTTGAGATGAGACCATGGGAAAAAGAGGGAGCTCCTAATAGATTATCTCTATTTTCTAAGTAAGAGGAAGAGTTAAGGTCCTCAACAGTGAGAGTGGAGAGTGGGTTAGGGTAGGAGGCTTCAGGAGAAAGGAAATAAATTAGAATACTATAATTTATCATGTAATTACACAGCTATTCTCTGGCTGTGTCATCTCTCTCTAGTGCTGTATTAAAAGTTCAATAACAATTAAGACCATCTTATTTTAATATCTCTAAGTGCCTAGCACAATGCTCTGACCATACACAGTAAGAACTTAAAAATGATTGTATGAATGAGACTTTTATGAGTGAATGATTGTAAGCACTTAAATGTGAGTTAGGAATGAATGAATGAGATAATTAATAAAAGAATGAATAATGGTGTGATAAAAGATGCAATACTTGATTTGGAGTTAGAAGATGTGGGTTCAAATCTGGGCTTCATCCTTTATTTAAATATGTAACTTTGAGCTTCACATATTTGGGTTTCATTTTCCTCATCATTAAAAGAAGGGCTGTAGGATTGAAAATCTAAAGTACATCTCATTCCAAAACACCAGGAAATAACTTTTTTTAATGTACAGAAATTTTAATGGATATTTTAGTCTCCCAACAACCTCAGATTGGGTGTTTTATTACAATTAATTTTGGGTAGCCTTCTCACAAGATTTTTATTTTCTATATTCACTCATTGGTGATGAAAAAACAGAATTCTTGGATTGCTTTTAAAACTTAAGAACTTCCTTACAAAACAATCTTTGAAAATGAATGAATGCATCAGTGATCTGTCTAGACCAAATCCATTAATGCTAATAGCCAATGTCCTTTGGGCCATAGAAATAAATTCTTACAGCCAGATTACAAGTAATCATCCATAAAAACAATGAAGACTCCCATGTTGAAATCATTATAAGGTTGTCACTGAATAAAAAGTGATGTCTACTGTTTCAGTCTTTATAAAAGGTTAAAAACACTGAACAGAGAAATTTCAGAAACGCATTTTTAAAAGAAGAGGAAGAGAAAATAGAATAGATTGTTTAAAAAATTGTGCCAAGGGAAATATAGAAATCTAAATATCTATTGAAAGGGCTATCTTATCCCTGAAGTTCTCTTTGTTGCAAATAAGATATTTTTAAAAAACAACCTTAATCCTCCAAATATTCTATCATATTAGTCAATCATAATTCCCTCCCTACCTTCTGCTGATTCATCATAACTTCCTCTTCTATCTCCATTTTTACCAAAAAGAAGATTGTTAAGGAAATGTAGGCATATTTACAATCTGGCAACAGCAAGATGCAGTAGGAGCATCAATTAAAACAATTCAAATAAACTGAGTGGTCTTCTTAATAATTTTCTTTCATCCTCCTCTGAAGAATGAGTTTAGTCAAGTCAAAAGCTGTAGAAAATTATTTTAATGACAACATAAGTTCTATTTCCATTCATAAATACATATTAATTTGTGATTATATATAAAAATTTGATGAGGTCATACATGCATGCACACATACATACACATCTGTACACACGCATACAGACTCACACACACACACACACACACACACACACACACACTTCTGTACCCAGAAGGGTTATTTGGACTATTTCTTTCTCCAATAGAAACCAATTTTACTCTGAGACAATGAGCTTTGGGCCAATCAACACCCTCCAATTTCCTTAAATGCCCCTGCTAAGCAACATTTCTGCAGATATAAATTATTTTCTGGCCATAAGTGAAGTACATTACATGTATTCCTATGTAATTTCTTCTCACTAGCAACAACTAATTCTGGGACATTTTGGATTACAATTCTGTCATCTAGTGAATTACCTATCCATTCCAAATTAATTTCTACCATAAGTTTTGTAATTATGTTATCTGTTGTCATTTAAGTCATTGATAAAACATCGAGAAGAACCAAACCAAGAATGGATATTTTGATTGCACGCGATTGCATTAGAGAACTCCCTCTAAGGTAACATCAATCTGTTAATCAATACTCTGAGTCTAGTTGATAGATGCAATCTGATTCCACAGTTACATAGTAGACATTTCTCTAAACCATCTACTAGGATATCATAAAAGACTTTAGAAGAAGTCTTGCTATATTCCAAAGATACAATATCTATGACCTTACTTCAATCTAGTAGTAAAGTCCTCCTATTAGAAAAATAAATTTAGTCTCATATAACTTGTACTTGATGGAAAAGATAACAATAGGCCTAGAGTATTTAAATTACTTTCTCAAGGCCACACAAGTTGTAATGAGAAAAGCCAAAACTCAAATTCAGGTCCCATGACTCATAATGATCACTTGAATTTTTCCATTACAATAGTTTATATAGCAAGGATCTGTGATTTTATTGGAGTGGAGATACCCTCCAACCACCACTGATACAGAATAAAAGCCATCTATCTCTTAGAACTTAGCTTCTTAAACTGTGGGTCGTGGGGTCATGCAACTGAATGTGGGGGTCACAAAAATTTGGGACCAGCAAAAAGTTATGATACCATTTTATACACCTATATATCTGGGGTCAAATAAAAAATTTTTCTTGCAAAAAGAGGTCACAAGTGGAAAAAATTTAAGAAGTCCTGTCTTAGAAGATAACTTTAATTAATTAGAGCTCAGAGAGGCAGCTGTTTAATATATATTTGTTGATTGATTCTTTTTAAAAGTTAATCCTAGTATTTTAAGCACAACCAAAATCAAGCTTATTTACCTTTAGTTTGGAATATACACTTTCTTCTCCTTACTACTTTTGTGAAATTAAAACTTGATACCCCACTTTATTTTGTATAATTTATTAAATATTGATTTGAGGGGGAAGCTAGATGATATAGAAGATAAAGCACCAACCCTGGATTCAGGAGTACCTGAATTCAAATCCAGCCACTTGACATTTACTAACTGTGTAACCCTGGGCAAGTCACTCAAGCCTCATTGCTCCACAAAAAAAAGAAAAGAAAAGAAAAGAAAATTATAGCTAATCACCAAAATCATGCTTAAAAATTTTTTTAAAAAATTAAAATTTGATCTTTGAAAAATAATCATAATTCATTTATTTCAAATTGGGATGATACTGACCTATTACAGTCCTTTGGCACCCACCTCACTTTTTTGCCATGACAATAACATTTCAAAGATCATTAGCTCACCAATCACAACTGCTTATTCTTTCAGGACTCTGGTATTAATTCACATGGGTCAAGTGACTTTAACTCATCAAGAGTCCAATGATTATTCAGCTTGGATTGGAAAACAGAAGCAAAATAAAGGGTTGGGTAGCTTTACTATCTATAGTCATATTCGTCTTTCCTGAACAGTGATGTTGAGGAAAGAACAACAGAGTGATACATTGTGAACATAAACAAGGTGAAGAATACTACTGATGATCACCAGTTTGAAAGAAATGACATCTATATATAATATGGGATTTGAAAATGAGGCAAGTCAATCATATACAGCATGAAGAATGAAGGAGAGCCAACGGACAATTCAAGTGCTACATTGTTATCAAAAATGTTTTTAAAAATACATAGAAGGCCACCAGTGAATTTGACATATCCTCCATGAAGGATTTACAAAAGGACACAGAAAAGAGCTGTACAGGATAAAAGTATAAATGGTTGAAATTTATACCAATGGAGAGGGAACTCATCAATAATAAAGTAGTGATTCTAAAACCATATTACATTATCATTATTCCATCTACACTAAGTAGTGGTCTAATTCTGTTCTTTACCTAACTTAGCTATTCAAAAGCTGTCTTATTTCTCAAATTTATTGTATGCCCCAGCTCATCATAGTCATTATCCTTCCAAAACGTCTTTTAGGATAACATTCTTTTATATTTTTCCTCATTCTCAGTACTATGACCTAATGGATAGGAACCTGGCTCTGGAGCCAGAAAGATCTACATTCAAGTCCTATCTTCAACACTTGTAGGTGTGACCCTGGACAAATCGCTCACCTTCGCGGTGCTCTAGACAATTCTCTAAGACTATATAAGTTGAAGAGAAGGCACAGATCTACATTAGTATAGGGAACTTCTTATCCAGTTGTTCCTTATACCAACAAAGTAATAGGCCCAATCCCTGTCCCTATAAAGAAGAAAGGAAAATGTGGGTAAGCACATAGGGGCAGGAAAAGATTTTTCCTTGAAATGTTAGTTCATTGCTATAAAGAGCACTCATATAAAGAATTACCTTCTACTTATTACCTGTTATTACCTTCTCCACTATGTACAATCTTAGCTGCTTAAAATTCTGAGAGGTTAAATGACTTGTCCTATATCACACAGCTGATATGTGTCAGAAGTAGGACTTGAATGTTTGACTGACTCCAAAGTCTGCTTTTTATCCACTTTGCTATACTGTCTCTCAGATCTGAGTCTGGTGAAGACTTCTACTGCAGCACATTATAATCTTTATATTCCTCCTCATTCTCTTCCTCAGCATAATCATTAATAGTTCATAAGATTTTTATTCTTGTGAAGATCTCATTCCTTGAGACATGACACTCCTTTCAAAGGCTAACCTGCCCCTAAATGCTTTGAAAATTGATCCTCTAAGGGGCAGCTAGGTGGCGCAGTGGATAGAGCACTGGCCCTGGATTCAGGAGGACTTGAGTTCAAATGCGGCCTCAGACCCTTGCTAGCTGTGTGACCCTGGGCAAGTCACTTAACCCCAATTGCCTCACCAAAAAAAAAGAAAGAAAGAAAAAAGAAAAGGAAAAGAAAATTGCTCCCCTAAACTCCAGAGTAACAGCAGGCCACACTTGTTGCTCTCTTCCTTACCTATTATAAGTTGTGTGAAGATATGGGGAAATGTGGTTTCTTTTAGTCTAATAAAAATGTGCTTCTTTAAAAAGGCAAATGGAATTTTAAAAGCATTTAAACTAAGACAATTAAAATGCCAGTTCTATAGTGTGCATGTGTGTGTTTACTGAAATATCCTAAATCAGAAAATGGACCTACAAGTTAAAATACAAGCACTGGAGAATGATAAATTATAAGAGGATTTAATTTTATACTTCCTAGATAAGATGAATATTCATTAAGGACTGAATTTTTAATGTCTTGAAATATCTAAAACAATTTACAATGTCCCCAAGATGGAAGAAAACATTAGGACAGTTTTATCAACAAAAATGAAGCAATGAAGCATGGACAGAAACATAAAAAAAAATTCATCAAAGAAATTCAATTCAAAGCAATCCCATATTTTTAAAGTACCACCTCTGTGCAAAACACTATGATGGCTACTGGGTCTTGAAGTGGGGAAAGAAGGGAAAAAGAAAAAAGACGGATGTTACAGTCAGACAAAAGAATTAGACATAGAAAAAATGTTATAATACCAAATCTAAGGGTGATAAAAGATGCATAAGCCCTGAAATCTTAGACATCTTCAGTGGAACCAACCACTCAAAGCTGGGGTTAGAAGTTTCAGGTAAACAAACAGATTGGAGAAAGATGGCAAATTACATACTTTATCCAGAATCCCTTAACACTCCAAAACCTACTAAAAAGAGTAATTAAGCACCAGATATAAAATAATTCTGAAAGAATATATAGGACAGGGAGCAGCTAGATGGTGCAGTGGATAAAAAACTGGCTCTGGATTCAGGAGGACCTGAATTCAAATCTGACCTCAGACACTTGACACTTACTAGCTGTATGACCCTGGGCAAGTCACTTAACCCTCATTGCCATGCAAAAAAAAAAAAAGAAAGAAAGAATTTATAGGACAAAGAAGAGAAAACTAACAAGGTAATGTTCTTATTGAGAGGAATGATTAATAATCTGATGTTCAGATCTCATAATTCCCACTCACCCCCCCCACCCTAGCCCCTATCTGTAAAGATGTCCAGCTCGAATAACAGGAAAAGTCATTAAGGTATTTCAGCATTGTTTTGTAGCTGTGTTAATTTTAGAAGGATGACATGCTTAAAATTTACCTCCAGCTATGTTGGGAAATCAAAGATTTGACTGGTTAAAGAATAAAAGAATAACCTATTGTTGGGACCCTAGGGTCAAAGGGATCCTGCCCTGAAAAAAGAAGTGTGTCACTGATCATCTGGTCTCAATCTATTTGCCACATCCTGTGCTAACCATTGTAATTGTTTGCAAAGAAAGTATAAAAACTGCTTGACTTATTGCTTTTGTGTGTCACATGTCCTGGCTACATGTGCACCTTCTTTTGAGAGAATAAATGAGTTCTATGCTTTGGCCTCCTTTCTTCTTGAGTCCCGAGTATTGAATCGGTGGGCGCATTCCCTGACCCACTCATTATGAATTAGCATTGGAGAGAATATGAATCCTTAAAGTACTCAGCATCCCTCTTTCACCAGCTCCCACAGGTCAAACAAGGGCACAAAAGCTGACCCCTAGGTTGTAACTAGGATCCATTTTGGGATCCCCACCCCAACACCACTCCAAAGCACAAGGGGCTGATTGTTCTTAGAAATGTGAAAAGTGGGGCAGCCAAGTGGCACAGTGGAGAGAGCACTGGCCCTGGATTCAGAAGGACCTGAGTTCAAATCTGGTCTCAGACACCTGACACTTACTAGCTGTGTGACCCTGGGCAAGTCACTTAACCCCAATTGGCTCACTAAAGAAAAAAAGAAAAGAAAAGAAATGTGAAAAGGGGGAAGGGAATGCTGGCTTCTATTGGGCCAAACCATATGTTAGGGGACCCCAAGGCAACAAAAGACTCTGCCCAGAGCACCCTTCCTGCCTATCCTTCAACCTGGAAAAAAGTGATAGATAATGATTTATCCCAGCTGTGAGAAGGAAATGAGAAGAGGTAAATGAAGTATTCGTGGGGGGGATAGAGGAAAGAAGAAATGTCAATAGCTACTCTAGGCCTGAAGGAAAAGAGAATGAAACTCAGATGAGCCTAATCCTATTTCCCAAGAGGCTATTCAAGACAGGGAGCCAGGCCAGTGAACCCTAAATCTCCATGCAGGAAGAAGTTGAAAAAATTTGGCATCCTAGCTTCAAGGAAAGTAATCAGAAGCAAGTGATGAAGGAACATAAGGGAAAGAGGCTGAAATGCCAAACATTTCAAGTGAAAATTACCTTCAAAGACACAAACAGGAAAAGGAGAGAGAGGGTACTAAGACCGGAAGAAAGAATGAGTACTAAGTCATTGAGGATATTTCAGAAGTCTCTAAGTAAATATTATGAAACAAAGAATAGCAATCCAATCTCTAACAAATCCTACATTTAGTGGTTAAATTTAACAGTTTCAGTGATAACCAATCTTCCAGGAAGCCAGAAGAAAGTTTTCTAATCTAAACAAAAAGAAAGTAATAATAGCACAAAGTTGTTCCACAAGCAATAAGAAATTGTATGAGAGAATGGAAGAGTATAGTACAAAAAGAAAGTGAGTTAAAGTTGTAATCAAACATGTTATACCCTGAAAGCATGAGCCTAATCATCAATAACAAAATATTAATGATCATCTAAAGAGAGACATTTCTGGAAAGAACAAAACATAATAGAATATTAAACAGCCCTGTGGCAGAGGAGCGGGGAAAGATGAGCAAAAAAAAGATCATTATGGAATTTTTAAAAATCAAACAAAGATGGAATTTGAGGAAACAAAAAAATGTAAAGGTTATGATTAATTAAAACAAATAGTCCCCACAGCCACAGATAAGTGAATCAGAGAAATATGATAAAACAAGAAATTTATTTAAAATATTAATGCTTTGAGGCGGTAGTGTTTTATCTCAAATAGAAATGGACCTCTGTGAGTTGTGTATTGACTTAGAAAACCACAATTTAACATTATCTATATTGCTTTGCATTTTTATTTATTTTGTTAATTTTTTTCCCAATTATATTGTAAACTGGTTCAGGCTGCATTTGGGAGTGTTGCTGGTATATGCTAGTTCATGTGATTGACACTTCTTTTTTGGGATCAAGGTTATATAAGCAGCAAATTTCCTCTTCCATTCCCTCAGGAGGTACTTGTTTCACTGAGACAAGAGTTTTCAAAATAAAGACAATTTTGCACAGGAGCTTTTGTTGCGAAATTCTCACCTTCGTTTCTTTTGCAACTGTTCCTAGCTCTCCCTTTTGCCCAAAGTATAATGAAGGACTTAAGTATAGATAAAGCAATCCATATAGTTAGGCCTGTCCCTAATGAATGCTCAGCCTTTACACCTATATTTTTGCATATATTTAGTAATTTTCAATCAAATTCGAAATGTATCTTATACATACACACATGAATGAATGAGTGGATGAAAGTACAGGATCACAGATTGAGAGTTGGAAGGGACTTTAGAGGTCATCTAGTCTAGCAACGGGGGGGGGGGGGGAAGGAAATTAAATGACTTGTCCTATGTCACACAGATGGTATTCATTAGATGATGATGATAGATAGATAGATGGATAGATGGATAGATAGATAGATAGATAGATAGATTGATACATAGATGATAGATAGATGATAGATAGATGATAGATAGATGATAGATAGATGATAGACAGATGATAGACAGATGATAGACAGATGATAGACAGATGATAGACAGATGATAGACAGATGATAGACAGATGATAGACAGATGATAGACAGATGATAGACAGATGATAGACAGATGATAGACAGATGATAGACAGATGATAGACAGATGATAGACAGATGATAGACAGATGATAGACAGATGATAGACAGACAGATGATAGACAGATGATAGACAGATGATAGACAGATGATAGACAGATGATAGACAGATGGATCGATGAATAGATAATAGAACAAGCATTTATTGTTTTTATTCGGCGGTTAGGTGATGTAGTACATAGAATTCTGGGCCTGGAGTCAGGAATACCTGATTTCAAACCCAGCCTTGGACATTTACTAGCTGTGGGGCCCTGGGCAAGTCAATTAATACTATTTGCCTCAGTTTCCTCATCTGTAAAATGAGCTGGAGAAGGAAATGGCAAACCACTCTATTATGTTGCCAAGAAAATCCAAAAGGCGTCAGAAAGAGTCTGAGTTGGACACAACTGGAGGGTCTGGAGAACAATAACAAAGTACTTATTGTGTAATAAGCATCATGCTGAGCCCCTGTGATATAAATACAAGCAAACTAAATAGCCTTTGCCCTCAAGGCCCTTACATTCTAATGTAGATACATGAAAGAGTGCAAAAATAGGGTTGGGGAAGATACCTGCATGGGGGTATGTTAAGGAACCTGCTCAGAAGTAGTGAAGAAACCTAGGCTTGGTAAAAGCATATGAAAGCTCAGCTATCAGAGTCAAGGGACCCAAGGGTTCAGTCCAAGTTTTGAATACGGAAAGAAAGATAGTTGGAGAAAAGGGTCATGGCCAGGAAATTCTTACCTCATAATACCTTGTACTCTTATATTAAACTATTTCTCTTTTACCTATGTATAAGTTTTATTTTTAAGGGGGCTACCCTGTTCCAGACTCCTTTCCCTCTCACCCACCCCCCCAAGTGATAAAAAAGCAAAAGAAAATCCTTTAAAAGTAAGCATTCATTGTCCAACAAAACATTCCCAAAGTGCCCGTGTCTAATAACATATGTCACTTTCTGCATCTTTAATTCATCTCATCTCTTTCAAGAAAAGGCAAGTTCATAATATGATTGTGATTGGTTATTGCATTGACTTGAAATCTTGTCTTTCAAAGTGGTGTGTCTTTACAAATTATTGTCATTGTGTACATTTTTCTATCAGTTAATATCACTTCACTTTTCATCAGTCCATACAAGTCTTCCCAGTTTTCTCAAAAAAAGTCCCTTTTGTCATTTCTTAGCCACAACAACATTCCATCATATTCATATACCATAATTTATTCAGCCATTCCCCAACTGATAGGCACTCCTTTTAGTTCCTAGTTCTTTGTGATTTAAAAAAAAAAAGACTTACTACATGTATTTTTGTGTATATTGCCTGTCATTTTCCTCTTTCTTTGATCTCCTTGGAATATCCACCAGTTACAGGATAATGAAGAAGTTATTTGACCTCTCTGAACCTCAGTTTCCTAATCTATAAATGAAGATAATAAAGTTTATAGTGGATGCCTCACAATATTGTATTGAGATTTGAATGAGATTAGGTGAGATACTTTGAAAACCTTAAGGTTCTATATAATTGTCGGTTACTGTTCATTATTGTATTATTATTTTGATTCATATGGTAGCGGTGATTCATCTCTTTTATCCAACACACAAATAGTATGCCTTCTCTTCTGCTTGATAAGAACTACTCCAGAATTTTTTTTTAATTTAGAAAGGTAATCAAACTCTTCTTTCATTTGTCTACCTGCCTCCCATCTTCTTATGAGATAACTCTGCTAGGTTATGCAAATTATCCCTTATTGCTTCTTAAAGAAAAAGGAGGAGGAAAGGAGAAAATAACTCAGAGGTGGAAAAGCAATTCTGACCATATATCAAAGATTTATGTTCCCACTATGAACGAATGAATGAAATACAAAGACTTCACAAATGACAGCATGAGGAATATCAGCAGAGCAGAGGAGCAGCAGTCGGCTACATATGACTTGGCAATGACTGTAGAGAGATAACTTCCATGTTTCTTAAAAACATAATGGTATTAATTACAGGTCTTTTCATTGTTATTGCATTCAACAACCAATCAAATGAACATTTGTTAAACACCAACAATATATAAGTACTATGCTATATATTGGGAATACATTGATAAAATAAGACAAAATCTTTTAGTTCATTTATTTTCATTACACCTGGCTATGGCAAACCATTCCTCTCTTCCAAATGCCTTCATGAGATACACTCCAATTGCCAAATTATGCCTAAATTCTCTGCACCATAGGTACAGTGGTATTTTTTCTTAATCCTGTTAAGATTCCAAGAGTAGAAATAATAAAGAATTATCCCATACCCACCATTCCTTTTCAGCTCCTGGTAAGTGCAAATTAAAGAACAGGAAGAGAAACTGATCAAGTGGGATATCTTTTAGGAAGCAAGAATGCATCCTTTACCCACCATGAGGTGTCCAGTTTTCAGTTTTTTTCTCTGGTTTCCTGTGTAACTATTAATAACCAATTGGGTCTTTAGCCATGTGAGCCAAATTTATGTCTACAGAGGAGTTGCAACTAGTATCATTTTTAAAAAATCCTTTCCAGGCAAAAAAATACACTTAACCCATTTGAAAAGAGTAGAATGCATCTATTTCTTGGGCATAGCCACTGAGAGTATAAGAGTGGCAAATACTTTTAGGGAAAATATTCTTCTACCCTAAAGCTACCCAGAACTTTGCCCTAGATACCTGGGTAAACGTCAATGGGTATGATACTGACCATTCAACACTGACATTTGTAAAGTTGACTCAGTATCACAAGAAAATTCTGGATTGCTTCCTCAAGATGCTGCTCCCCAGTCTTATATTCACATGTATAAAACCTAATAGGTTCCAAATGCCATAGGACACTGATGCCTTTGACTTCCATTGATGCGAGGACTAGAAGTCACCACTTAATCCTTGAACCTACAGTACCAAAGTGGCAATATCAATGACTATTTAAAATTTCTACTTTAACAGCATACTTTATACAATTCTTAATCATTATACTTGGACAACTATTATTGGCAAAGTACTTTCAGGTCTTTATAGAGCACAACAGGATAAATGCAATCTGCAATTATGGTGATCATTCAGTATCTGTGGCTTTTTTTGTCATACTATAACTGAATAACCACAAATTAATACTATACTAGGGGCGAGTGTTCATAAACTGTAGGTAATTGTCATATTGTGTAGCTACCATTAACCATTAAACACTAATCATATTATCTTTAAAAGCCATGCTTGTTACATTCAATAGCTTCACTAATAAGAATTTATAGTGACATTCTTTTCCTGGGGAACTCAACAAAAGTTATTATTCTCTGCCTATTTTTACTCTTGGAAATTTCCTTGGGAGGATGAATTAATATGATGTGCCTGCACATTCCTCATTGCATTCTTAGGCATAGGAAAATACTGCCCCTTCAATCCTCTCATATTGCCTTTCTTCTTGCTTCCCTGGTATAATATTACTCCCCCAAAAAGGTGAAATATAGTGTTATAAATATTTGCTTTTTGTCATGAAAATTCTCTGAAGGCAGTAAGTTAGTTGGCTGATTGGCTAATATTTCTTAAGCACCTGTAATATATGCTTCACTGAAATGTTCCTTTATTCATTACTTTCCTCATGCACAAAAAAGAAATGGATAGGTCCCATCCAAGTTCTTTTTAATCAGTTTCTCAGTATCAATTTCTGGAGATTTGTAATGTGTACTTAAGCCCAACCTGAGACTAGAGCTTCAAAGTTCAGTGTGCCTTCCATGAATGAGTAGGTAGCTAATATCTGCCTTTGTCATCCTAAATTAAGGGTCTTAATTCCTACAAGAGAGATCCATGAACTATTCTTGAGAGAAACAGATAAACTATATTACTTTTAACAGACATCCCTACACTCCATCTCAGTAGAATCATATCAGGATGAATAAATTCAAAAATGCCATAGGAAATTCAATTTGTGGACATCTTGGTCTCATGAGCCAGCACACTGAAGGATGCTTCAGTTTTTGCCTTCCATTATTGGAAAGAAATACAAAGGTGTATTGTGTCTCAAGGGACAGTATGGTGACAGAGTCACTAAACTGTACTGGAATCCCAAAGATCTAAGTCTAAATTCTGCCTCAGATAGTTAATAGCTTTGTAAACAAGTCATTTACCCTATGTGGGCTTCTGTTTCCTTCTTTATGAGATGAGGATAATAATAGTACTGACTTTATATGGTTGACGTGAGTATGGAAATAAAATAACAGGGTAACGCACTTTGAAAAAATCTTAAAGTGCTATATAAGTATCAGCTATTAGTAAAGGTAGCAGTTCATTAGACATTCACTTCTCTTCCTAACTTATCACCAATGTAGAACATCATTGATCAACAGTCTGGACTAATGTATTTTCTGAATTTGACCTTTGGGGATTCCCACAACTGCCTGTTCTATCTGTCCTCATATTCTGTTCTACTCCTAACAAACTGACTGCTCCATTATCCTTGCCATTCCGCACTACTAAGTGCTTCCTTTTCCACTGTTAACCAAGCTGTTTCAAATGTTGACCAAGCTGTTTTGAATGCATTTTCGAAGCTAAAACTCACTTCCTACCTTCACTTTGTTATGAAAGTAATGATTTCCAATAACGAGCACTCTCTAATCCACTCTTCCCCCTTAAAACACTCTTGCAATTATTGTTTTCTTATATTCTTGTCTTATATATTGTACTCATTGTCTTATATATTGTACTCATTCTTGTCCCCCCTATTGTATTGTAAACTATTCAAGGACAGAGACTTTATCTAAACTCTCTTATGTATATCCAATGCCTAATGCAATGGCATGTCCCTCATTAAATCTTTATTGGCTATTCTTAATTAGCCTTAGTTAATTCCCTAGCTTAGAGCCAAGATAAATTATTCACTGTAGGGAGATAACTGTGTATGTATATGTATATGTATATGTATATGTATATATCCTATGTAGCACACATATGTATTACACATATGTATTACACATATACATGATCTATAAAACACATATATACATATATACACATTATGCATGTATGTGTATATATGTGTATGTGTGTGTTCTTTTTCTACAAGATTCCATATAACCATTTCAGAACACGAGAATTCTGTAATTTCAAAAACAGCCAAAAAAAATGGATCCCTATTACTGGAGGTAGCGAAATTCTTCTCATCTATCTTCCTGACTGTTTTTATACTTTTGGGTATGGGCCTTGTGGCAATTCTAATCATCATCTTTCTTTATCCTTCTGTATTTTCCAATTTGTCTGCTAGTATATTCTTTTAGAAACTATCACTGTCACTTGAGGTGACATCTTTTTCTATAGTTAGGTTTGGGCAACAAGAAAGAAAAACATCACCGCAGTTCACAGGCTGATCTGCCACACCATCATAAGAAGCTTAACCTTCTTGGTAACTCTGAGTCTGTTTCTTATTTGAAAGCTTAAAATTTCTAAAAAAAAAAAAAAGAAAGAAAGAAAGGCAAATTCCTATAACTTCCCAGGCAAAACTGTTCCCCTTATTTTGAGATTGTAAGCAGAAGGATGTAGAAAAGGGTGTCATTAGCTGTGTCTTCCCTTTGCTTTGAAACCTTGAAGTACTTAAAACTGCACTGTGAATACAGCATGTTGTGTTTGAGGGGAATAGAATTTGGAGATAAATCACTAAATATGGAATTTTCCAACCTTAGCTATTAACTGAGCTTTGGGCACATTTCCAAAGTATTGTATAAATCCACTTTTCAAAATAGTTTTCTTCTGATTTAGGACCCACAAAATTTCTTCCACAAAGCTTGCAAAATAAACTTATGTAGCAGGGAATATTGACTTTGTAGAATTTGATATGTGGTCCAAGGGTTCCAATTATGTATGCCATTTTCATAGCTTTTCACATTACATGCATGCACGCAAACATGTAAAAATACATGATACACTTAAAAGACTTAAGCTCTCTTTTTCCATAATATGTGTTCTTGCTTTCTTGTCATAATTCATCTAGGAAATAAGAGAGAAAATGGAATCAAATTTATTTTGTTGGTTTTTTATTTTGTTTTGTTTTGATTTTTTGGTGAGGCAATTGGGGTTAAGTGACTTGCCCAGGGTCACACAGCTAGTAAGTGTTAAGTGTCTGAGGCTGTATTTGAACTCAGGTCCTCCTGAATCCAGGGCCAGTGCTCTATCCACTGTGCCACCTAGCTGCTCCCTGGAATCAAATTTCTAATGAAGAAATCTTTATAAAGAAAAAGGAAAAAGGAACCAGGAGAGTGTTAAATGGAAAGAGCATTTGTTTTTGAGTCAGAGGCCCTTCTTTCCTATCCTGCCTCTCAGACTGACCACCTACGTGATCTGGAGTAAGTCATATAAATTCCCTAGTCTCCAATTGTTCATTTGTAAAATGAAGAGATTGTACTAAATGTTCTCCAAGGCCCTTCCCCCTTTAAATTTATTATTCAAGGATTGTAAGGACTTGATACCGAATAAATCACAAATTCAACTTAACAACCGTTGATTATTTGTTACAAAAGAATGTAAGCTCTTTCAGCACAGAGACCATCTCCTCTTTGTCTTCTTATGGCCAGTACCTCACATATACGTGGTGCCTAATAAACAACTTGTTAACATCCCAAAGGTCAGTGTGACTAGTCAGCTACGTCCATTTGTGGTTTAAATACTTTATATGCTTGATAATATTCAGCCTATTTAAGGAGATGACTTGAAAAATTAATTAAAGGTTCCTATTTCTAACAGAATAATACGTGAGACACTGGGGAAAAGAGTATTAGAATTTTAACTGAGGAGGAGTAAGTTATCAATAGCAGTCATTTCAATTCTTCATTCTGCTTCCATGGCTCCACCCATTTCTACAAAGACAAATCAGATGTGTAGACCTGGATGCCATCAGCCAAAAGAACCCATACATTGAGTCATCATTCGGGCCTAACGTCTTCTGATTTTTTTTTATATCTTAAACTACGATATCCCACAGTATTCAGCTCACAGCCCTTCCACTCCCAGCCAAAAATCTCCTTTGCTTTTCCACATGAATAAGTCTTCCTAATTTTTGAAAATTGGAAAGACTTAAATGTTAAAGTGGATTTACCACTAATAAAATCTATCTGATAACCCAGAAATTAAAAGAGATCTTCCTATTAAATACAATGAACTGATGAAAAATAACTAGGTTAGCTCAGGCCAATTTAACAAGCTTTGTTACGTCAAGTGCAGTGTGATGTAAATTGTACAAGGCACTTTCATCCTATTTGTTACAGTACTTCAAGAATTCATCATTTTATGGGTGCAGTTACTGATTTCTCCCCTCTAATAGATTGTGACCTTCCCCACCCCCATCCCTATAGTTTGATAGAAAGTTTTTGAGAGTTGCTATGGCTAAAACATTGATCACCCCATGGCCAAACTGATGAACTTCTTTGATCTTGGCCAGACATATCCATCACAAAGCCAAGATGAAGCCATTTCAGATTGAATGGACCACTGGTGTCTTAGCTCTGCCTTTAAGAACCTACATTGAACTCTGCACTATAATAATACATTAGAGTGTACTTAAAAACATCAAAAAGCTGTTGGAAAAAGGCAAACCCTCAAGATAAAACTTCAGTTTCCCTTCCAATACAATTAAGGAGTGATAAAGAGCAACTCCTCTGTTAAGAAGCTGTGAGTTTCTGAGGAGGCTATTGTCTGAAGCAAAGCTGAGTGCTTATTCATTGAGAAGCAATTTACTGAGCAAGCAGAGAAAAGAGCCGGAGCGATCTTTTTTGTTGTTGTTTAAATGGGTTTCATAAGGCGATTCACAAATAAATTACTGGATAAAAGTCACATAAATCCTAAGCACTACTTAATGACAACATGAATATGATACCCATGTAAGTCTTTTTCATCACGATGTGGAAATAACCTTGGGTTCTTGAAGGCTCTGTCAGCAGAGCACAGGCTTTTCCAGAACCTAACGAACCAAAAAGGATCCAAGAATCAGTTTAGTGATGGAGAATATATCTGTTTTCCAAGGACCAACTAAGTGAACCTCAGAAAGACTTTATCACCAGAAAGTTGACTTCCATGGGGAGTGTATTTTTGATCACTATGATGGATGAGGGCCATCTGTTGAGCTGTAGAGGAGTATGCTCTGTGTCAAGAGTGTGCTAATACCCACAAATGGCAGATCCTGGAAATATTGAAGTAACAATAACCATAAGCTGCCAGAGTTCCTTTTCTACTCTTTTTCAGAAATGGTCAAGTGGAGTAGAAGCCAAAGTGAAAATGTTGGAAGGTCCATTAAGGTTACAAGTGTCTTTCTTGTATTCTAAGCCATTTTCTTCTTTGCTTTGAACTCTGTGATAGAACTTGTGCATACAGTAGCAAACACCATTAATGAATATATGCATCCCTGTTTCTATTTTGTGCTGCTTTTAAAATTAATAATCAAGGCATTATTAACAAAGCTGTGTCTGTAGTTACATCTTTTAATGTATTCTTGTGTGGTTTTGATATCTACAGGTCTGTGAAAAGAAATCCTTTAAGGTAGCATGTTTAGCTCAACCAAATAAAGTTGTTTTTAATGGTCAAGAAACAATAAATAGTGTGGGATCTTTTATTTGCAGACCTTTCCATAAAGTATGTGATTATAAAATTGTGACTTACTTTGGAACATATTTGGTAATCCTTATTCCTTTCTATAGGATACCTTCAATGTGTGTATAGATCATACTCATAAAAATGTTTGCATAAATGGGAAAGCAGGCATATGGTCATTAGGTTTTGCTATACTCTTGACTACCACTTTTGGTTATAATAAGGTTTTTTAATACTATTTTTGTATCTTCCTCTCAATGTCCTCAAATTTGCGCTACCCTAGTCTGTTCATTTTAGAGGATTTTATTTCCTGATGGTCTTGTTTGTAGATGATAGGGTTACTCAGAATTTGGGGAGCTAATAATTAACATGGGAAAAACCAATGGATGAAAAATACCTTTTGCCCAGGCAATGATATGTAATTAGATGGGCTACCTAAAGAGCTTAACTATAATTACATATATCTGAGACACAGAGTACAAATGAACAATGAGCTGAGCCTGGAAGTGAACAACAAGGGGAAAGTGGATTGTATTGCCTTTGAGAATTTGCAACATTCCTTAAATAAAACCAACTTCCTCCCAGAAGCCAAAGTTCTTTTGTGCAGAAGAAGTAGTAGAAATTATGCCATGCAAGAAATGTATGACTAGGAAAAAGTAGGCACGTCATGTGAGGAATGGCCAATAGTCTATGTGGTGCACTGGTATGCAGGTAATACAAAGAGAACTTGAGAAAGGGAACCAGCATGGCAAGTGGACACCCTGTAATAAATTTACTGGAGGACATTGAGAGTCAGCCACAATTGATAGATATGGATAGGTTTCAGTCTACATTGTTGGGATAATTGCCCAACTGTGTTATTTAAATTATTGTGCTATGCTGTACTTTCTAAAATTATTTGTAGCTACTTATATATTAATTTCTATTGCAAATGTTTTGGCAGTAAGCATTTATTATTAATGGATATTATATATTAGTAAAATATTAACCACGTGGCAGTTAACACAAGCAGAAAATCCCCAGTATCATATTATCTCTCAGAGAGAGAGAGCACATGGCTTCAGGGAGAGTTCAGAAAGCCCTTTACCTACTCTGTCCTAAGAGGAGAGAACAAACCAAGAAGCCAAGAATGCCAAGAAGATGGCGACCCTCGTGTGGTCAAAGATTTTATCCTCTTTTGATAGAGGTGGGTCACTATACATTGATCAAAGCTAATTGGTTAGCATCATTCAATTCCATTGGTTGACATGACTTGAAGGTATAAAGATACCAGAAAGGGTGACCTTGGGCAAGTCACTTAACCCTCATTGCCCTAAAAAAAAAAAAAGAGATAGCTACAGGATAAATTGCAGATAATCAAGAAAAAGAAAGCACTAACATTAAGAGGAATCAGAAAAAAGGCTTCTTATAGAATATAAGATTTTAGCTGGGGCTTGAAAGAAGCCAGGGAATACAGGTGGTATATATCAGAATGGATAGTATGCATGGAGACAGCAAGTCGAAATGGTAGTCAAGTGTTGGAATGTCTTGTGTGAGGAACAGCAAGGATATCAAAGTCAGTATATCACAGAGTATGTGGAGGGGAGTAAGGTATAAAGATACCAGAAAGGGTGGGAGTGGGGGTGAGAGAAAAACCATGAAGGGCTTTGAACACCAGAGGATGGATTCCACATTTGATCCTGGAGGTGAAAGGGATCACTGGGATTTATTGAATAGGGAAGTGACTTAGACCTGTTCTTTAGGAAAGTGAATTTGACAGTTAAGTGAAGGGTGGAATTCCCTGAATTCCTCTTATTCATTGTCCATTATAATGTAATAATATTCTATAACATTCACACACCACAGTTGGTTCAGCCATTTCCCAATCATCAGATCATTCATTTGTTTGCTAATTTTTGTTATCACAAATAATGCCATTAGGAATATTTTTGTATATATGGGTCTTTTCTTTCTATCAATCCTTTATCAAATCGTCAATTGGATGATGAAAGAAATCATTGATTTAGAGCCAGAAAAGACCTTAGAAAACACCTGCCCCCAACCCCTTCATCTTATGGATGAGGAAACTAAGACACCACAAGGTTAAAAAGCCTACCCAGAGTCACATAGGCATAAATTACAAAGGTGGTATTTAAACTTGGGTTATTTTCCTATTACTCCTTCTACTGAGGTACTTCCTCAGTCATTTTAATTTTAATTTGTATGATTATTAATGATTCAAACAATGACTGTTGGCAGTTTGTATTTGTTCTTTTGAAAATTATTTATTCACGTCCCTTGACCCTTATTTTTTGTCCAAAACAATTTCATTTATTAAGCACCTGCTGTATTCCAAGAACGCTGCTAAATGTTGGAAATACAAATAAAGGCAAAGAGAGTTTCTGCTCTCAAAGAGTTCACAAGTCTAATGGGGAAGACAACATGCAAACAACTATGTCCAAAAAAAGCTATATAGAGGATGAATTGTAAATAATCAACAGAAAGAAGGTATTAGCATCAAAGGGGATAAGAAAAGTCTTTTGAAAGGTGAGATTTTGGCTAGGACTTGAAGCACTCCAGGGAAGCCGAGAGGCAGAGAGAAAGGGGGAGAATTGGAAAATGTCTGCTAATCGTATTCATATGGGATGTCAGAATTCCTTAACATTCAACTTTCTGGTTGGGAAGTGTGTTTTTCCTTCTATCAAATCCTGATAAATCATTGTTTAAATAAATTTGTAAAAACAGCAAAAAAATTTGTAAAAACTTGTTGACTGTTACATTCTAATTAGTCTGTTTCTTCCCCTTCCAGTCTATAGCTAGAAAGATGGATCATATGTATGCATTTGTGAGTGAGAAAGAGAATTAACTAAAAATCTGAAAATCTGAAGTTTGTTTTACCTAAAGAAACCATATCTTCATCTCAACACTCAGACACAAATATGAACCCTGCCTTTCATTTGCCCAGCCCAGGTCTTGATTCCTTGATTCTACTTTTACTGATATACTATTTTTCTACTTTCCTTGTCCAACCCAAATTCATAGGCTATCTTTTTTTGAATATAGAAAGATATATCTATACCCATATATGTGCACACACACCTATTTGTGTCTAATGGTGTATTGAGGATAGATAGATAGATAGATAGATAGATAGATGGATGGATGGATGGATGGATGGATGGATGGATGGATGGATGGATGGATGGATGGATGGACAGATGGCCACACATATATGTGATATATGTTCCTCAACCACACTTGTAGCAATGGGATTCTAAGCCTGAGGGAAAAGGTCCAGCATATAGTTTAGGCCAGCCTGACCCCTCCCTCTCCCCAGAAATCACTTGGGGCAGAAACTAAGACCAGTGAAATGGGAAATTGCCCAGCATGAGGAAAGACTGAGATAGCTAAATTAGATGATAGATGTATGAATGGATAGATGGATGGATGGATGGATATAAAACCCCATTGAGATTCACTGTTTAGGAAATCATTTTTAAAAAGGAAGAAAACAAAATCCCACAATCTTTTGTTTTCAAGAAATATATCTATAAAACAAAGATGTGCAAGAATAAAAATGAGGGGTTGGGACAAAAATTTACTACAAAGCAGGTGAATTCAAAAAAACATGACTTGCGATCATGGTTTCACACAAAGCAAAAAACAAAACTTCATAATATAAAAAGAGATAAATAAGAAAACTATATTATGTTGACTGGGACCACAAACAATAAAGCAATATCAATATTAAATTTATATGCTTGAAATTACTTTGCATAAAGGAAAATTTAACTGATAGTAATACATAGGTACAGGAGATTTCAATGTCCCTCTCTCTGTTTTCAACAGGTATAACAGAAAGTTACAAAAAAGGAAAAATATAGAAAGGAACAAATTGCTGGAGAAACTAACACTAAAGATATATGGAATCTTCTAAATAGGAATGCTAATGAAGAGAGGAAGGGGGAAAGAATAAGGATTTATTAAGTACTTACTATGTGCCAGGCACTGTGCTAAGTATCTTATAAATATTATCTATTTTTTCTCATCTTATCATGTAATGAATATATGCATTTCTGAGTACTATATGGAACTTCTCAAAAACTCAACCATGTATTAGGACACAAAGATATTGGAAACAAATATAAAAGGGCTAAAATAGTAAATAGATCCTTTTTAGATCATGATACAATAAAAATAGCAATATGTTCCAGAAGCACAAACAAAATCCATAGATGCAAATAGTGGCTTAACAATGAGATCTTAAATAATAAGTGAGTCAAAAAACAAATCGTAGAAACAATAAGTATGTGAAAGAAAATGATAATGATGAAACAATATAACATTCTGAGAAATAGCTAAAGCATTGGGGGAAAATATTATTCCTACATACATGCATTAACAAAACAGAAAAAAGAAAGGATTAATGAATTGAATATGCATCATATGTATATATATATATATATATATATAGGTACATGGTTATATATCGATATATGACCAAAAACCATTGCCCAATAGGTTAGTCAAAGGATATGAAAAACAATTCTCAAGAGAATTAAAAATTATTTACAACCATCTGAAAAAAAATGCTCCAAATCCCTAATATAATAATAAGAGAAATGCAAATCAAAGTGATCCCAAGGTTTCATTTGGCATCTTGGAAATTGGCAAATTTTACCACCAGGCTTCTGTTCTCCACCATGCTCCAGAAAGCTCTTCATTCTGGAAGATTACTGTAGCCCTAGAACTCACACCTCATCAGTACTTTGCTCCTGAGACCCCTCCCTCTGATTATGGGCTCCTCTCAGAGCCTTCATTTAAGGAAGACTACCACACCAATCAGCTTTTCATTTTCTACCAGGTTGCATTACTTTGGACTTCTCCATCATATGCCCTCTCCCCTCCTTCTTTTCAGCTTCCTTCTATGTGATGTGTTCCCTATTAGAATGTAAGCTCCTTGAGGACAAGGACTACCATTCCTCTGTATTCCCAATGCTTAGCAAAATTCCTGGAGCATAGTAAATGCCTAATAAATGCTTGTTGACTAAGATGAAAATTATGGGAATAGAAATGTTGGAGTTCTGGTCCACATGAGCAACAAGATGGAGGACTAAACATTATCTCTGATGCCCACAGCCTCTCGAACCTCTCCAAAGCAGAAATTACATGTCCAAAAAAAGCAGCTTTAGCTGTCTCCATGGGCTAAGACACCAAAAAGCCAAAAGAAGAGTAAAAAAGAATCCATGAACTGACACTTACTGACCATTAGTTTATTCAGTACTACTCTCCCACCTCCCACGCTACCAGCAGCAGATTTGCACTAGTAAATCTAAAGGCATAACACAGGCTTGCAACAAAACCCACCCTAGCATCCTGATTCACTTTCCCTCCTTCTAGTGTCATGCAGACCCTGGCTCCAGAAATTTTCCCTAAATGAGACAGTCAGGGAGTCACAGACCCTTAGGAGCAAAAGTCTGTCACAAATGCCATAACACTAGAAGAGTCAGTGATGGAGCAGACAACACTATAGTCCCAGCAGTGCCTGGACTTAAGCCAAAAAAAAAACAAAAACCCATAGCACAACTATTATAAAGTTCTGCCAGGGCTATGTCAAAGAACTAAGGAATATACGGGAAAGGACAGAATAACAGGTGTAGGGGCCAAATTTATTATGGGGAAAGTTAATTCAGTGGCTCACCCTAATATTGGTGTTCAGAAAATAATGAGAGACCTCTAGGTCCAAAGTTTCTTCCCTTTCAAACTGCCTTTTTAGTTATTTCTCCCAGGCTAATAAGAAAGCCTCTTTTCCACAAACAAACCAGGTTTTATTAATGGAAATTAAGTTTACAACAAAGGTGAAGTTAATAAAGCCAGGGACAAGGAAATAGGGGAAGAGAAAAATGGATAAGCTCCCTGGCTCTAGCAAAGACTGACTCAAATCCCAAACTTGCTTCCAGCTCAGCTAACTCAAAGAGCTGGCCTTGCTTCTAATAACTCACCACTTGGGGTCTGTAGTTTCAATGGGAGTTAGCTGTGCAGTCCCTCTCCTGTCTGTTCTTGAAGCCCACCAAAAGGAAAGAGAGAGCTCTTCTGAGCAAGTGTTCCCTTTTCTGCTTTTCTCCCCCTCCCCCAAAAGGGAGGTCCTTCAAGTTGGTTGGCTGAGAGTGGTTCCCCCTGCTGACATCAGTAGTATACATCACTCAGGGCTGGCCAGGTGTGGCCTCCAATCATTCCCAAGTAGGTACTTAGTCAGTTTCTCATTCTCACCCAATTCAAACAATACTAAATCAATCAGGTGGGGCCCCTGAGCACCTGCCAAATTCCATTATTTTATAACACAGGACAAGACATTGAGTGTATGCAGAGGATAGATAGCACTCTAACAAGTCTCAGGAAAGGAGCACAGCATCAGCTTGGGCCAATACCACTCAAAAGTCCGTTAGGGAAGAAATCTAGGCTGGTGAACTGTAAATTGATCATCATGAAAAGAGGTTGAAATGCTTTGAAATCTGGCCCCTCCAAGGAAATCACAATCAGAGGGGAGTCAGAAAGTGAGTGATAGGAAAAATAAGGCTTAAAAGAATGACTGAACTTACCAAAGATTTCAGGAAGAAGAAAAATACAAACAGATAAATCAAGGGGGAAAATAATAACAACAGAATGGAATGTGGACTCATTATCCAGTAAATTCATGCAAGCATCTATGAATAAATACTGCAAAACAAAGGAGAATGATCCAATATTTAATAAGAGAGAGAATCCCATGGAATTTGAGAACAAGGAACCACAACATGCTATTCCTGAGTGGTTTACAAGAGAAATAAGAATTAGGAGAGCAGAATTTTTCTCCTGTATAAGAAAAATAATGGGTAGAATAGAAAAAAGTAGAATCTCCAATCTCTCTTCACCAAAGAAACAAGAGAGAACAATAGATTGGGAATGCAAATACATAAAACTGAAGGACAATCTAGAAGAAGAGAAGTAAAATACAAAAATTTTAAAAGAAAATATACTTACCATGCAAGAAAAACATACTGATCTTGAAGACAAAATGCATGTCTTGAAAAAAACAGGACATGACTAATCACTTGACTCATTATTTGCTTCCATATAAAGCCCCTGAACTGGTAAAGATAATTTTTTCTGTTTTTTAATTGGTTGCATTGGTATTCATTTGATAATCATTTATTAAGACAAGTCATTACAGTAGAAAGAACAATGATTCTTCTACTTCCAGATCATATGATCTTGGATCACTTATTTAATTTCTTTAGTTAACTGCTTCCTAAAGTGTAAAATGGGCAAATAACATTTGTTCTGACCATTTCATAGGATTGTTGTGAAGAAACTGTTTTGTAAACTGGAGTACCAGTAAACATTCTCTGCTATTGTTGCTTAGTGTAGGATATTATTGATAGATATTGAGAGAAGTACAGAATTAATTGGAATATGGTTCCTGAAGAAAGAGAGAGAGAGAGAGAGAGAGAGAGAGAGAGAGAGAGAGAGAGAGAGAGAGAGAGAGAGAGAGAGACTAATTATCGGGGTCATGAATAAGAGAATAAGGTTTAGAGTAGATAGAGAGGAAAGATAATGAAGAGAGCAAGAGAAATTCTTTTCAGAAAAGAGTGCAAAAATAAAATGTTTAAAACTAATGAACAAGACTAGTTGAAAGGGAGGAGAGAAAGGAGAAATATACTTGACTGAGGGGAAAAATCAAGGAAGAGTTATATAATCAGATAAAAGCAAAAGAGTAAAAGGAACTAATAAATATAACACAAAAAAGAAGGTGCAACAAAATGAAAAGAGGGAATCAGGGCAGAGGGGAAGAGAGCCTGTGGGAACAGGGACACCTTAAAAAAAAGATTAAAGAAACTGAATTAATATAATACTGGTTTACAGGGGGAAAAAAGAGGGTGAAAAACCATAACTTGAAAAAAGCCAATTTTAGAGATAGAGGGAGAAAAATATAAACCTACTACTTATTCACAATGCTGATAAGGTCATTCCTCTGCTCAAGAGACTTCAGTGGCTCCCCATTGCTTAATAAATACAATAAAATTCCTTAGCCTCAAGGTCCTCTACACTCTGGAAATAACATATATTTTGCTCTTTATAAACATATTACTCTGCCTTTGTGCTGAGATCCTGATAACTCAAATACTTGTATTTATCTTGTGTTTTACCATCATTGCTTATGCTTAGAATGATGTTTCCCTTCCCAGTCCCTCCAGTCTTTGTCTGTTGAAATCCTAATCACCCTATGAGGTCCAACTCAAATATTCCATCTTCCTGGACTCTTTTTGTTGTTGGTTTTTTGTTTTGTTTTGTTTTGGGGTTTTTTTTTAGTGAGGTAATTGGGGTTAAGTGACTTGCCCAGGGTCACACAGCTAGTAAGTGTTAAGTGTCTGAGGCCTAATTTGAACTCAGGTACTCCTGACTCCAGGGCCGGTGCTCTACCCACTGTGCCACCTACCTGCCCCTATCTTCCTGGACTCTTGATCTCCACAATCAACAGCTGAGATAGTCTTTCCTTCCTTAGACTTACAACCTCTCTACTGCCCTTATTTAATTTTATTTTTCGTTGTAGTAACCATATTATTATTGTATTATTACCACTTACATGTTTGTGCATTTTATCCTCCATGGCTCGTTATCATTAGATTGTCAAAAAGAAGTAGTGACAAAAACCCTCCTTGTTTCACCCCTGATTTTATTGGAATGAATTCTAATTTATTATATATTGTGGTAGCTATATACTATATAGAGAATATATAGTAATAATTCTAAGGAAAGGTCTATTTGTTCCTATTTTTCTAATGTTTTTAACAGAAACAGATGTTTTATTTTGTCAAAAGTCTGTCTGCATCTATGGATATAATCATATTTTTTGTTGTTTTCTTATTAATATGGTTGTTTATAGTCAGTTTTTCTAACATTAAAGCAATGCTGTGTTACTAATATAAATCAAACCTGGTAGTCATATATAATCTATGTGATATATTGTTTTAATGTCTTTGCTAATATTTTATTTAAAATTTTTGCCCCAATTTTCATTAGGGATGTTGATAGCTTGTTTTTTGTTTTTGTTGTTGTTTATTCTGCCTGGTTTATATATCAAAACCATAATTGTGTCATAGAAAAAACTTGGTAGGATCCCTTGTTTAATTTTGCAAGTTATTAACATTGAAATTAATTAATCTTTGAATGTTTGATGGAATCCACTTGTGAATCCATCTGGTCCTGTTACTTTTTTTCTTTGCTAGAATTCAAACCTTTATTAGAGCAGGGACCATATCCCAATTAAATATTGTACTTCTCCCAATGTTTAGCACAATGCTTTGAACAAAGCAAGAATAGCAGCTGACATTTATTGGTACATCAGTTTACAAAGCATCTTCTTCACAATGATCCAATAGAATGAAGAGTACAAATGCCATTATACCCATTTTATAGATGAGGTAACAGTGACCTAAAGAAATTAAGTAACTGCTTAAAGATCATATTATTAGGAAGTAGAAGAATCAATGATCTTTCTTTGGTTTTGTTTTTTTGTTTTTTGGGGGATTTTTTTGGTGAGGCAATTGGGGTTAAATGACTTACCTAGGGTCACACAGCTAGTAAGTGTTAAGTGTCTGAGGCTGGATTTGAACTCTGGTCCTCCTGACTTCAGGGCTGGTGCTCTATCCACTGCGCCACCTAACTGCCCAATGATCTTTCTACTGTAACACACTCTTTAAAAGAATGTCAATACAACTAATAAAAATTAGGGGAAAAACCCTCTTTACCAATTCAGGGGTTTTATATGAAACCACATAATGAGTCAAGTGATTGTTGGATTTTCCAATTAATTGACTAGTTTAAGTATGCTGTCAAAAATTATTTAATTAGTGATTTAGGTTCACATAATACATCATCTCATACAATATCCTTCATAAAGCAAGTAGCAATGTTCCTATCCTCACTTTACAGATGAAGAAAATGAGTCCCAACAAGGTTATTTTTCTAAGATTATATGACTAGGAAGTGATAATGAGTCAAAAACTCAACCCGAAGCTGACTCCAAATATATTGCTCTTTCTACTACACTATATTGTATCTTTATTAAATGAACTGCCAAGGTCGAAGATTCTTCATTCTTTTGGCATTATAGATCCCTTTGGAAGTATGGTAAAGGCCTATGGACCTCAGAACAATGTTTTTTTGTTTTGTTTTGTTTTGTTTCCGTTTCGTTTTGTTTTGTTTGTGTGGTGGTTTTGGGGGGGGGGGGGTCAATGAGGGTTAAGTGACTTGTCCAGGGTCACACAGCTCTAGTCAGTGTCAAGTATATGAAGCTGGATTTGAGCTTAGGTCCTCCTGAATCCAGGGCCGGTGCTTTAGCCACCTAGCTGCCCCAAGGAAAATGTTTTAAATACATAAAATGAAATACAGAGGGTTACAAAGGAAATTAATTAGATGGGAAGACAGTTATCGAATTTAATTAATTATTTTTTCCTGAGAAAGGAAAAGCTTGGGTTTTGGGTAGGAATTGGGGGTTTTAACCAGCCATCCTTGTATCCAAATGAGGGTAACACAACAAAGGAAAAGCAGAAGCTACAAGAGGTGGGAGAAGTATGGGAGTCAATTCAGCAAGTGGGCCCTCTTGACACAAGATCATAGATTTAGAGCTAGAAGATGCCTTAAAGGTCTTCTAGTCCAACCCTCTCTTTTCCTCACATGAGGAAATTGAGGTTTGGAGAGTTGAAGTGATTATCTCAAGGTCACAGAAGTAGTAACTGGCCAAGACAGGACTTAAACCCAGATCCTCTGACTCCAAATCCAGCAGTTTCCACTGTATACCCAGAGTGGATGGAAACTGAGCTACCCATGACTCATTTTCACAACTAGACCCAGAAAGAGGAGGAGGAGGAGAAAGAAAGGAAGAAGGAAAGAAAGAAGGAAAGAAGGAAAGAAGGAAAGAAGGAAAGAAGGAAAGGAAGGAAGGAAGGAAGGAAGGAAGGAAGGAAGGAAGGAAGGAAGGAAGGAAGGAAGGAAGGAAGGAAGGAAGGAAGGAAGGAAGGAAGGAAGGAAGGAAGAATGAAAGAAAGAACGAAAGAAAGAACGAAAGAAAGAAAGAAAGAAAGAAAGAAAGAAAGAAAGAAAGAAAGAAAGAAAGAAAGAAAGAAAGAAAGAAAGAAAGAAAGAAAGAAAGAGGAAGGAAGGAAGGAAGGAAGGAAGGAAGGAAGGAAGGAAGGAAGGAAGGAAGGAAGGAAGGAAGGAAGAAAGAAAGAAAGAAAGAAAGAAAGAAAGAAAGAAAGAAAGAAAGAAAGAAAGAAAGAAAGAAAGAAAGGGTTTAATAAAAACTGAAGATACTAACCAGAATAAGATTATCTTTTATTAAGAAAAGAAGAGAAATATAGTGACAAAAATCAGAGTGTGGGAGGGAGTTCAGGTCTAATCATTGTAGCTTCCAGAAGGAGTAACAAGATAATAGGGTGTTAATACCTCTAACTGAAATGTTCTTTGAAAGAACTCTATTAGGTTTCACTGGCTGTCCTATCCTAGCATGTTAGTTTTTGGAGGCATTTATTTAGAAGTATATGGGGTTTTGTTTGGTTTTTTGGTAGGGCAATGAGGGTTAAGTGACTTGTCCAGGGTCACACAGCTAGTAAGTGTCAAGTGCCTGGGGCCATATTTGAACTCAGGTCCTCCTGAATCCAGGGCCAGTGAGTTATCCACTACACCACCTAGCTGCCCCCAGAAGTATATGTTTTAATAGACTTCTAATATTATTCAGAAAGTACCAAGTCCCTTTATCTCCATGGAAATAATAATCCCCTTTTCCCTACACTCATCCCCAAAATGTCTTTACTCTGGTTTGTCATTTTGTTGTTGCTGTTGTTGCTGTTGTTGTTGTTGTTGTTATTTTGAAACAGCCAATTCTAAGAGGAAAACATAAAAAGAAATAAAAATGATGACCAGATAAAGGAGAGATGTGTTGTCATGCCTGAATTCCTAAAGGTTGAAATAATAAATGCCACTACTAATACTTACCAATCAATAAATCAACAAGCATTTATTTATCAAGAACTATATGCCAGTCACTAGGCATTGGGAATACAAGGACAAAAATGACAGTCACTGCCATCTAGGACTTACATCCACTTAAAGGAGAAGTTATACTGATAAATAGACAAAAAAGACAATAGGTGAGGCATCTAAGCTGAGACTTAAGAAAAATAGGGATTGGCTATTTTAAAATAGTGCTGTTGTTGTTGTTAGTGAAATCAGAGCAAGGGCATGAATCAAGATGATACTGGCCATTGGCCACTATAAATGTCTTTTTCTGCCATTTTTATAGAAAAGAGGCATCAAAACACCCAGATGAGGGACCATGGAGTCCATGCTCTCTTCCAAAAGGGCCTCAGAACTGCATCATGGTGCCCCCCTCAAGTATTCATTTTTACTCTGTAGTTTAAATTTATTATCAATGACCCAATAATGATTTACAAAAATGAACAGTCCAGCAGGAAATAAGATCCAGACAGACTACTGAAGAAACAGATAGTCAGTAGAGGTTGGAGCAAGCAAAGGAAAAAAAGAAACTTGGGTGGTTCAAAAAGAAAGCATAGCATAGAGTAATCAAACTAAAAATATTCCTTTGGGTGGCAGGCAAACAATATTCAAAAGGAGGTTGGGGGTGAGGAGGAGACTAATGTATGAAAAGTCTGTAAATGTAAATATTGATAGAAGAGAGTGAAATAACGGGAAAGCAAGTATTTAAGGAGCATAGTTAAGGGTTCATATGCATGAAAGAAAGAAAAAGGATAGAGAGGAAAGGAGAAAAAGGGAAAGATAAGGAAAGGAGGAAAGAAGAGGAACAGTCACAGGGGCTTTTGATAAGAAGCACAGGGAAAGGTCGTGACAGGAGATTAGGGGATTGCAGAAAAATAACGAGTCCTAGGGAGAGAGGACTGGACAGGGGAGAAACACACACACACACACACACACACACACACACACACACACACGGACGCGCACGAGTCAGCAAGAGAGCTTGTGGGAGGAGAGGATGATGAGAGGGAGGGCTTTAGAGATGAGTATGGGCTCTGTGAGCGCCTGAGCAGCTGGGTGGAGAGCAGCAGAAAGCTTCCTTCAGGGCCACGGGAAGAGGACAGCCCCTGGCTTCTCGGCTTCTTTTCTCCACCTCTCCCATGACACCGCCATCCCAGTGAAGGATTTCTCCTCCTTTGCCTGCACTGCCTGCCGTCCCCGCCTCCCTTTTCGCCCCACGATGGCTGGCAATTCCCTGCTGACAGTTCCGAGGTAGGATCCTTTTCCCCTTGCGATACGGGTTCCCAAACTCTTACGCATCTTCTGCCTCCCATGTGAACTTGTAGGGGCAGAGGGGTAAGGGACCTTCGCTGGCTCCCTCCTTGAGGTTCTTTCGGAGTGAGGTGCGCCAGGTGGGGCTGCAAACTGTAGGCTCCAGTACTTTAAGCTAAGTTCAACTCTGGCTGAGCGATTCGGCCATCAGGGGGGTTTGCTAATTTTTATTATTATTATTATTATTGCCTTAAACTTCCTAACACAGGTAGATACTTTAGCTGGGAGGGGCGAGGTGTCTGAACATTCTCCAGGTGGCAAACGCTTGACTGGTCTTTGGAGTTGGAAGGTCTGAAATCTACCTCCCTAATGAATAGAGGGAAGGGCATGGGAAGCCCCTAAATTGGGGCAGCGTAAAGACTAAAAGGACCTTGAAGTAGTTAGGGGTGCTAGAGAAAACAAGGAATAAGGGAGACAAGGGCAATGGGGAGGGGGGAGAGAGAGGAACTTATGATAGTCCTTCCTACATTATATTGGCACCCGTTAGGGCCAGGGAAGTAGGCTTCTGCTACAGAGTGGAAAGGGTGCCAGAAGACCAAAGGCAACAGGGTATTGTGTCTCCCACGACTGGTTTAACTAGGCACTTCTCCAAGTATCATAGAAGAAACCTCCCTTTGTCCTCTTTCGATACATGCTACAGGCAGCGTGCTATAGTGCAATAATAATGTTAATAATAATCATAACGGTCTGTGGGTTACTAGGAACGGGGTTCGAATCCCACCTTGGACACTAAGTTGTTTAACCTTGGGCATATTAACAAACCTCCCTGGGCTTCCTCAATTGCAAAATTTGGACCTGGATGGAAGATAGTGTTGGATTTGGATTCAGTCAGGAAGACTTGAATTCGAATCCTGCCTGGGACACTTCCTAGCCCTAAAACCTGGGACAAATAATTTAATATCTCTCAGCCTCGGTTTCCTGATATGTAAAACGGGAATAATAATAATAACACTTCCCTCTCCGGTTTTTTATATGTATAAAATGAGATAACATATATGAAGAGCTTTGCAAATTTTAAGACTACACCAATGCTATTATTATTAATAATAATATTAATATTTATTGTTGTTGTTAATATTATTATATCTCTGATCCACTGATCTCCCACTGTATCACCAGTAAATAAAACCACAAATACAACTGTCACCATCATCACCCCCTTTTCAGTGATGTCCAAATTTCTCCTGAAGCTGAGTGGGCTCTTGGGTCATATAGACTTGGGGGGGGGGGGAGGCGCCATGTGTAAATGCTCAGCATCAGCCATAGTTTCCTCCTTCCCTCTCCTCCTTTTCCTTTACCACCAATTTCCTCCCCAATATCACACACACACACACACACACACGCACCCCGGCATCTCCCGTCCCTATCTACATTCAGGACCCTGCTTGTTTCAGGCTCATCCTTCTGTTGAATTGCATGCTCTGCCCTTCGGTTCCCTCCCAATCAGCCCTTGATCAGCGCTGGAGCCCTCAAGGATTTGTGGCTACACTCTCCACTCAGGGTACCGCTGAGTCTTAGGCTAGCAGCCTTGGCACTGCCGGCACGTGAGGCTGAGTGATGGATGCCCGGGTTTGCAGAGGGAGGCGAGCAGAATCGTACTGTCAAGACTGATGCGAAAACCGTAATACTACTGATCTCCACCCCCACCCCCACCTCAGCCCCACCTCCCTTAAGAAGGCTGGGGTTCTGTGTAGTTGTAGACCATTGCAAACCTCATCCACTACCACCACCACCACCACCACCCCCCCCCGCCCCGCCCCGCCTTATTCCCAGCAGAAACCGAAGTCAGCTTCTGTTGGGGACGCTCACACTTTCCTGGGCATATTTTAAACCTAGAATTTCCTTTATATTAAATAAGGAATAGTGGAAGAACAGATTTGCAGGTTGGTGCACTCAGATGGGACTGAGATAATATCATATTCCCCCCCCCAAAAGAGGCTTGAGCCAATTTGAGGTGTGGGGTGATGCAGACCGAGGTAGAGTGTGACCACTGTTACACCTAGGACTTCGTCACCCACAATGAATTCTTTGTATCCCAGAAAGCTTCCTTTAAAAAATCGTCTTATTTTTCTTGTCTTTAGGCTTTGTTTTGTTTTGACATCGCATTATAACGCTTAAAAACAAAACAAAACAAACAAACAACAACAACAAAAAAAGATTTGTTGCCTTGAGAGGAGGGGGCACAGGGGGAGCAACCTATGTAATTAGAAAAGAAAAAAAAACGACCTTCCATTGTGCCCCATCACTAAGAGCCTCTAGATAGGTGCATTTTATTTTTAGTTCTTTGGGGAAACAATAAGGTAATTGATATTTTAAGGTAGCATCACACTCCTAAATCTCCAGGCACAGGGTATGTTTGAAGGTGAGATGAGCTGGAGGACCTGTTTATTTCCCAATCAAAAGCAGAGAGATGGGACCCTGGAAAAATCAAAGACCAGGTAGTAGTATCAATATGCAATTAAAAACACTTTGAGTAATTCACTGATCTCTTGTTTTTAATCCATGTGCATGAGAACCAAGCTAGCCTGGGTTGAACCAGGTTTGTCCAGGCAAATGGGGCACTTCTCTAAAATAATGGAAGTGGCCTTTCATGCCAAAACACAAGCTGTGTTGGAGATTTCTATAACTAGGTTAGAAATTGTTTTGGCAAAAGCCACCAGATTGCAGTGGAAGTAGACACAGGGTATCACGCACAAAGCAGTGAGACTTTTCAAAGACTTTTTACTGACAACTATAGTGAATCACACCTAGTGCATCAAGGAATGAATATTCACAAGATACAACCTATTTCTACTTGTCACTGTGAAAAGGCTTTTTTTTTTTCCTATTAAAAAAATAACTTCAGTTGGCTGCAATAAATTGACTCCAATTATTCTGCATTTTTAAAAAATCTAAGCAATCAGATATGTACTAGGATGAGCTCTGATTTTGGAGTCAAGATTTTGATTGTCAGCTCTGTGACTGATGATCATCTGTGTGACCCTGGGCAAGTCATTTCACTTGAATGGGCCTCAGTGTCCTCATCTGTAAAATGAAGTGGTTGGACTGATTTCTCTTTCTTAACCTAACTGACCCTCTAATAGTATTTTCCCCTGGATTCTAGATGAAAATCACAAGATGTGTTGTAAAAACTTTATCATTAAAAGCAAGGTGGGAGAATATGGTATTTAAAAGCAAATTTTGTGTTTCTTCAATATGCCTGTGCATTTTGTTGTGAAAATTCAATTTTAAAAACTAAGTATCAAGTTTTTCAAGGTCTATTATAATGGAAACATCTGCAATTATTGAATAAGTTCTTTATAAATATAACCTGAAATAAGCAACTCAATAGCCAATTAAGGCAAATTTAAATTAATTTTAAAATTCCATAAGTGAATTTTTATGTTAAGAACTAGGAAATAATTCAAAACTTTTGTGGTTTTATGTATTTTAAGTAATAGGAAAGGAAAGCGTACAGTGGCTTGAATAATAATCCAATTATAATACATGGCTATTAAACCATTATTTTCCTTTAACCATTAAAATGTCTCATATACTAACAAATGAATGCATAAAATATATTCAAGGAAAATGTATGTATTACATATAATAATTAATTATAGAATATTTAATATATGATCATATGTAATTATGTATACTGGTAACTTTTTAACAAAAAATGGGGGAAATCTGGTGTCATATCTATCTGGATTTGGGGTATAGACCTAGAAGGTTACTGAGAAACCA
Source organism: Dromiciops gliroides (assembly GCF_019393635.1). Classification (NCBI taxonomy): domain Eukaryota; kingdom Metazoa; phylum Chordata; class Mammalia; order Microbiotheria; family Microbiotheriidae; genus Dromiciops; species Dromiciops gliroides. The sequence continues at coordinate 58,447,663 of NC_057863.1, forward strand.
CCTAGTCCCACTCCCTGATTTTAAATATGAGGAAATTGAGGCCCAATGAGAAAAAGTGACTGGAGAAGGTCACACTGATAATAAGTTTCAGAGTCAGAATTTGAACCTGATTGCTCTGACTACAGAACTAGTGTTCTTTCCAGAAGTGTACGCCACTGTCCTCTGACATTTCTTAGAAGAAAATATGGGGGCAGCTAGGTGGTACAGTGGATAAAGCACCAGCCCCTGGATTCATGATGACCTGAGTTCAAATAAGGCCTCAGGTACTTGATACTTACTAGCTCTGTGACCCTAGGCAAGTCACTTAACCCTCATTGTTCCGCCAAAAAAAAAAAAAAAGAAGAAAATATGAATAGAAAAGACCTTGGATATGTTTTTTACTTAAATAATTCTTTTTAAAAGCTGTAAAATTTAAAGGAAGAAGTACTCAAACAAACATCTTAAAATGTGAATTTTCAAATTGAGTCATCACTTAGCCCCTAGACTCTGAGCCAGATTATTTTTTTTCTTGCAAAAAAAAAAAATGAACTAGAATAAAAGCTTATTTAATTAGACCACTAAGAATGTGCAGTAGCTTGGGGTGGTTCCAGTTAGTTGAGAGCAAAGCAGATATTTCTAATTGTTTCAATTCAAGTTAACTGAGAAATCTCTAAACCGTCTTGACCTCCAGCATTGGTAACTAACTTGGTAACTAAGCATTGTGGGAACCTGAGTGTTTCCATGATGACTAAGGATCTTGCAATGCTACACTTCAGGGTAATTTCTTTGAATACCAGTCTTTATTGTAAAGTACAGGAAATCAGAATGTACTGCACTGACTACAAGGCATACCTTAGAAGGTACTTTTTTTTTTTAAATATCCCCACTGCTGGGAGTGGTGGCAGTTACCAAGGAGGCTGAGACTGGCAGTTCTCTTAAACTTGGAAGTTCTGGGCTGCAGTAGGTCCTTCAGATAGGTGTCCTCACTAATTTTCACATTAATATGGAGTGGGGGGGTGCGGGGGGAGAATGTTGATGTTAGAAAGAGAACAGACTAACGTCTCCATGCTGGATATACTCCATGAGTAGCCCCTGCATGTCAGTATGGGAGAAATGTATGGGAGAAATAGGAAAACAAAGTCCTTTTTAAAAAATGTAATTGCCCTCCCCTCCATAATTCCCCAAAAATGCAGTCCAAGGGAAAAACAAAACAAACAAACCCTCAGATTGATTGGGTGGTTCCAATTACTTCAGTTCTAGCTAAGCAGCATTTTATTATACTTTTGAAATCTATAGAGTGTTGAACATTTTACATGCAGGCACATTTACATAAGTATACTCTAGAAACTTTTATATCTACTAAAAACAGTTGAGGTTTTTTTTAAAGTCTTTTGAGTAATTTTTTTCTGCTTTTCCATTATATAATACTGCTTCAGTTAAACTACAAACTCTTTTGTTTTGAGTATTTTCTTTCAATAAAGATCATGTCGTTTAAAATGGGAAAACAGACCTACAGTGTTTAGATCTGGAAGAAAACTTAGAGATAAGCCAGTGAACCCCCTTGTTTTACACATAAAGGAATTGAAGTCTAGAGGAGTCAAGTGGTTTTCCAAGGTCACTCAAGTAGTTACGAATAGATCCAGAACTAAAAACAAGGCCTTTTGTTCACAGTCAAGGGCTCCTCCCACTGTACCATAGTCTCTTCAGTGATATAGATATCAACCCATCGAGGCCTATGGGACATTTACTCTATCCCTGAATAACCCTTCCATGGGAGGCCCACCCAACAAACCAGACTCCCTCTTCTAGATCTCTTGCCATCGGGAGGATATCAGTGGAATAGATTGGCTGGGAAATGTTTATCCCTCAGCTTCCTTAGAAACGTAACCCCAGCCTCTAACTTACTAAATTTTCACAAAATTGAGTATGCTTTTTATGTGTTTGTATTAACCAGCTAAAAGTGAATATAGGGTAAGAACATGTTTTATAAACAGTCATCATTTCTATTTGAAGGCTCTCCCTGGGGAAAGTTCTCACAAAAATACTCACGCAATAAGAAAACAGGAGATGGGTTTTAAATGCAGCTAGATGAGGGGTTCTTCACCTTTTTTCTGAGTCCTACATCCCAATCTGGTGAAGTCTGTGGACTCATCCCCAGATGCATATCTTCTAATGCATAAAATAAAACAGAATAGAATCATATAGAATTACAAAGGAAACCCATTATATTTGAAAAACAATTGAAATTATATAAGTATATGCATGTGTATATACATAGATGTAAACATATTTGTATGTATGTATATGTATATTTAAAAAGTTCAGAGAACCAAGGTAAAAAAATACTTAGAGCTAGATCAGTGGCAACATGAAACAAATAGATCATCCTCTTTTTTGGCTGGCTGACATGGGACAGATTGCTCTCTGCATAATGAAAGAATTTGATATCTTAACCTTAAAAGTGCCTGGGAATGGGGCAGCTAGATGGCACAGTGGATAGAGCACCGGCCCTGGAGTCAGGAGTACCTGAGTTCAAATCCGACCTCAGACACTTAACACTTACTAGCTGTGTGACCCTAGGCAAGTCACTTAACCCCAATCGCCTCACTAAAAAAAAAAAAAAAAAAAAAAGTGCCTGGGAACAACCTTTGCAAAGAATTCTGCATCACAAAGTTTTTCATGCTCTGTAATAAGTCTTTCCATGACAAGCTAAAATACGGTGAGTGGTTGGTATATCTCTTCCTAGTTCTCTAGAATACTAAGTATTACTGTGTCCCAGAATACTTTGTAAAATACTTCCCACATGTCTAACAATGTCTTATGTAGAGTAGGAAGAACTTCCTTTGATTTGATATATTTGACTCTTAAGTGCCAATTTATTTTAAATTTTAAATGAAAAAAAAAACTAGGCATCCCTTGGAAAATAAAATGTATGGATTTCGGTTCACTTTTCCAGTTTATTTGGTTCATTTCTATCTTGCCACAATTTCATTAAGAAAAGATTAAAAAATCAACAATTTAAATAAACTAAAATGTTCATGATAATAGATATAAGAACAATTTTTTTTTTATTTCATCAACAAGATCAGTGAAGAAGTGGGGTGAACATCAATATTCTGATGCTAAGGATCTTCCATTAAATGAACAGAATTGCAGAGAGTATACAAGTATCATCTACATATTGAAAGCTGTCTCTCAAAAGATTGGCACTGACAGATATCCAATAAGAGCTTTATTGTATAAACTTAGCTTTTATTACTTAGGGAAATGGGAGATCAAGATTTCATCTTAAATAGACAACCATTTAAAAAAATTTTAAAACTGTATTCTTTCCAATGAGCTGTTGGGACATGGGTATTATTTAGGAGATAGCTCAAATTTGTACAGAAAATACCATTATTTGTAGAAGATCCTCCAAAACTCTTGTAATTTAGTCAAATGTTCAGGATATGAGAAGCAAATACCTCAAATTAGCAAAATTAAATATGTTGTTTGTTCATTTCACATGTCTCTGATTATTCATTACCCCAATTACGGTTTGTTTGTTTTCCTAAAGATTCTGGAGTGGTTTGTCATTTCCTTCTCCAGCTCTTTTTATAGATGAAGAAATTGAGGCAAACAGGGTTAAGTGACTTGCCCAGGGTCACGCAGCTAGTAAGTGTCTAAGATCAGATTTGAACTCAGGAAGAGGAGTCTTTGCTGAATCCCGCCTGGGTGGTCTATCCACTGTGCCACTTCACTTCCATATACTATACACATGCATGTATACATGCATATTCACATATGTATATGTATATTTGTATGTGTGCATATGTATCATAAGAAAAATATATTAACACATTATAATGAACTTCTTTTTTCAAGCAGACTTCATAGCTATTAACATAGAGATGACAAGATAAAGTCAGACATGAGGAGTCTATTAAATATGGCCAAGGGACATGGTGAAAACTAAGAAATTCCCTGTGATATACCTTCATTCCAAAGCAAAACAAATAATCTTAATTCAAACACAAATGTCCATCTACTACAGCACTGTGGAGTACACTGCTCCATGACATATAATATGCCAACAAAAATTTATTGCACATGATATGTTAAAGACCCTCCTATTGAGCTGAGATCTTCTTTCTGAAAGCCAGTGTTTAGCACCATGCCCAGTACATAATAGGTGCTTAATAAATGTTTATTGATTGAACCACAAAAAGGTTTGAGTCTCTTTGGAGTACCTTCATTGCCCCAAAATTTCTACTTTCTGCAACAAATACATCAATGAGAATCAGAAGATATTAAAAGAGCTAACAACTTGGCCAATAGCAAAGAATAGGAGTCTAAGAACTAAATGAGTGGAAGTAGAGTAGCGTCTCAGTATCCCAATCTCATTGCTTGTCCCCACTGTACACAAACTATGCTGACAATTTCTATTAGTGGATGGTCAAAATGATCACATGCAAAATAAATATCTCACTTGATGTTTAACTCCAGGTAGAATGAGTGGGAAGAGGTCAGATGTCATCCTATATCTCTCCCAGAGAGCAGTAATAATCACTTTCCTTTATTTCTCTAGTAGAAATGATGCACTAGATACCTGACTTAGTGACTTAACACTTGCTTGTCCTCTGATTTCAAACAGTAATACTAAAGACATAACCAGATTCTATAGATAGCTTCCAGAGTATTCCGTTAAAAGCCAGATGTCATAGATATGGTTTTAAATTTGCAAATTAGTATAGAAAAGGAATGAATTGAAATTCCTAAGCACCTTGACATGTCTCAAATAGCATTTAAAATTTAGCTTATGATATGTCTATGCTTCAGTGAATAATAGTAGAGTAATTTGGCATGCCATACAAATTGGTATGAATATAAGTCATCAAAGTACCCCTAAGTTCTTCAGTGGTCTAATAGGGAAATGGGGGGTGGGGGAGAGATAAGGTATAGGCTTGAAGGACTAACCCCAACTTTAAGTCTAGAACTTACCCAAATAATTGGTTCTAAGCCTACACTGAAGACATCCAAGAGAGTAGCTAGAATTTGGGCACTTTTCCAAGGGGTTTCAGTTGAGTAGGAATATTAATTTTGTGGTGACATAACTGGCCATTATAATTCTTAATGGGAATAGGAATATGGAATATATTTCAACTCTGGCTTCAACTCACATTATGAAATAATTTTGCCTCAGTCTAATAGAGGCCACTCATCACATTTACTAATACATATTAGTTCATTTCTAAAATTAGCTTTTATTTTCCAGATATGCCCACAGTGTTTGAGTTGTTCTGCTATTTGTTTAGGAGTTCATTCAATTAACTGAATTAAAGACTGGTTAGGTTTTAAAAAATTGTGAAACTGACAGGCTAACAAAAATACTAAGGCATAACTTATGTTTTGTGTAATAGCATTTTTAAAAATACAGAAATCTACCACTCCTTAAATCTGCACTTTATTGTTATCAAGAGATATCGTGGGAAGTTGCACATTCAATAAATATTTAGAGATCAATTTTTGCTAGAAACTCCTAGGCATCTATTCTTGACATCATTAAATATTTACCAAACCAAATGATTCATGTTGTTTATTTATGAGATCTTGTTTAAATAAGAATTGAAAGTTGGCATTCAGACATATTTAGTTTCTTGTAGACCAACAACATAACCCTTCATTTTTATGTTCTTTTCAAACTGTGGATTAAAAAAACACATTAAGGACATTTTACTAAAATGGTCACAGATATGACATGGAATTATTTTTGTCCTATTTAGTGAGGAAAATCTTAATCCTATTTAATTTGTTCTTAAGCAATCATAAAGCTGATTCATCCCTTCTAATAATAATGGAGGAAATAATAATAACCAGCATTAATATAGTACATTAAGGCTTGGAAGTTTTCTAAGTATTTTCTCATTTTATTCTCATAAAAACCCTGAGAGGTAGAGGCTATAAGTATCTCCACTCTACAGATGAGGAAACTGAGGCAGACAGTGATTGATTTACCTAGGTTCACACAGCTAGTAAGCATCTGTAGCTATATTTGAAATGAGTCCAATCTCAGTACTCTATAGCCTGTCCCACCTACCTACCTAAGAAAGGTAACTCTGAGGAAAGCTCAAGGTGGCCAAAATAAATAAATTCAGGAAAATGTCTTTATAAAGCTAGTGTTGGGAGACAGGACTAAGGGGTATTATAATAAGTTTCTTCTGTATGTAGTTAAACTGTCAAGGGTATGTCCTGATTTATCTGAATGTGCAAAATAATCAGGAGGACATAGTCATATTTTTGGACTTTCTTTAATGATAGTCAATCAATAAACATTTATGAGGCATCTACTATGTGCCAGGCATTGTGTTAAGCTCTAGACCATCATATTTCCAGAGTTATCAGGGTAAGTGCTTAGTGACTTGCCCAGGGTCACGCAGCTAGTAAGTGTTAAGTGTCTGAGGCCAGATTTGAACTCAGGTACTCCTGACTCCAGGGCTGGTGCTCTATCCACTGCGCCATCTAGCTGCCCCTATTTTTATTAAATATTATAAGCAGTCCAGTAGGAAAGAAGAATATTCAATTTAGAGTCAATAGATCTTGAATTGGACCCTAGTACAGGTACTTCCTAGCAGATGTGCTTTGGGCATCAGTTCTTTAACAGTAAAATGAGGGGCCTGAATTAGACAAACTCTGAAGTTCCTTTCAGTTCTGCAGTTATGATCCTATGAATGAATGAATGAGTAGAAAATTAAGAACTAGTATGTTCTCAATGTGTGACTATTAAAAATTATTTTGCTCATACAAATGTTTTTAAGAGGATTTTTAAAAAGTTATTTCCATGGCACAAAACAAAGCACTCGGAGAATAATGGTTGGTCTATATTTTGCCCAATTTCTTTTTCAGGGCTATGGGGGTTAAGTGACTTGCCCAGGGTCACACAGCTAGTAAGTCTGAGGCCGGATTTGAAATCAGGTACTCCTGAATCCAGGGCTGGTGCTTTATCCACTGTGCCACCTAGCTGCCCCCTTGCCCAATTTTTAAATAGATGGTTCTTTTTATTTAAGTAACTATAACTATGAAGAGAAACAAAAGTTCTCACTGACTTTCACTGCTTTAAGATTCTGTAAATCTCTTCACAGATAAAATACTTTTTTGATAAGGTTTAAGGGATAATTACTTGCTTGGAAATAATACTAGTAAAAACCGACCATGACTGAGAGTCACAAAGCCCTGCATCTTTTTTGATTTTCACAATACCCTTGTGGGATAAGTAGATCTTATATATTAGGACCTACTTTACAGATGAGGAAACTGGGGGTATAGAGAGGCAAAGTGGCATCTATGGCTAAAGGCTAATAAATGGTAGGGATAGACCCTAAACCCAGGTCTTCTGACTCCAAAATTAAGACTCCTTCCCACTCTATCTTATGGCCCAGAATTATTATTATTTAATGTTGCTTCTCTAAAGTGTTATTTCTTTAAGATCCTTTTCACTTGGAGTCATTTAGTGCTAAAAAAGGGCAAAAAAATGTTATTTAAAGAACAAAAAAATAAATCAATCAGTAGAGTATTTAAGATATTGCTACTCCTATAGATGGACATTTTGATGGCTATATGAAAATCACAACTGAAAACTCTGTTTACATACTTGTTTGAGGAATATAGAGATAGAAACTGAACTATGGCATAAATATTTCCATTTATAATAAATCCTCATTTGTATCTGAATGGCTTAATGGTTTAAAGGGATAAATGAAAAGCTTTTATTTATTACAAACTGGGGGAAAGTATGAAGAAATAGCTTCAAGTGCACAAAATGAGTTGTTGGATCAAGTTACAGACTTTAGCATTACAAAGCATTATTTCCATGGAACTGTTTCGTACTTTCAGAGAGCAAAATGAAGAAAAAGTGAGAGGACATGTAAAAATTTGGAGAGTGATTTTAAAAGGATTGATGATTTCTTAAGGGAAGTTTAGTGAGTTGTTATCTTTTAAGTGAAAGGTGAGAGTCGGGGTTTGTGTTTTTGGTTTTTGTTTGTTTGGGTTTTTGGGTTTTTTTCAGCAGCTGAAGGTAAATACAGGAAGTGGAAGAGATCAGAGATATGTGTGGTTAAAGAATGGGAGGCTGAAGAGTGAAGAATGGTAGGTAGGAAAGAAACAGCAATGTGTCCAAAGTCACTTTGTTGGAGTTGTTTGAAGGGATAAGCAACTAGAGCACTCAGGAACAACAACAAACATTTTGTCTCCTTGTTCCTGATTAACTGAATAACTAGTGCATTTATAGCTATTGCCTCTCAGCATCACCTAGACCTTAAGAGAGGTAAAGTCTCTCAGAAGTGACTGGACTGCCCCCCCCCCAAAAAAAGAGAGGTGACTGGACCTTTTTGGCCCCCTTTAGTTTAAGAAGGAAAAAGAAGAAAGATAGGTACTCTAGTTGTCTTGCAGCATGAGAAGTAGTAGTTAGTCTGGTTTGCCCCCAAAGTCAAGTTGGGCTGTTTGCTGTGAGCATTGTTCTGATGGACAACATGAAATCCTGATGGGTGAATAGCTAGCTAGTCTTTTAGGCATAGTCCAGAGATAGCAAAATTTATGTATTTTGCAATTCTGTGACTTAAAGGGGACTGCTATGTAAATTAAGAGATATATGACTGCTTACTGCCTCAGGGAGGAGGAAGGGGAGGGATAAAATTTGGAACTCAAAACTATAAGTAAAAATGTTTATTATTTAAAAAATAAAGAGAGAAATGTCTTTTTAAGAGTAATTATAATTATAAAGAGCTTATAAATACTGCCTTAGAGTATAGAGGTACAAGCCAAATCTGGCCACTGCTTGTTTTTGTAAAGCCTAGTGAGGTAAGAATTTTTTTTTTTTACATTTTTAAATAACATGGGTTTTTTTTTAAATGCAAAAACCTTTTTTAAGTTTATAGACCATATAGAGACAGGTGGCCCCCAGGCTATAGTTTGCCAACCTTAGTATAGAGTATAGAAAAAAAGAAAACAGCCAATAGGTAAGTGATGAAGGTCAACAAAGAGGCAATTTCTAGAGGAAGTGGATTTATATAGTGCAAATCTTCCTGAATGGACTAATAACATTTAAGCCTGCCTACCATCCAGTTATGAGTTACCCCAAGAACATAGGTTTTTTGACCACATGTATTTTCTTACCAGGTTCTCATAAGTTTGTGCCCACTTTCTCCCACAGGTATGGAGTATATTAATGGAAGTTTAACTTGGGTTTTATGTGGAGTGTCTCATTTATTATTCATGTCATGCTTTAATATGAGTACCTATGATATATCTTTTGTCCTACTGTTAAATAGATTGTTCTTTTAATTTAAGTAACTTTAATGAATAGAAAACAAGTTCCTAATGACAAAACAATCATACCAGCAACAATAATAAAAATACCTCATTTGCATAGTACATAAAGATACTTTCCTCATAACATTGTAGAGAGTAAAGGGATTATTTTTCTCATTTGACAGATGAGGAAAAATTGAATCAGGAAAGTTAAGTGACTTGACCCTGGTAACACAGCTAAATATATCAAAACCACAATTTAAACTCAGGACATCTGATTCAAAACCCAGTCCTTTTTATAAGGCAATAGGCTGCCCTTTATCAGCTCTATACATTTTTGGAGTTCAATAAATACTTGGTGGTAAATTAACATTGCGAATAATTTTGTTAAATAATGCATAGTTATATTAGTCCTCCAACTTTATCTATATAGGGAAACAAATAACTATTATTTTAAGTGAGACAATTGGGGTTAAGTGACTTGCCCAGGGTCACACAGCTAGTAAGTGTTAAGTGTCTCAGGCTGGATTTCAACTCAGGTACTCCTGACTCCAGGGCAGGTGCTCTATCCACTGCGCCGCCTAGCTGCCCTAACAAATAACTTTTTGAAATAATTTGGGGATGAGAGTAAACTTGTTTAAAAGTAATATTTCTCAAATGAAAGCCTAAATCTTGTATACTGTACTCCATTGCTGACTCACAGAACTCAAAATGACCTGAATATTTTTATTTTAAATAATTTTCTGAATGAATCAGCAATGCTTAAAAAATATAACTGAAAGGATGCATACTCCTCGATTGTGAAATTATTCACAGGTCAGTGACCTGACTTGCCAATCTGCTATACCCACAGCTTTAGTTTTTCAAGATGTGAAAAGAAATGTTGACTTCACCAGAAGCTGAGACTGTTCAGTGTGAATCACAGTCTACAAGAAGTCACTGAGCGATTAGCACAGCTCTTTCCAATGGAGGAAGCTGTTTTGCTAATGGACTTAACATTTAGCACTTAGAAGTCAAGTCCATTCTATCAAGAAAAGGAATGAGGGTGAAATATCGACGATGAAACCCCTCCTTGGTGCTACTGCTACACTGTCAATATTCTCACTAAAATGGTTTCGGGGAAAGCATCTATTTTTCATGAGATCTTCAAATACTTGGGTGTGACTGAGAAGTAGAAAAAGGGAACATATAATTGCATTCATAAACCAAGACAAAGCCCTGAGAGTTAGTGGGAAAATGTGGTACCATGGAGTACACTCCATAACCCGATTTTTTTTCCCCACTAGTTAATCCAGGTGTTGGCTGTTATTCCCTTTAGCTGTCAATCCAAATCAACAAGCATTCAATAAATTCCTACTATGTGCTGGGTATCAAGTTAGGAACTGGGGATACAAAAACAAAAATGAAAAGTCCCTACCTTCAAGGTGCTTGCAGTCTGCTAGTTGAGATAAATAAATACAAATGGTTGCAAGCTTGCCCCATTGTTCCCTGCTTCCCAAAAGTATCTAAGTTCTAGTTCCAATGTGGGGAGAACATTAAAGTTGTTTTCACCCTGACACCTGCCTATGCTCCTGATAAGAGTACTTACCTCTTAGGTACTTAAAAAGGCATTTATTATGACGCATTGTAAAGAGAATACTCAGGAAAAGAGGAGAGAACAGTGATAGGATGAAAGGGGTAATAATTTAGTTTACAATAAATTCATTTGCCATTCTTCTTAGCCCCCTCTTTCCATTAAATCTCATTTGTAGATTGTCTTGATATTAACTCAGTCCCAGTATCCTATTTGTGGGATCAGCTGACAAAAGCTGCTGCCCTTCCCAAGTTTCTGGAATTTGCTCCCTCCTAAACTCACTGTTGAAGTAGCCTCAGCATGGAGTCATTTTCCATTGCTTTCTAGTTTGGTCTTTGTAGAGATCAGCTTACTTTCAACCCAATGGCTAATATTTAAGCAAGTCTATACTGGTCCCCTTACTAAATTCCCAGAAAGAAATGACTGTTCCCTATCTAGGCCCCAGAACATGTTGTAAGTGCCTACTATGTGTCAGGCACTGAGCTCAATACTTCTATTTGTCTGTATAACCTATAGCCTGGATTAGAAGTGTTTGAGGGGCAGCTAGGTTGTGGGGCAGCTAGGTGGCGCAGTGGATGAAGCACTTGCCATGGATTCAGAAGGACCTGAGTTCAAATCCAGCCTCAGACACTTGACACTTACTAGCCGTGTGACCCTGGGCAAGTCACTTAACCCTCATTGCCCTGCAAAAACCAAAAGTTTAAAATAATAATAATAATAATAATAAAAGAAGTGTTTGAGTACCAGAACATGGAGAACCACAACATGTTAGTGAAAAGAACTATTATTTAATGGGATGTAGTAAAGGAAAGTCCCAATAATAACTAGTAAGCTCCTGCCTGAAGGAGTGTCATATGGCTCCACTGGCCAGATTCAAGTAGAAACTTTGAGGTTCAAGGGAGCCCTTAGGTTTGCAACCCAGAGAGTTGCCTAAGTCTCTTGGAAGGTCCCAAGGGCTAGCCAGGTTCAAGCCATAGTCATTACCTGTTCTGCTGGCCAGGTTCAGACAGCACTTAGCATTATATTGACATTTAAAGCCTTTTCATTCAACCTTTTGTAGAATATTTTTGAAGACTAGCCTAATTTTGGGGGGCTAAAGCTATGGATGACTAATCTTTCTGAGTGGAGGACTAAACTGGGGACTTTTGACTATTTGGCTATCTGACTTCATTAATTTAATGTGGGCCATTTATAAAGTTCCACCACACTGCTCCCAAACTGATAAACTAAAGATTAAGAAGCCTCTTAACCAAATACTAAAAGCAGAGTTTATTTCTGAGATACTATTTCAAATTAAGAATACAGGGAAATAAAATGTACAACCTGACTGTTTTCCTGCGGTCTCTTTCCCACCTTCTCTGCTTCAAACTTTTTGAATACAATAAGGGCCTTAGGTGCCCCCTGCCTCAGGGTATGTACTTTCCCTGCTCAGCTCTTTTCTTCTAACTCCTCTTAATCTTCACTTTCTCTAACCTGTACCCTGTGCTGACCTGCTTCTGCTCTCTCCGCTGCCTCCTGGTCAGTCTGTCTTCTGCTTTCTTTGCTCCTAGTCTCTGCGCTGCTGTTCGTCTTTTCTTCTCTCCACTCAAATCTCAGGGCTTCCTTCACCCCCACAGACCAAGCTAATCCGCCAGCCAGGGCTGCGGCTGGTTGGGGGGGGGGGGCGGTGCACTCCCACTTCATGTGCCTCAGCACAGGCTATCCGGGATCTTTCGGATAGCTCTGCTCAGGTCGGAGGGAGCTGGGGCTTTTTTTTTTCCCCCAACTGTCTAACCTGGCGTCTTGTATAGCCCACGGGCTTTTTTGGCTCAGCTGAAGCTGAGGAGGAGGGGGAGAGACCCTGAGGGCCCAAGGCTTTCCAATTACAGCCCAAAGGTAGGGGCCCCAAATCAAAATAAATTTCCACACTTTCTTCCTGTATAGTGTCTTCTACATTCCATCTATTATAATATCCAAAGCTAATGGGCACAGAGAACATTGAGCCTGAAGAGACTTAGAGATTAAAGCACTTAGTACAATGCCTGGCACAAAGCAAATGTATGTAAATGTTAGTTGGTGGTGTGTTTAGTATTATTTATTATTATTATAACTGTGCTTCATTTCACTGAAACACTGCTCCTTCTCACTCCTCAATTGTTGCCACAGGCCTTCCATTACATTTTCCACTGTATAGTACAGAATCTTTGGGGGCAAGGATTCTGTCTTGTATAAATTTTGCGTTTGTCAAGCACTCAGCAGAGTATTCTGGTGCCATGGGTACAAAATAAAGGTTTATTACATTGTACAATTAAGAAAACAGGCCCAGAGGGGTAAATTCACATGGTCAAAACCACAGAACAAATGAATAGCAAAGCTGAAACTAGACACCCGGCTCTCCTGACCCTCAGTGAAGTGCTCTTTCCATTACCCCAAAGAATGAACACTTTCCTCTAGACCTTTGATAAAAACCCAGTCACCTCCTCATCTGAGTAACAAGTCACTGACATCTCTGGGACGTCTCCCTTATGAGAAGGGGGATTCCTAATGTGTTTTAGTAACTGTATAACTATAAAACATCTCTAACATTCTCATCTACCTCCCCTCCTCAACCTCCAGGGCCTCTTCTAAGGGATCTTCCCCATCTAAGAAAATGAGTTAATGGCTGTGGTAAATGCAGTGACTATGGAAGAGAAAAGAAAAAATATACACACTCTTAATGGATCAGTGAAATAAGAAATTCAAGGGAAAGAGTTTGAAATTAGAGGATCAGAGTTCGATTCTCCCCTTTGACACTTAATTCATGTATGGCCATAGGCAAGTCCCTTCCCCTGTCTAGGCCTCAGATCCTTCATCTATAAAATGAAGGAGTTGGATAAGATGAACCCTAAAGTTTCTTTCAGTTCTCTATCTATGATGTTTGGCTGCAGACTTCACGGACCTCAAAGTTTCCCAAAATAATCTCCAGGGGCTGTTCCTGAAGAAAACCCTAGATTTTTCTTTTAATTTAGCTATATACTATGTGGATACAAATGAATGATATGAATGAGTCCATTCAGCATAAGTGAATAGGCTAGGGAGTTCATGGACCCTCTCCAAAAGTCCTAGAATGTATACATAATCAAATAGCGCATTGCCTTTACAAAGTATCTTGCAGTCACATATTCAGTTCTTCCTTTATTGGACATGACCTTCTCAAGGAACCAGTGATACAACAGAAAGACCAATTTGTTTGAACCCATTTGGCATTCCCTCAGCCTGTGTCTACAATTCTTAGAACAATGAGGTTTAATAAACACATGCTTCTTGAAATATTATCTGTAAAGCCTTTGAGCTAATCAAGTGAATGGTGCCGCTGGAGCAATGAGTTTCATTTAACAGTCTTGGTGGGAAAATTGTAAGTAGATATTAAAAGCTAATGTGGTCTTAAGCTACATTAAGAGCAGCAAAGATTCAGATTCAAGGAAAAAGGAGATGATGACCCTGTAGTGCTCTATTCATATTTGAAGTGCTATGTTTGGTTTTAGGCACCACTGATTAAGAAGGACATCGGGGCAGCTAGATGGCACAGTGGATAGAGCACCAGCCCTGGAATCAGGAGTACCTGAGTTCAAATCCGGCCTCAGACACTTAACACTTACTAGCTGTGTGACCCTGGGCAAGTCACTTAACCCCAACCGCCTCACTAAAAAAAAAAAAAAAAAAAAAAAAGAAGGACATCAGGGGGCAGCTAGGTGGTGCAGTGGATAAAGCACCAGCCCTGGATTCAGGAAGACCTGAGTTCAAATCTGACCTCAGAAACTTGACACTTACCAGCTGTGTGACCCTGGGCAAGTCACTTAACTGTCATTGAACAAAACAAAACAAAACAAAACAAACAAACAAACAAAATATATATAGAAACTGTCTTTAAGTGTCTTCAAGGACCATCATTAGACCTGATCTGTTTGAACCCAGAGGAAAAATACAGGAGTAAAGAGAAGTCACATTAGGCTTGATGCTGGAAGGAAAGAAGAAAAGCCTTCCTAACAAGTAGAGCTATCCATAAATGAATGGATTGCCCTGGAAGATGTTGGGTTCCTTTCATTAGAGGCCTTCAGGCAAAGCTAGGATGAGCAGTTGCCAAGGGTATTATAAAAAAGAGTCTTGCTTAAGAATGTGCTAAACTAGATTGCCATTGAAGTCTCTTCCCCCTCTAAAATTCTGTGATTCTATTTGGTACATAAAATGGACAACGAAATGTAGTGATGCTAGTGGAATTTTGATGGTTGTGAATAATTTGACAACTGTCCCTAGAGAGTAGACATATGATCCCACTGTATATGAGTCTTTCTAGTAAAGAATAAATCTGAAAATACTTTTGACTGAATTTTAAAGGTTCTATTTTTCCTAAGCTGGATAACTAAAATTTTCAAAAGGAATTAAGTTGCTTAAAAAAGGATAAAAGGGGGCAGCTAGGTGGTGCAGTGGATAGAGCACCGGCCCTGGAGTCAGGAGTACCTGAGTTCAAATATGGCCTCAGACACTTAACACTTACTAGCTGTGTGACCCTGGGCAAGTCACTTAAGTCCAATTGCCTCACTAAAAACAAAGCAAAACAAAAAAAAAACAACAAAAAAAAGGATAAAAGACATCAAGTTTTAAATAGTGCTGCTATATTAAACCATACAATCATGAGCTTCCTGCACAATAGCAGAAGACATGTGTAGAAATGCCAGAAACACTAATGTATGCCAAGCTTTCCAAGGATATTCATAAATGACGAGATTGTGAAAGGTCAAGGAATACTTGTCAGGATAGACAGCACAGTCCTCCTTAACTCAGGATCCTAACACAAAGAGGAGGTTAAGCAACATCTGGTGAATTTAATCAATTCAGAAAACCAATTAGGATCATCCATTTTAAAAATGCTACTTCTTTATTTTGCTATACCCATGCTGTCCCCTATAAGTTATTTATGTATATAAACCTAGTCTCTCTCTATTTTATAGGCTTACTAAACAGGGGTAGTCTTATATGGTTGCTTCCCAGTGAATATTTTTAAATAATTATCCCCACTACCAAAACCCCATTGGTCCCATGAAATTTTAATTGTCTTTAGTCATATCTCTTCACTAGAGTCCCACTCCTCATCATGGAAGATATGAAAATGGCACACCATCTCTAATCACATGAAGATGAAAAGATTTCAAGGGAGAGCCTGCATGTCTATTGTCCAAGAACTTGCCTGTTTGTTGTTGGGGTTTTTTTAAATTTATTTTTATCGTGAACTAAATAATCATTGACCAGCATAGACATTACTATCCATAAAGTAGGCTCAAAAATGGAAATGGTACATAAAACCAAGAATACACTACATGTAACTCCCAAGTTTAGAAAACATTATCACAAGACTAGCTATGATGTATTTTTTTTACCACAGTAATTTTTAAAGACTACCAAGTTATTGATGTTGTGATCTGCATTTGTGGAGTGAGAGCCCAAATGGATGATATTACAGGTCCTTAAAATATTTCCGTACTTATCAATCCACTCACCAGTGCGCATTCTTCTTCCCCTGCCCCTAGCCTAATCATCTCCACCTTCTTCACTTCTTCAAATGAGTCCCATAGCAATAGGCTAAAATAAAACTAGTATTGGCCGTAGGCAAAAATGCCTATTTCCTTGCAAATCCCAATCCCCATAATATATAAAACAACTAGAAATGGAAAAAAAGGAAAGTATATTCAATTGCTCATCAGGACAACTGCTTCATACTCATTAGCTAGGGTCTGCTTTCTTTGTGGCTGTGTCTAGAGAACACTAAAATGTTTGGATGATTCAGGCAATCATCTGGATGTTTTCTGAGCATGATGCCAAATATCCAGATATTTGGAAACATCCATTTATTCTTTGGCATTGGGTGGGCACAACCTAAGGTTCTAGGAACAAAGGCCAATACTGTCCTCCATTATTTTTCCAGTGTGTTTTCTGTTGATTGCACTTTTCCTTTATTTAGCAACCCTTTAGGAAGTATATCTCATTAATCTTTGTGAACAAAAATTCCTTAATGATCAGACTGTTAGGATAGAACTAACTTATTTGTAGAGATACTACATTAGGAAATGGGAAATTTATTGGTAAATCTGAATTTATAAGACATTTCACAATATATAACAAAAACTGTTTCTATATGTTCAAGAGCAAAACTATGCCAAATATAATATTCCATTGAAGCTATCAACATATCCCATCTCCATGGGAACTGAATCAGCAGAGACTTGAAGAATTCAGCAGTTAGATTACCATGCTCTGCTGCTGTGTTGGTGGAGCAGAAATGTTTTAAAATGGGAATTTTAGAGGTCAAAAGACCTGCATGAGTCTTCATACAATCCCTTTATACAGTCCAGTCCCCTTATTTTTCAGGAAGAAAAAAGAGCCTTATAAATATGAAGTCACTGACTCCAAGTCACCACTTAGAAAGAGCCAAGATCATAATTAGTTTTTTTAAAATAATTGAGGGGGCAGGTAGGTAGAACAGTGGATAGAGCACCGGCCCTGGATTCAGGAGTACCTGAGTTCAAATCTGGCCTCAGACACTTGACACCTACTAGCTGTGTGACCCTGGACAAGCCACTTAACCTTCATTGCCCCGCAAAAAAATATAATAATAATAATAATAATAATAATAATAATAATAATAATAATTGAGAACAGTAGTGTCAAATCCCCACTTGGCTCCTAATTCTAGTTTCATTACCTTTTTCCATTCTAGATAGATCAACACCTCAGGTTCATGCCTGAGACATTTTGAAGTTATAGTTCATGGATAAAAGTGAGGCTGTAAGATATTATCCCATATAAAGAGTCGAAGGCCCTTGGGAGAAATTTTGCTTTGTCAACTAGTCACATTTCCATAGCCCCATAACTATGTCTGGAGATCCTCGAAGTAAAACATTTTTGCATATGGCTCAGGAAAAGTCAATTTGTGGATACATGGAGACAAAGGAAAGCCTCAGTTGGATATATCAGGTATGTAGCATGCAGATGAGACTTGGCATTCATTTCATCCATGGCTCTTCCCTAAGTTATTGAACTTCCCTCTCTGATCACTCATGAATATGACCAGTAATGAGGCCACTTCCCCTAGGGAATATTGACACGACACACTATGGAAGCAACAAATTCAACTTTTTTTAACTCTTCAGAAGGCTATAGAAACTAGGAATATGCCATTGTGGTTGCATTTTTCCACAGCAACAAAGACTACTACCAGATTTCTCTGGGACATGAACTGCTCTGCTCGGTTCCCTGTTACTGAGGAATGGTTGTGAGCTAATTTCCAAATCACTTTGAGAATAGAGTTTGAATTAAAATGATTACCTATATATATAATCACCACATACTCTTCAGTGTTATTCCTTAGAGATGTCTTTCTCTGGAGTCAGCACCTGATCCCTTTCTTCAATTTTGTTCCACAAAGTATCAATGTCTTGGCATCCCTGTATGCTGGGGAAGGAAGACGGGAAGGGAATAAGCATTTATTGAGTGCTAAGGAATTGTGCCAAACACTTTACATATATTATTTCATTTGATCCTCCCATCAATTCTATGTTGTTGTTGTTGTTTTTTTACTAGATTAAATACATTTATTTTGGTAACTTTTTACAGAAGGTGTATTTTCCATTTGGTAGCACTAACTTAAAGACTACATTTCTATTTTCACTAATCTCTAACTGAGACTTAGTATTTCCCTCAATTTTTAAAAATGGTTTTCAGAGAAAAGGTCCATAGACTTTAGCAGACTGTCAAAGAGGCATGTGCACACACATGGTAAAAATCATCTGCTAAAGTATTGGAAATTGAGGGAATGTCCATCAATTGGGGAATGGCTGAACAAGTGATGGGATATGAATGTAATGGAATACTATTGTGCTGTAAGAAATAATGAGCAGGCAGATTTCAGAAAAACCTGGAAAGACTTAAGGAGACTGATGCTGAGTGAAGTGAGCAGAACCAGGAGAACATTGTACACAGTAACAGCAATGTTGTATGATGATCAACTGTAATAGACTTGGCTCTTCTCAGCAATGCAATGGTCCAAGACAATTCCAAAGAACTCATGATGGAAAATGTTCTCCACATCCAGAAAAAAGAATTGTGGATTCTGAATGTAGATTGAACCATACTGTTTCTACTTTTTGGTTGTTTTTTACTTTATTGAAGTTTTTCCCTTGTTTTCTGATTCTTCTTTCACAACATGACTGGTGCAAAAATGTTTTTAATATTATTGTACATATATAACCTATATCAGATTGCTTTCTGTCTTGGGGAGGGGGGAGGGAAGGGAGGGAGGAAGAAAAAAATTGGAACTAAAAATCTTATGGAAAAAATGTTGAAAACTATCTTTATATGAAACTGGAAAATAATAAAATACTTTCATGCTAAAAAAATCATCTGCTATTACTAGTTTCAGTAAAAACTAAGCTTATAGACTCATTGCTTCTCAAACTTAGACTCAAAAATGCTACCAACAGTTTTCTTAAACAATTCTGGGAGGCAGGTGTTATCATTATCTCCATTTCACAAGAAACTGAGGCAGACAGTGGTTAAGTGATTTGCCCAGGATTTAACAAGCTTCTGAGGCTGGATTTGAACTCACATCTTTCTGACTCCAGACCCAGGACTCTTCACTGCACCACCTAGCTATCATCTAAGCAGCTGGAAAATGGCACCCTTAAAAAAAACACCATTCTCACTTCAAAGAAGGATCTTGAAGAATCCCTTCTTCCAGCGTTCTCTTGACATGCCTCAACCCATCTTCCACTAGTGGAGCCATTTTTAAGGAAGCAGATACATCTTAGGTTCTATTCTACTTAAAGGCAGATAAATGAATTTCACAACCTCTTAGAGACTCCAACCTCAACACAATGATGCTACAATAACAGCCAATGTAAAGCCTGGAAGCCTTATCTGATTAGGTCATAAAGAAACAACAACTTCTACCACAGTTAGATGCTAACATTTTAGATCTGTGTGCAAAGTAGGTTTAGAGGTCTCGGGAAACTTTTAAGGCTGCTGAAATTCAGTGACTGGATTTCAGTCATCCTGACCAAATTAAGCCCAGGAATGTCTGTCTGCTCCTGGATGCCTCCATTTCTATTTGCTTGTTGGCTGCTGTTCTTTGTTCAATTTTCTCTGTGGCATATAATGAGACATCTGGCCTAAGTCTGACATGGCTTTAGCTGCATTATTCTAATCATGATGAAACATGCTCATCTGCTCAGTGAAATTCTGGGCAGTGCAGCTATGGAAAATGATGAGATGTGACTTCCAAGAGTAAAACAGGTGCCTCGGGAACCTGACTGTTAGAGTGAACTGCCTCATAAAGCTAGCAATGACGGTTTTAATTGCATTTGGTTTGTGTATTTCTTTTTCCTTTGGTACCTCTCAAACTTTCTGGAACTATATTAAAATGATTGGAGGCCAGGAGTGGTAGAGCATACCTATAACCCCTGCCACTGGGGGAGCCTGAGGCTGATGGATCCGGATTTCTGAGCTACATAGAGTAGAGTTAAAGCCAATTGTACTATGTCTGGAATTAATATAGTTAGTCCTCAGAAAGGAAGGGTCACAAGGACACCTGAGAGGAAAAGAGTTCCCCAAAATGGAGCAAGTTAAAGATTGGGTATCAATCAGCACTGGGATCAAGCTGTGGTGAGTGAAAGTTGTATTTTCAGGCTAGGGAGCTAAGGAGATGGTGTGTGTGTGTGTGTGTGTGTGTGTGTGTGTGTGTGTGTGTGTGTGTGTGTGTGTGTGTGTGTGTGTGTGTGAGACAGAGAGACAGAGAGACAGAGAGAGACAGAGACAGAGACAGAGAGAGACAGAGAGAGAAGAGGAGGAGGAGAAGGAAGAGGAGGACAAAAAGGAAAAGGAAGAGGAAGGGAAGGGAAGGGAAGGGAAGGGAAGGGAAGGGAAGGGAAGGGAAGGGAAGGGAAGGGAAGGGAAGGGAAGGGAAGGGAAGGGAAGGGAAGGGAAGGGAAGGGAAGGGAAGGGAAGGGAAGGGAAGGGAAGGGAAGGGAAGGGAAGGGAAGGGAAGGGAAGGGAAGGGAAAAGAAAAGAAAAGAAAAATTATGGATGATTTCTTACATCTTCATTCAAAATTGGAACCTTGGGGGCAGCTAGGTGGTGCAGTGGATAAAGCCCCAGCCCTGGATTCAGGAGTTCCTGAGTTCAAATCCAGCCTCAGACACTTGACACTTACTGGCTGTGTGACCCTGGGCAAGTCACTTAACCCCCATTGCCCCGCAAAAAAAAAAAAAAAAGAAAAAGAAAAAGAAAAACAAAATTGGAACCTGATTTGTGTGGGTGTTTATGAATTGCATCTATTGGACTGCTAACAATCTGTGTTCTGACTGCTGTCCTTTGTGCTGGTCAGTTTGCAAATGTAAAGGGTTTCTGTGGAATGAATAGTTCTTATCTTAATGAAGTCACTTCATCAGAGTTAATCATCTGGTCCAAATGACAGCACTGCCTTTCCCTTTAGAGTAACAAAATGTGAAAAGCAAATGTTAAATGGGAAAGAGGGAGGTCTCATTAGATACTTTACAGTTTCTAAATTTTGAAACGGAGAAAATAATAGGAGCTCTCATTTAGAGTTTTGACATTTAGAAACTGTCTTTCTCACAGCAACCCTTTGGAAACTGAGACCCAGAGAGATAAAGTGACCTAGTTGGGATCACACAGCTAGAAAGTGCAGAAACAGGGATCAAATGGTTTTTTGGCCCTATGCCCAGTGTTTGTTCTAGTATAACAGACTGCCTCACACCCATTCTTTCAGAACATTTGTTGTTATTTACAATACAGACTTTTAAAAATTAATAGTATCTATTATAAACAAGTATTTATTCACATTCTATTATAAACGATAGGGTCCTTGTCCTCAACAAGCTTATAAACTAATGGTGAATATGAGAAACATACATAAATACCAGCTGTTAAAGATGAAAATGGCACTAAGACTTTTGGGACATTATATATATATATATATATATATATATATATATATATATATATATAACCATTAGTTATTATAAGGCACTTACTCTCTAGAGCTCAGTATCCAGAAGGCCCCTTCCAGCTCTCAAATTCCCTGATCTCTAAGAACCTTATTCATTTAGGGAACAAGTCCTTTGTTTATAGACAGAGCGAAGCTAAACTTTAGCCTAACCAACCCAGGTGGAATAATCTCACTTTCTTCATTCAAGTCCAAATAAATTAGATTTCCCCATATTGCTTACTGGGAATAAATTTTCAATCAAATTAATTGCTATTGATAATGACAGGATAATCTCCCCAAAATCCCTGGTTAAATTGCCCTCTCAATAGTGATGTAGCTCAAGAATTCTGTGCTTTGAAATGGAAAATATAAACTGCATGTCCCAAAGCCAGACCCAGTCCTTCTCCAGAAGGCTTAAGCATTAGTGGTAAGCTGGGCTTTGGCAATGAACCCTTCTCTTCTGATTTCTTGTTAGTAGATGAGTCATGGAACTTAGTATAAAGGAAAATGGCTTGTTTATATTTTCTTTCTCTGAATGTGTGTCTAGCATCTTATTTAGGAACACAGCTGCCAACAGGGAGGGCACTTTACATCCTAAAACCTGATCATTTTAAAGTTGTTTTAACTGTAATAGAAGCAAAGAGCCACAGAAAACTGTTCATTCTGCTTATCTCTCTCCAACATATTGTGTTTTGCCCATTTATTTCCCCAAGAGCATCTGAGCATTCAGAAAATGTGAATTGTGGTGGGTAAGTAACTCAATTCCTACAAGGAGGTAATTTTCTTCCATATTGATTTCAACTCATAGCTAGGCATAAGGGTGTGTGTTTTTTTCTTCTTCCTGAAAAAATGAAACCCACCAACATGGTAACTGGTTCTCTGCATTTCTTTTGTGGTATATACATCTCTAACCTTCAAAAAGAAAAAGGATAAACAAATGTATTATACACTCTTGGGATTATTCATTTCTGTACATTTTATTGAGAGTTGTCTTTATGAAGATTATGGTTCTATATCACAGGTAAAATTGCATAGAACTCCACACTCTTCACATCAACATAAAGTTGGACTTATCACATGTATGTTTTGCTGATTTTCTTCTCTCTCTGGACATATTCTTCCATTCTTCACCCCATTTTCTTATAACCATTCCAAATACAGTTGAGCATCTAATGCTAGACCATGGGAGATATTAAGTAAGTACTCCATGTACAGGAATAGCATGGTATAGTCATTGTGGTTAATGAAGGGCCTGGTTGTAGACTCAGAATGACCTGGGTTCAAGCCCTGCCTCTTACATACATAGTTGTGTGTGTCTATGAGCAAGTCACTTAAATTCTCAATTGGGTTTAGTTGTGTCCAACTCTTCATGACCCCATTTAGGGTTTTCTTGGCAAAGTACTGAAGCATTTTGCCATTTCCTTCTTCAGCTCATTTTACATATGAGGAAACTAAGACAAACAGGGTTAAGTGGCTTACTCAAAGTTAAATAGCTAGTAAATGTCTGAGGCTGGATTAGAACTCAGGTCTTCCCTGACTCCAGACCTGGCACTCTATGCTTTATCCACTGTAGCACCTGACCAAACTCTTAATTGGGCCTGGAAGAGATACGAAATTTCAGTGAAAGGATTGGTGGTCCCTACATACCTTCAAGGAACTCAGGGGAGGGGATATTATATATACATTTTTACATATACACACACACACATATACATATATATATATATATATATATACATACATACACATATATTAGATACCATTTGATAAGTACAAAGAAGAGGTGTGAGCAAACTGCTATGTGGAGTACAGAGGTAGGGAGGTCATTGCTCTAGAATTTCTTCATATGCTCATAATCAATCAGGCAATAAGCACTTATTAAGCACCTACTACATGCCAAACACTGTACTAAGTACTTTTACCAGTCTACTTTTTCCATTCCCTATGACCCCAAGCCTTTCATCTTCATTGACATCCATTCCCTCCACCTTTCAGTTCTTTCCTAGGCCAATTCCCTGCTGCCTATGACGTCTCCCCCATACTTGAAAATCCTCATGTGAATCAACCATCCCCTCCCTTCCAACTCACTATTTTCTCTTATCTCTCCTCTCCTTTTCAGACAAATTCATCTTTACTAGGTGACTCCACTTCCTCTCCCCTCATTCCCTTCTAAAACCTCTGCAATCTGGCTTCCAACTTCATATATCAACTGAAATTGCTCTCTCCAAATTTACCAATGATATCTTTGATGTGAAATCTGATTTTTCTCAAAATCCATTTTCCTAACCTATTTATAGCATTTGACACTGTTGATAACCTCATCCTCGTAAATACTCTCTAGTGTTTAGACTCTCCTCATCTCTGGACTCCACATAGCAGTTTGACACACTTCTCCCTCAATGTTCTGTACTGAGCCCTCCTCTTTTCTCTCTATACCCTCCCACTTGGAAATCCTATTATCTCCCATAGGTTCAATTATCATCTCTATGCAGCTCTATGCAGCCTCTCAGAAAATTTATCTAGCCCTAGACTTTCCCCTGAGTCATAGGACAGTATGACCAACTGCCTTTTGGAGATTTTGAACTGAACTTATTTAAAATTCAACGTGCCTAAAACAGAAGATCATCTCCATACCTCCTACTTGACCATCCTTCCTCTCATCCTAATTTCAATTTTACTATTTTATCAGACACCCAAGCCTATGACTCCAGTGTCATCCTCAGCACCTCACTGGCCAACACTGCATATGGGTGTAACTAACATGGATTAAATGAGGCTTTGTCTCAGACTACCAGTATTTTATGGGAAAATGGATGCTTTTCCCCCAGGAAGATATATTTTCTCCCTAAGGTGACTGTGTCCTTATTAACCTCATCTAGCAGTGTTCTACCTTTCATTATTGCCTGACTATTCACTCCAGGGTCTCATCACTGAAGTGCCCATGCTATGGGCCATCTCTCTGTCCTAACCCCTAACGATGGAAGATTCAGACTGCTCTCTCTCTAGGTACAGCTAAATCCATGGTCAAACTGTTCTCTCTGCCACCCCTACTTTTGTTCAGCCCCAAAATCTGCTCAATTATTGTTTTTGTCCCAAGTAAAAATATGCTTAATCATTACTTTGAATAGGCTCCTTTGAACTCTTCTCAAAAATACATTTTTCACCGCAAAATTTAATCAGCTCACCTGTCCTGTCTTTTGTTTTGTTTTTAGTGGCCTACTTTGAATCTATGAGTGTTTTTTAGACAATAGTTAACATTTGGTTTCTATCACTTCATAACATTTTCTGCCACTACTTATTCTCCAAATATGCTAATAGTTTTAAATCTTTTTAACTAAACATTGGTCCTCCACATGAGCTGTATGAGTAGCCAAACAAAAATGAATGCCCTCCTCTCCTCTGACTCAGAGGCATGTCCAAGAAATTTAAATGGGTTGTGGGATGTGGGAGGGTTAAGAGTTGACAAAGTCAGTTGGTTATGGAGGTCAGCCCTAAGCCTCAGTGTCAAACAAATAGAGTTTTTCTGCAGAACACCATCATTCTTGCTTTCATTTAGCTAAATCTTTTGACGTCTACTAGTTAGAGCCACACTGACTGGAGATATGCTCCTCTCCCTACTCCACTTTATTCTTCCTGTCAAAACATATCTTTTCCATGCCCCATTCCCCTGGGGTGTGCTCTCCAAGAGAGTGATAATGAGTAATGGTGGATTAATAAGATTATCAGGAACAAAGCTTTTTTGTTCCTTCTGGATGATTTTTAATTTGGACTCCAGATAGATGGGAAAAAATGAGGAAATTGCTATTGTTGTTGCTTGTTGATTTGGGGATTTTGTTCTTTTGCTTTTTTCAGGGAAAAAAATGGTTTAGAGTAAAGGGCATTGAACTTTGGATTTAAGAGACAAAGATTCAAATTCCCTGTCTCACTCTCATTAACTCTATACCCAAGGGAAAATCACTTTACTCTGTGGGCCTCAGTTGCCTCAGTTGCACTACCTACCTCACAGGGATATTTTCAGAAAAGCACTTGGTAGACCTTTAGAACCTATATAAATATGTTATTATTGTTTCCTGGCCCTGAGAGGCCCCATTGCTGTATCCGGAATTGCTCTAGTCTTTCTTTAACTCTATTGAACCACCTACCATAGGAAAGCAAGAGCAGCCAGATAACCCTCTGACAGAGGAAGACTCTGCACTGCTCTTCTCTGCATATAAGGTTCCAATACATAAGGGCAGCATCTTGAAATTCAAGCAATATTCATACAATAGCTATTTGTCTTATGCACATGCATATTTTCCAAATGAACCTGAACTTAATGTGCATCATTCCGAGTTGGACATCCTTGCTGAATTCCCTAATTTCCATGGTCCTCCACCAGCTCCCTACCTCTTTGCTGAATATAATTATAATTGACATCAGCTGTTTCTTAACAACAACCCAGAACAAATTAGTTTGAGCAACTTTGCTTCCTAAAATTTAACACCGATCATCACTGGCTTTTGTATTCGCTGACATTGATTTCTCTAGAGTTCCAAATCCCCACGGCTGTCTTCTGTTTATTAATTAATGGGGCTGTGTGGAAGAACTGTGATTATTTAATGCCTTTAACTCTCAGTGTGGGGCAGAGGAAGGAGTGCTGGATACAGAGTCAGAAATCTTGGGTTTGAATCCTATCTCTACAACTTACCATGTGGCTCCAGTCAGGTCGCTTCCATCTGCTTGGCCTCAGCGTCACCCTCTGTAAAATGAGAGGTTTGGGACTAAATGAGATTCCTTCTAATTCTAAATTTCTTATCAATGTATATGAATGACTATCAACGTTCAATTCAGCCCCCACAGAGAAGATTCTAATGATTTCAAGAAAAATTAAAGAAGGGTTCCTAAAATCAAAACCAAAAACCATTGCTGTATGTCATAGATCACTTTGGCAATCTGGTGAAACCTAGGGACCCATTATCAAAATCATGTTGTGATTTTTAAAAATCAATCATAATTGGGGGCAGCTAGGTGGCACAGTTAATAAAGCACCAGCCCCGGATTCAGGAGAACCTGAGTT
Source organism: Dromiciops gliroides (assembly GCF_019393635.1). Lineage (NCBI taxonomy): Eukaryota > Metazoa > Chordata > Mammalia > Microbiotheria > Microbiotheriidae > Dromiciops > Dromiciops gliroides. Next base: position 58,474,567 of record NC_057863.1, read on the forward strand.
CAAATCTGGCCTCAGGCACTTGACATTTACTGGCTGTGTGATCCTAGGCAAGTCACTTAACCCCACCCCATCCCCATTGCCCCACAAAAAAAAATAAATAAAATCAATCATAATTGAAGGAAAACCTAAATTTCAGTTAGACTTTATTGGAAATAATGAGGTAACTATTTTTTCCCTAAGTTCACTTACCCCTGATGTCTATCAATAGATTCCTTATCTGAGGTTGAGTGATTTGTCTATGGTCACTGAATTAGTATTTGACAAAGGCAGAAATGAGAAATGAGTGCAAGGAAAAGAAGTAGAAGCAAAGGAATTAGAGCAGGACTTGAATCCATGTCTTTCTCACTCCCAGGCTTGCCCTCTATTTACCCTATCATTCTGTTTCTGCTTTCTAGGGATGCCCTTTCTCTACCCATCCAGTTCCCTGGGCAGGGGCACCTGCAATAGCTATAGAAGGACAGGTGGCTGCTTGGAAGAGGCAATACCACATAGGGGGTGGAGGGTTGGGTTTTGGAGTTAGGGACAGCTGAGTTTAAGTTTTTTTGTTTTTGTTTTTGTTTTAGTGAGGCAATTGGGGTTAAGTGACTTGCCCAGGGTCACACAGCTAGTAAGTGTTCAGTGTATGAAGCCGGATTTGAACTCAGGTCCTCCTGACTCCAGGGCCGGTGCTCTATCCACTGCGCCACCTAGCCGCCCCTGAGTTTAAGTTTTGACTCTGACACACGCAATACTACATGGGTTACCATGAGCAAGACATTCAGCCTTTCAGTGCCTCAAGCAATTGTCTCAAATAAGGGTTCTCAAACCGGGCTCTGTGAATTGGTTTGGGTTTTAATACTTCAATAACTGTCCGTATAATTTGTTTTCCTTATATTTTATTTTATGCATTCAAAAATACTATTCTAGAAGTGACTCATAAGCATCATCAGATTGCCCAAGGGAGCTGGGACGTCAGAAAGCTTAAGAACTTGTGGCTTAAGAGACTGGAATTTGCAGATGAGTTCCCGTCTACATTGGGAAAGTGGGAGTTTCCAATACTATGAAACCCCAAGCCTAGAACCACAAAATACCTCCCATTATGTTTTGTTTTGAAGTCTGCAAAACCTTTTTGTATCGTTTGATCTTCACAACAGCCTGAGAAAATAGGGGCTATTACTATCGTCCCCTTTTGAAAAATGAAAAAACTGAGACTCAGGAAAGTGATTTGCCCAGGGTCATACTGCTAGTAAACATCGGAAACATTATTCAAACTTAATCCTTTTTCCTGACCCCAAGTCCAGCACTCAATCCACTATTCCCAACCATGCAGGGCAGGGGAAAGGGTTGCTATATTGGGAGTCAGAGGAACTGGGTCCAAATACCTATTACTAATTATTACCTATATGATCTTGAGCAGGACAGTTCACTTTGGGTCTCAGTTTACTAATCTATAAAATGAGGAGGTGTGTGGACAAGATGACTAGAACTCCTCATTCAAAATCTCGGATCTTATGGAAAGGATCCTTTGAGAGCTTTCCAGTAGCTATGCCAAGACAAATATCCATTAAAGAGTGGCATTTCAGGCTTCTTGTCTGAAAATTACTATCCGATCATATATCAACTGGACAAAGTTCAGTCAAGTGGTTTTTAGTAATAATTTCTAATTCCCTTCCATCAGGCTGAGTGGGATATCAGTTCCTTTTGAAAAGCATCCCTCAGTCTTTGGAGGTTCAAAAACACCAATGGAGCAGTGCTCAGTCCATTAAGACAATCACAGGAACCAAAAGTCATTAGTTCAGGCTCCCACTCTGCCTTCCCCTGTCAGTGGTTAGTTGCCCCTTTTCAACTGATTTCTCTGCTGTTTATGGACTATGTCTCTAACCCAGAAACTCCATCTGGAGCTTCCTTCCGTAATTTAAGTAAATCTCCCAAAAGCCAGAGCAAAGTGGAATTATTCCGGAGGATTTCCAAGCCTGCTGAGTTGACATCCGTTTTGCAGTAATCTCCATTTCACTTAAGTGCTCTCTGTGTAGGCTGTTGTCTAAGTAAGTCTCACATAGCTTCAGAACCAAGTTATTCACCCGGAAGAATTAGGGTTCCCAGAAAACGGATGCAGAGATAGAGGAGACATGTAAATATAATCCTTAGGAACAGCAGTGCTTTGGGCAGATGGATAAAGCATTAATTAAATGCCTACTAGATGACCCCTCCACACTCCAGCCAGGCGAGTCTATTTGCTGTTCATAACACATGTTATGCCATCTCCCCACTCTGTGCCTTTGTATAGTCTATTCCTTCTTGCCTGGAATGCTCTCCTTCCTGTGCTCTGACTCTTAGAACACCTTCAAGGCTCAGATTAATGTTCTCCCCTCTCAAGAGATCCTTCCTGACTCTCTCAGTTATTCTTAGTGCTATCTTCCCTCACCCTCATAAGTCTTTTCATTCTACAATCTAAATATTGTATTTTTCTATCCATGAACATCACGACTCATTCTCCCAGGAAGGAGACTTCAAGCTTCTTGAGGGGAGAGATTGTTTCACTTTTTATTTGTATTCCCAACACCTAGCACAGTGCCTGATACATAGTAGGTACTGAATAAATGGGTTGTTGGTTGTTGTTTTTTTTTGATTCATAGATTATCTGTTATTATCATCCTGCCTGCATGGCCATCCCACTTATTCTTTTGGTTTACCTCTTCTTACGAATGTCTTTCATCCTCCTCATGTGTAAGTCAAGGTTAATAATAAATGGCAGTCATCCTATGTCCTTCCATTGTCCTTGAGTCACTTGAGCCTTTTATTATTCTAAGGTTGTGATGTTCCATGATTCTCAGACGAATACAGAATATAACTACTGAATAAAGGGTTGTTGATTGATTGGTACAGGATGAGAAATGCAGATGCAGTATACTAATTCTTTGCTTTTGGTCAGAAGGCTAATAAGAATCTAATATTGAAACTGTAACTATATCTTGAAGTAGTAAATCATCATTCTTTTTAGAGAAAGAAGAGGGGGAAAATTGAAATCCATTGCAATTCCTAATTAAGTAATTTTCAATGATAATTTTGAAGTTGGAATTTTGCACGGAATATTCACTATAAAGACAACAGTACTTCAAGCAATACATGCCTACAGTTCTCTTCTCCTGGGGAGGCTGAGCCTGGTGGATCACATGAGCATAGGAATTGTGAGCTGAGGTAGGGTTAAAGCCAATTGTAAACCCACATTAAGTCTAGCACCAATACAGTGAGCCCCTAAGAGTGAGGGGAGCCACCGAAGGATGGATGAAATGGCCCAGATTGGAAATGAAGCAGATCAAAGCTGATCAACAATCGGATCAGGTACACAAGTGACCACTCTCCTTCTAGACCAGGCAAAACTAGACTCAGTCTCTAAAAACAAGCAAAACAAAAGAAAACACAATTCACAAATTTGCCTTATCAGCAGAGCAAAGGCAGGTGGTCTAACCAAAGGAATCTCATTTGTACAACAATAATTCACCCCATTGCAGTTGTGTGATGCACAGATGTTAAAAGGATAAAACTTTAGATGGACAGATGCCCCAACTGCTGCTTGGGTATTCCATTTAGAAATAGGTACATTTGTACAGGTGTGTAACCCATTGAATAGTCTTTAGTTATTCTTCAATTAATTCTCTCCTAGCAACATGAAACATCACTCCTAATATTGTAAGACAGCCCTTATGCATATTTCAGGCTAATATATTCACCACTTTTTCCTCACTGCAGTGAAATCTCATTAATTCTGCTCCATTGATTTGAAGTTTATGATAATTGGGGCAGGGGCCTGATTTAAGCTTAGCATTGTAATATCTGTGAAGAAAAAGGGTTGCTAAATATTTTCAGAGGAATAACAATGATTACAGTAGGCTTCTTGATAATATTGAGAGCAAACTCTCTTCAAGTTTCAAGTGTTTTAGAAATACCTACTCACTTATAAACAAGTGGCATGGTAATTACCAACATTAGGCAATGCTTTGATTGAATTTGAGTTAGAGAAATATGTTTAATTTTTTACAGTTCTATAATTCAGACTTTATGAAAACTAGATTTCATTAGTTTGACTTACTCCCAATGAATCTGAATTTGTGAGGCTTTACGGTAATTTGGGAGAAGGGCGAAGTATTTCGCCTACATAACATACTTTACTTTGCCCAGTAACAAGCTTCTTAAGTGATATTTCCACTAACATAAATGATCTCCTACAGCTTTGGCCATAATGCTACTCCAGGGACCTGAGCTGTTAGTTGAGTTACCTTGTCTTAATGATGCTGAAATTGAAAATAAGGCCAGGTATAGCTGTTGCCAGGAACAGAGAAACATTGATTTGCTATCAGAAAGCCAGAAATTAATCATGGAAGACTGTGCCCAATCCTTGTGAGGCCTCATGCCTCTTGGTGGGGGGGGAACAAGTTAAGCATCAGAGATTTCTTCACAATTGCCCTACATGTTATTTCCAATTTGGGAATCCAAGTGGAAGCAAGACAGGCATGAAAGGAGCCTCTAATGAGCTATGTGCAATAGGGAATAGGAGCCCAGCAACAGGAGACAGCCATCATGATGAGAGGAACATTAGAAGTGTGCCTTGGACAACAGCCAAGATCTGGAGAAGTTCTAGGGCCCCAGTTAAAGATCACAGATAATGGGAGGCTATAATAACTTCAGTGAAATGAGTCAGAAATGGTTTCTTACCTTTTCAGTTCCAGGGTCTCAATGCAGCAACATTCGGTCATATTGCTGAGACTCTCTGGATGACTTATTGCAAATCTCCAAATTCCAGACCTACCGACTTTTCAGAACTTATCAAGTTCTCTAGCAGTAACAATTCCTTCCTGTATTAGCAATGCCGTACTGCTCAGAAACGCACATAAATCTTTGTCCCATTAAAATAATAAAAGTGATACTCTGCTGCCCTTCAGGCTAGAAGATGAAGCAAGCCCTTAACCCGTTAATAAGATTGAAGTTGTTTTTCTAATATTTCTAATAAGTTGTGCCAGACCATCAGTAATCCCTCCTCAACTAACTTTCCTTGTATGTAACCTCATTACATGGGTGGCTAGCATTGGAGGTACAGTTTGTGATGGTTGGATAGGCAATGAACTACCTAAACAAATAGGAATCACATGCAAGAATCAGATTCTATTTTTGTCTCATTACCATGTTCCACCTCATTGTACAATTTCTTATGTTGTATTTAGAAGCTTATACCTGGCTTGACTTTTATATTGTTATCCAGGTCCTATAAGTGGCATCTGCTTATGATGAGATTGTCATATTTCACTACTGATAGCCAGTAGTTATTTTAAGGTTACCACAGATATAAAAGGATTTTGAATGACATGGAATTTACCCACAATTGGTCTTTATATGTCATGTTCTAAATTAAGTAACACCCTAACAATGTAAAAAATCAAGGATTTGTTTTCCATAATTTAGGATTTAAATAGAAGGTAGTTAATTTGAAATAATTGCTTTCTACTAAGAAGAGGCTATGACTTATGCAAATGCAAGTGACCCATTTTAATTATCACTATTGTTACCATTTAGCATAATTTTATCAGCAGCTAAGTGGCACAATGAATATCATGCTGGGTCTAGTCACAAAGACTGATCTTTCTGAGTACAAATCTGGCTTTGACACTTACTGATTGTGTGACTCTGTACAAGTCACTTAACTCTGTTCACCTCAGTTTCCCCATCTGTAAAATAAGCGAGAAAAGGAAGTGGCAAACTATTCTAGTATCTTTGCTAAGTAAACTCCAAATGAAATCACAAAGTGTTAGACACAACTGAAATGACTGAACAAATTTTAAACAATGGGTGGAAATAAAATTCTTCATCTATAAAATGAGAGCATTAGATGAAGTGGCCAATTCCAGGTCTGTAATCCTATTATACTCAGTCTTCTGTTTATATTGTCAAAGGTATGTTTATCATACATTTATCTAAAAGCTAGCATTTTATATGGAACTTTAAGGTTTGCTACATGCTGTACATCACTGGTATCAAACTCAAATAGAAATGGGGCCACCAAACTGCATAAGGATCCTTGTAGGCATATTGGCTTAGAAAACCACATATTAACATCATGTTCTATTGTATTTTTATTTATTTTGTTAAACATTTCTCAATTACATCTTAATTTTGTTCACCCACAGGAAAACTGGCCCATGTCTGACAATTATAGATGTTATCTCATTTGATCCTCACAACAAGCCTGTAAAGATAGTACTCACGCTCTCATTTTACAGTTCAGAAAAGTGAGTCTAAGAGATCCTAGGTAACATATCCAAGGCAAACTATGAACTCAAGACTCTAAGTCTAGGAATCTAACCCCCTACCTAGATAAACCGAGAGAAAGGAATAAAAAGATTGGATTAGGCAGTAAGGAAAAGACTGTGGAATTTCAATACCCTCTCATGATCTTGAAAAAAATATCAATAACCAATCAATTTTGTAAGTTTTCATTTGAATTTTCTATACATCCACTTATCGAGTTCATCACCCTCAGTATGTTTAAAATAAGCACACTTGGAGTCAGAGGTCTTTCACTAATCTTGCAATGCAAATTCAAGAGCATTTTTAAAAATAAAAAGTACTAATAAAACCAGATTCCTCCCAAGATGATCTCTTTATGGTAATTCTAAGTTGTTATTGATTCCATTGCTGATACTAAAGTCTTAATAAAAGAATAATTAATGTTTATAATATTAAAAAGGTCCCTCTATGTCTGCTGTGAAAAATGATTATTAATTATGAATATCTTGGGGAGATTTACCAAGTCCTGACTTTAGCCTTTACTTTTTTATTGACGAGATTTGGATTCACTTTCTTGTTCAAAGCTATTGTGCTCCTGCTCAGTTTGGGTGGGGTCTACATTCTTTGAATCAATGCCCTTATATAGAGACATTTAGTCCTTTATTTTAATATAACCCAGCTCCCATGACATTAACCACTTAGGTTTTATAGCTGTTTAATGGACTACATCTTGTTGAAAGGCATAAAAACCCAAAGGACTAGCCATGGAGTCTTTTTGGACTATTGTGGCTAAGGAGCCATTTTTTTTCAATCTTTTACAGGTTGTGATTGATAAAATTAATTATAATTTACCCAGAATTTTGTCCCTAGTAATTATCTTATTCACCATGCACTGTAGGGGTTCTATTCTAAATGAATGGTATACTAAATCAAATTCTTTTTCTGCATCAGATAGGATAATCATGTGGTTTTGGATTTTTCTGTATTCAATATGCTTATGCTGATTATTTTCTGATATTAAACAATCTTTGTATCCCTTATATTCTTGTATGAATTGCTAAAGTATTTTATATGACTTTTTTTAAATTTTCACATGGCTATTCATTAATGATATTGTTCTATCATTCTTCTGTACATTATCCTTCCCTGGTTTACATATTAGGACCATAAAGAGTCTCTGCTTTCTTGGTTGTTGAGGATAATTTGTACAGTATTGGTATTAATTGTTCCTTAAAAGTTTGATAAAGTGTTTAATCAAAAATAAAGAGCAGCCTCTTTTAATTGGATAGACTCAGAAGGAATGAATATAGGCATTTAGTAGCAATGTTTACTAGAAACTTTCTTTAATAAGGAACAAATAAAACAGGTCTTTTAAAATCTGATAATACTATTTGACTTTTTACAGTATTGGATCTTAACATTCTTGAAACAATATCAAGAGGCTCTATTTTCATTAGCATTATCCTGGGGAATTCTTGAAACTACCTTCTCTGATGTAACATGTAGTACCATATGGCAACCCTGCAGGAAAATTATCACTAAACTTGGAGATTTGCTGGTGCTTAATACTTTCCAGTGAACCAGGTCACAGTCAAATCAAGTATAATGAATACAAGTAATGGAAAAACAGACAGCTTTATAAACATTACAACTCTAGGCAGTTAAGTAGCACAAAGTGTTGGGCCTGCAGTCAGGAAGACCTGAACTCAAATCCTGCCTCAGACACTTACTATATGACCTTGGGTGAGTCACGTAATCTCTGTCTGTCTCAGTTTCCTCAACAATAAAATGGGAATAATAATAGCACTTCCCATCCACCCTCGGGATTATTGTGAGGATTAAATGAAATGATATTTGTAAACACTTAACACAATGCCTGGGACATAGTGAGCACCTAGCAAATGCTTGTTTCCTTCTTTGCTTCTTTGGGCCAGGTATGTTAAAAAGATATATTGTATAGCAATCTTGCCCAGGGTGCTAAATATACAATATGGCCTTTGCTTTCATTCTTCTTGCCACAAAGACTGTCCCTATTGGAATACTCTCTCTTTATCTCTGTCATCATGCCCAGATTGAAAAAGTTTTGTCCCACCTTTAATTGTATATAAGGACACTTTGTCTGCTTTTGTGGTTTACCAGCAATCGATGTCATTTTACCATAACAGGAAATTGTTCTTCTGAGAGTCTTTGATGAATGTCTTCTGTGTTTATCGCTTATATAATAGCTTTATTCTTCAGCATACCCAAGGACTGAAGAATGTTCTTGACAAAAAAAAAATCACAGGGCAAATTACTTATATTGAAAAAAACTTGATGACTTGTACCTCTACATAAATCAGTCTTTAAAGAGAGTCTAAACAGAACGATAAACATTTTAAATATACATCAAGCTCATTTGAGGATAAGGACTTCTATCTAAGTCTCTCCCCCAGTGCCTAGCAAAAAGACTTACACAGAAGGAGCTAATTCAAATTAAAGTGTAGAGGGAACAAAAATTATGAAGTAAACATAAAATAAAGATCTGTCTAGTCTAATCTCCTCATTTTATAGAACATAAAAAATAAGATTTAGAGAGGGGATATGACTAGAGTATTGAATTTGGAAGCAGATGATCTCATTCAAATCTGGGCTCTGCCAACTGCTTTCTTTGTGACCTTGGGCAAGTCATATAATTTCTCTGGGGCTCAATGTTGTCATCTGTAAAATGAAGGAATTGTGCTGCTTGTATTCTAATGTTCCTTCCAGCTCAAAGTCTACAATTCTATGATTATGAGTTAAGTTTCAGTAATCATTTTTCCACCCTTTGGGGGTACTGTGGAATAAACCCTTCAACACTGTTCAAAGACTTCTGCTTGACAAGTCTCTTTGGCTTTTGCATTGTTCTACATTCACTAAAGCAACCTCCTTTTGATGTCTGTCTTAAAGCAGACATTTAGAGGTATTCCTTTTGTCTGGATCATTAGGCCCCAAGGTCAGGGGCTGTGCCTACTGCTTCTCTGTATAACTAATACCTAGCATGATGCGTTGCCTATATGAATGTTCAATCAACGCTTGATGATGATGAAGATGACGATGAAGAAGATGATGATGATAATGAACTCTGAGGAGCTACCAGATTGTGGCTATGTACTGCCTGCTTTGTTGAAACTTTTTGATCTTGCGGTTATACTCATCAAAATCATTCTGGTAATGTTATTTTACCATTCCCATAGGGCTGTGTTCAGTCATTTTTCAGTCATGCCTGACTCTTGGTGACCCCATTTGGGGTTTTCTTGGCAAAGATACTGGAGTGGTTTGCTATTTTCTTCTCCAGCTTATTTTACAGATGAGGAAACTAAGGCAAACAGGGTTAAGTGACTTGCCTAGGGTCACACAGCTAGTAAATGTTTGAGGCCAGATTTGAATTCGTGGAGAGGAATCTTTCTGACACCAGGCCTGGTACTTTATCCTACCTGCCCTTACTCAAAGTGTTTATGGAGAGAATTTTAGGCTAGCTCTAAGGAAAATCTTCCTAACCATTAGAGCTCTACAAATGAGTTGCCTTTGAAGGTAGGAGATTTCCTTCTACCATCACCATCCCCCCACCATTCTCTTATCAAAGTTCTTCAAATGAAAGCTCGATGACCACTCACTAGTGGGTTATACTGTAGGGATTTCCATTCATGTGAAGACTGGACTCACTGGCTTATGAGGTCTCGTCCGAATCTGAGATTCACTTATTCTGGGTTGTATTCAAAGGTATTTGGAAAAATCCCTCCAATTCATACATATATACTTAAAGCTTAGATTTTTTTTTAATAAAAGAGGATATGCTATTACTATTGAGGGGGCCCTACCCATGATGTTCAGTTCACCCCAGCTCAACTCATTCTCCAGTGCTCCACCTCCATACAAGTTGCCTTTTCATCCTGGGAGTGACTCTGTACCAAGTTTCAGGATTGGCAAGTCATTGTTTCTCTCCCCCCACATACACACACATACACACACATACACACACACACACACACACACACACACACCCCTTTACTTTCCAGGTCCTTTTTATGTTTTGTGTTCCCTTATTAGAATGTAAACTCCTTTTGAGTAGAGACTATTGAGGGGTTTTTGTTGTTGTTATTTTGTATTTATATTACCATCAGCACTTAGCAAAGAGCCTGGAATATAGTAACCATTTATTAAACGTGGTTTCTAGCCATGTATCTACCATTATAGTTTTATTTGGGTAGTTTTATGTCATAATACTGAGTTACTAATAAAAATATTATCTTGCATTTGTATAACACTTTATAAATATTATCTCATTGTAGCCTCCTAACAACTTTCTGAAGTAGGTCCTATTATCATTCCCTTTCTATAGATAAGAAAACTGAGGCAGCTAAGTGGCACAGTGGATAAAGCACCAGCCCTGGATTCAGGAGGACCTGAGTTCAAATGTGACCTCAGACACTTGACACTTACTAGCTGTGTGACTCTGGGCAAGTCACTTAACTCCAACTGCCTCACCAAAAAGAAAAAAAAAAAGAAAACCAAGGCCAACTAAGTAACTTGCCCAAGGTAACTCAGATACAAAGAAAGTTATCTGAGGCTGAATTTGAACTGAGGCCTTCCTGGCTCGTGTTCTAGTCTTCCATTCACTTACCACCTATCTACAGGGACCATGCTGGTAGTAAGAGGTGTTATCTTGGTTATATTGGATAGCTGCAGTAATCTTAACATACTTCAAATGCAGCAAACAAAAAGATAGTTTTCCCCAACAGAAGTATACCCTTAGACTGTCTAAAGTGTCTCCCTTCATTAATTATAATAATAATAATTTCATGAACTCTAGCAGAAAGTGTTCTGCTATGTTCTTCTACACTCCAGTCTTTACACACCAGCCACAGATTTTTCTGCCAGCTCCTAAGATTCTTGTCTCCTCAGAAAAGGGAACTGCTTACTTTTTTGTATCATTTACATGGATGATGGTGAACCTATTTATTCAAAATGAATGAATCATTGATGCCTCCAAGAGAGTTTAATTAAGGTTCATATTGGGGGCAGCTAGGTGGTGCAGTGGATAGAGCACCGGCCCTGAAGTCAGGAGGACCTGAGTTCAAATCCAGCCACAGACACTTAACACTTACTAGCTGTGTGACCCTGGGCAAGTCACTTAACCCCAATTGCCTCACTAAAAAAATAAATAAATAAATAAAATAAATTCAGGTTCATATTTCTATGTTAATACCAGACTATCTCCCTTCACTAACATCCTGCTCTGATGTCTCAGCATAGTGCAGAGGTATCTCCAGGTTCTCGAATGCTCAACAAAGGTTGAAACTTTGGCAATTCCTATCAAGCTAGAAAAGCTTCAAGTATTGACAAAGAAGTCTGTGATTGTTATCCCAAACTAACTTAGTCAAATGCGGAAAGTCTCACTAACAGAAGTCTGCCCAGCAGGTGATAATTTTTTTTCAGCCACAGAAATTGGCAAATAGGTTCTGTCAAAGGCTAGGAGGTTTCTATTCAGTATCAGAGAGGGTATGCTGTGGGCAAAACACTGAATCCTAGCAATATCATGGGATCATAGAAATGGTAGCAACATCAGAGGCCACTTGGTCCAATGCCCTCATTTTACAGATGAGGAAACTGAGGCCCTGAGAGAGGGTAGAATGGCTTTCCCAAGATCACACAAGTAGTGAGGATTAAAGCATTATACTAAAGTAGGGTAGCGTAATGCCCGTTAAGGTTGACTTTTTAAAATCCATTTCAAAATTTGCTTTCTTGCCTTCATTTTTTATCCTTTTCAGTCTTGTTCCAGCTTGTCATATAAAAGGGCCCTGTTTTTAATGGTATTTTAATACCTTATCCTTCTAAAAGGATTTGCTTAATAAATATTAATACTAATCACAATTTTCTCATTTTCTCTGGAAAGAGCTTGCCAATTTACCCATTAGCATTGAGTTAGGCAGTATATTTCAACTCCATGGCAAGCTTCTCCATACCAAAATGAAAAGATTTTAATAAATGTATTAGTTCCCAGTCTCTGCTACCTTTGTCACATCATGTAGGAGCATGTGTGCTGCTTCTCTGGAAACTAAGAAGATCACCTTCACGAATACTTTGAGAATTTCTTTTTCATCCCAAAGGCATAGAAACAGATTGTATTACTTATCAGGAAGAAATAGATAAAACGACCCAGCTACCATAGATCCATCCTCATGTATGATGCTCAGCTAGGGAGACACATCTTAACCATGTATGATTTTGGAAATAAGGCATCATTCGAAGCTAGTTCCAATCAGTTTCTGGTGACTTTAAGTGGCATCTATTTTTGAACTTGGATTTATACTTGAGTCTGTTCTTTTTGTAATCATTTAGACTTCTTCCAAGCATGGAAGGTGGTAGGCACAGAAGTACTCACGTGAGTGAGTAGCAGCATGCCCAGGTACAACCAGGATCAGTATATTGAGGTGTTCTATTCCTATGCTTTGTGAGGCCACTGGGAGCCGGATACCTCCAGCTAAGCTCTCCACCCGGTCATTTCCCCTGTCCAGATTGTTCCCTCTATTTGATGCTTTGGCTCAGTAAAAGATAAAGGGGAAGCATAACGCAATCCACATATGTCCTGGGATTTCATGTGATGAAAGGGATCCATCAGCCCTCCTGGGGTCCCATAAGGACTCACTAGTGATAGAGCACAATGGTTATTTTAGCATATGGCCAATTACCTTGCCCCTCCTACACACAACATGACCCTGTCTCCTGCAGAGACTAATTCCTCCTTCTCTTGGCCACATTATTTCAAACTGAAACAATATTTAATTTTGGTCAGTTTCAGACAAACTCAAATTCCTTGGGCCTGAGTTTTCTCATCTGTGAAGTGGAAGATACTCCATGAGATGACCTATGAGGTCCCTTCCATCTCTATATCTGTGGTCCCACAATTAACTGTTAGACTCCCTTCTTTTTGTTGAAAAAGAAACAAAGGTTCAGAAGGAAGTGACTGACTCAAGGCAACATAGCTCATAAGAAGGAGAGCCTGGAATGCTGTTTGGATTCAAAAAGAAATCACAGTGGTAGCTTGGTTTAACAGATTCAATCCCTCCTTTAGCAATGGGCCATGGAGAAGTGGAAATAGGGAGATTTTGAGGGTGTCATGCCTTTACATCTGGCTCATGTTAAATGCTTCAATACTTTATAAGGGATGTGTTGTTATCACTAAAAGAGAAACCATGAATGGTTTGGGTCAACAGAAGAATAGAGCAGCTCCATATATACCCTATTCTGTTTCATGGTTGGCTATTCAAACCCTCTCCACTGTCACCAAATAATATCACTCCATCTTTAAAGTTCACAGCTGAAATTAGTGATATGACTCAATCTGCATTAAGTCAACAAGAATTTATTAAGCATGTGCCAGGGACTATGGGAAACATATATAAACTATTCTTCAGATTCCATTTTTGAAAGTTATTTTTAGTAAATTATGCAGGGCAGAATTTTTGTCTGAATTGCTTAGCTGCTTGTCAGATACTCTCCAATTGTTATTTGTTGTATATTGCCATTAAATTTTTATTTTGTTTTGATCTGAAACTTTTATTTCATTGATATAGGGAACTCCCAAGTTAAAAAAATCCCTCGGGGCAGCTAGGTGGTGCAGTGGATAGAGCACGAGCCTTGGATTCAGGAGGACCTGAGTTCAAATCTGGCCTCAGACACTTAACACTTACTAGCTGTGTGACCCTGGGCAAGTCACTTAACCCCAATTGCCTCACTTAAAAAAAAATCCCTCTATCAATTTTGGTCAATATCTCCTCTGCAAATTATAATCTTGGGGTTTTCTAGAGGATAGAAAAGTTATATGACTTATCCAGGATCATTCAGCCCATATGCTTCAGAGTCAGGATTTGAATCCCAGTCTTTTTGGCTTCAAAGCCAGTTCTCTATCCACTCTGCCATATTGCCTCAATATATGTATGCAAGTAGAAATATATGTTTATGTATAAATAAAATACATAATTTTCAAATATATACATATGTTCATATACACATATTATATATATATATATGTCCATATGTATAATTATGTACAAACGCACATATATAAATGAAAAATAACATTGGGAACTATCATTCATTCTTTTGCATTGGTTTAACTATATTAATATATAAAGTCCATGTTTACCTCATTAATTATTTGACTCATGACCTGCTTAATTGAAACAAAATTTATAAATGTAGAACTCAAAAATTTGGGCATGCAAATGCTATTCTTGAAATAAGTCAATTAGAAATGCATGATCTTTATGAGATACTTTTTGTTGATGGTTTTTAGGGGAAAGTTGTGATTTTATGTTCAAAATTAGATGGAAAGTTCTAAGTATTTGAATATCAGTAGATGTATTTTCATATATCTTATACAGGAAAAAAATAAATGGTTGGCATCCAAGTAGAATTAACGGTCTGGTATAGTATTTTAAGTTGCAAATCACCATATTTTCAAAACTGGAAACTTTGCTATCCTTTAAATTGTTCTTTTAAAATTAAATTCCTTTAAAAAAAACTAACAAGCATGTATATACTCTTCCTCCCATCTGGACTCCACCAAAAAAGAAAGGCAAAACTTTGTAATAAATATGCTAGTCAAGTAAAACAAATTCTTGGGGCATCTAGGTAGTGCAGTGGATAAAGCACTGGCCCTGGATTCAGGAGGACCTGAGTTTAAATCTGACCTCAGACACTTGACACTTACTAGCTGTGTGACCCTGGGCAAGTCACTTAACCCTCATTGCCCCACAAACCAAAAAACCAAAATGAAAAACAAATTCTCATATGGTCATGTCAAAAAATATGTTTCATTTTACATATGTAGTCTATTACTTCTTTGCCATGAGATGAGTAGCCTTCTTTATCACTTATTCCTTGGTATCATGGTTGATCATTACATTGATCAAAGTTAAGTGCCTTAACAATGTTTATTTTTGTAGTTGTTATTTTATGTAAGTTGTTCTCCCAGTTCTCCTTACTTTAGTGTACATCAGTTCATACAAGACTTCCCAAGTTTTTCTGAAATCATCTCCTTCATCATTTCTTATAGAAGATATGAACCATTCTATTAACATACTAGCATTTGTTTAGTCATTCCCCAATTTGTTGGTATCTCGTTAATTTCTAGTTCTTTTTTACTACAAAAAGAACTAATATGTGTGTATATAGATACATAGATATGTATATATTTATATATATTTAATATACAGGAACTTTTTTTCTTTCTTTTATCTCTTTTGGATATAGGTCTAGTAATGGTATTGTTTAGTAAAGTGTTTTGTGACATTTCATAACTTTTGGGGCCAGGTGATAAATTACTTTTCAGAATAGCTATATCAAAATAATGTTAAGAAAATTGGAAAGCAATCTGGCAAAAATTAGGTTTGGCCCAACATTGCATACCATAAACCAAGCTACGCTCCAAATTGTTATATGACCTAAACATAGTAGGTCACATAATAAATGAATTAGGAGAAAAAGGAAACATTAGCTTGCAGATCTATGACTAGAAAAGGATTTTATGACCAAACAAGAGGTAAAAAGAATCACAGAAGATAATATCTATAATTTTGATTACATAAAATTTTTTTAATTTTGCATAAACAAAAACAAATGCAGCTAAGAGTATAAGGAAAATAGCTAACAAAGGGGAAAAACATTGTAGTAAATTTCTCTGATAAGTCTCATTTCCAATACATATAAAGAACTGATTCATATTTATAAGTCCAATGAACCATTCCCCAATTTATAAATGGGCAAAGGTATGAACAGGAAATTCTCAAGAAAAGAAATCAAAGGTATCTATTTAATTAGTTGATCTGGAAGTTCTAATATTCTCTGAGTCCAGGACAAGAGGTTTTTTGTTTGTGTTCTTTTATTTTGTTTTTTGTGGGGCAATGAGGGTTAAGTGGCTTGCCTAGGATCATACATCTAATAAGTGTCAAGTGTCTGAGGCCAGATTTGAACTCAGGTCTTCCTGAATCCAGGGCCAGTGCTTTATCCACTGTGCCACCTAGCTGCCCCCCAAGACAAGAGTCCTTAACTTGAAGCTCATCAACTTGTATTTTTATAATAAAAGTATTTTATTATTTCCTTTACATGTAAGGATAGTTTTCAACATTTGTTTTCATAGGATTTTTAGTTCCAAACTTTTCTCCCACCCTCTCTTAACTCCCTCCTCCTCAAGACAGAAAGCAACCCGATATAGTTTATTTATGTACAATCACATTAAGCATATTTCTTCATTAGTCATACTGTGAAAGAAGAATCAGAGCACAAGGGAAAAACTTCAAAAAAGTAGGAAAAAAACCCGTCCAATAGTAGAAACAGTATGGTTCAATCTGCATTCATAATCCACAGTTCTTTTTTTCTGGATGTTGAGAACATTTTCTATCATGAGTTCTTTGAAATTGTTTTGGGACATTCCACTGCTGAGAAGAACCAAGTCTATCATCACCATTATTTTGATATTGTGATGACTATATTTTGATATAATTGGTTTTCTTTGTAATCCCATGTGTTTTCGTTTTGCATTAAAAATATCATTCCAAGATGGGGTCGTTGGCATTTACTAGAATGCCAGGGCAGAAGAGGGGGTGGTTAGTGCCATAAAAATGGTCAATAATCTTTGCTCAACTGTCAACTTAGGAAAAGATGGGCATGATACTCACTAGGGTATAATTTTTTTTTTTTGGTGGGGCAGTGAGGGTTAAGTGACTTGCCCAGGGTCACACAGCTAGTAAGTAAGTGTCAAGTGTCTGAGGCTGGATTTGAACTTAGGAACTTCTGAATCCAAGGCCAGTGCTTTATCCACTGTGCCACTTAGCTGCCCCCTCACTAGGGTATTATTAAAGGCAAGCAGATGTGATTCTGTCCATCTAAGCATTATAGTCGAATGCCGGCACAGATAGCACTGCAATTTCCTATACACAATAGAACAGTTCATGATGAGTCTATGAATTAGGAAAGCCAACCCAAACAAGGAAATGTTCATTCCAGAAATGTATTTTTAGGGTTTGATGCAATCTAGAAAAGAATATGATTTCTAACAAATTATGTGATGGGTTGTTTTTTCGGTTGGTTTGTTGGTTGGGTTTTTGGTCACTTTTTCCCACAATTCCTGTGAGTGTTTGTAACTTACTGGAACCTGTTTTCTTTTTCTGTGTTTTGGGGGAATTCACATCTTCATCAGCAACTTTGAATCCTCTTTGATGTATGAAGTTTCTGAGCAGCAGTGCAGTGGCACCGAAAGTTCAGGAAGCAGTTTGGGGAGCTCTGTCACAGCCTGTAAGAAGGTAACTTCTCTTTATTTTCATCTCAAAGGAAGGGCTCAGCAGCCTTTATCTTCTATGACTTTATATAAAATGAAATATAGGGAAGAAAGGGAGCAAACAATGATAATCACCTAGAAATGTGGTAACTCTTCAGTGAATTCTACAACATGAATCTTCTGTTTACAGGTTTACCTTTTAAAAAAAATATTCAATGCATGGAGCCACTAACTCATTCACAATCTATGTAAGAGCCAGGATAATCTCCTTCCAATACTTTCTATGACCTTGACCAAGACTACAAAAAAGCTGACATTACTTGAATTATGTCCTCACTACATTTGATAGAATTTCTCTCTAGTTTCTTGTACCTTTTATTGTTGTTGAGCTGTTTCAGTAATGTCTGCTTCCTTGTGTCCCCATTTTGGGGGTTTCTTGGCAAAGATACTGGACTGGTTTGCCATTTACTTCTCCAGCTCATTTTACAGATGAGGAAACTGAGGCAAACAGGGTTAAGTGACCTGTCTAGGATCACATAGGTAAGTTAATGTCTGAGGCCAGATTTGAACTCATGAAGACTTCCTGATTCCAAACCCAGTGCTCTATCCATTGAGATGTATCTGTTAAATTGAAATGAAACTTTGACAAATCTCCCTCCATGCTTTCTCCTCCTCTCCAATTCTAATATGTCTTTCTCTAAACCTTTCATAAAGGTTCCACCCAACATAGATAGATTCTTTATGACTGTGTCATCACTCTAACCTCCAGGCATTCCCACAAGCTATTTCTCATTCTTGAAATGTATTTCCTCTTTATCTCTGCTTTTCAGAATCCTTATCTTACTTCAAAACTCTACTCAGATACCAACTGAATGGATAGATCACAGAATGTTAAAATTACAAAGGTAGTTCAAGATTCTCTAGTCCAACCTCACAATTTTATAGATATGTAAACTGAGCACCACACTCAAGGTCATGTAGCACCAAGACTGGAAGCCAAGCTCCTTGATTGTCTTTCTGGTCTGATACCCCTGGCTACCGTGGATTCCTGTATTTAGATGATTTATTACATGACTATTATATATAATGTACTGTGTTGTTTCCCTAACTCAAGTTCCTAAGTCATAACTCAAACCTGGGTCTTCTTCCCTGAACAGAACCTGTAGGATGGTTTTACAATAATTACAGACAGAAAAGCATGGGATATATGACAATGTCAACATATTCTAATATAGTTTCATTCTCCCATCTGTCATGTATAAGTAGGGTAATTTCACCATATTTTACCATTACCACAACTTCTTTGTTTTTCCTTATATGAGGCAGGGTCACACAGTAGATAAAGTACTGACTTTACTTGAAGTCAGAGAAACTTGAGTTCAAATCTTACCTCTGATAACTTACTTATGGACAAGTCACTTAAACTCTCTCTGAGCCTCAGTTTCCTCATCTGGGAAATGGGCATCATATCATCTGTAGGACCTACAATATAAGGTTGTTATGAGGCTCAGATGAAATAATGTACATAAGCACTGTGTAAACTTTAAATTGCTGTTTAAAAGTGTCAGTGATTCTCTGTGTAACTAATATTTGCTAAGTATTTATAACACTTTTCAAGGGATTTTGAGATTATAATCAAGTAGAAAAGATCAGATACAACTGAAAAGTGATGTGATAATACATGAAAAGTTAAATAACATTTAGAGGACAGCTATGTAAGAAATGTCATAGGACATTATCAGATTAAATACCAAATAACAGTATGGATTAAGAAGTACTATTCGCTTATATATGAGAAAGGCCACAGGACCAAAGCATATCAGAGCTGGCAGGAATCATAGGGAACATCTCATCCAGTTTGGTCCCTTTGAAACCTCAGGAAACTAACACTTTGTCTGTGCAGTCATGGTCAGAGGCAGCTCCTTGGAAGAGCTAGGTTCTTGTAGTTGTACTTTGAAGGATATGTGAAAATTCAGCCAAAGCAGGCAAAGGCCAGTAAGTGTGGCAAAGGTTTAAGCAAATGATGTGGGTGGTGTTAATATGTCTGCCTGGTAAGTTTCTTTTTTGTTTTGTTTTGTTTTATAAGATTACAAAACTAGTAAACGTTGGGAAAGCCGTGAATTCCATTTATTGGGGTTTTAGCAAAGTTCTTGATAAAAGCATCTTGTAATATTCCTGTGAAGATAAGAGGGATAAGAATTAAATGCTAATACAATCAGATAGGTTTTGGTCTGGCTGCATGGTCAGACTCAAGAGTAGTTGTTAAGGATTAAAGGTCAATGTGGTAAGAGGGATCCACTGGAGGATCCCACTGCAGGAATATAGGCAGATGACACAAAGCCGGGAGGGATGGCTGACACAACAGATCAGAGTAAGGATCCAGAAGGATTTTCACAGGCTCCAGCATTGGACTGGATCTAATATCACAAAACGTAATAGGAATGTGTGTTGTATGTACTTGGCTACAAAAAAATCAACTCCCTAAGTATAGCATAGGGTAAGACAGAGATTGTTCTGAAAAGGATCTTGGGTTTTTAGTGGACTGCAAGCCCAACATGCGAGTAGTGGGATGTGACCGCCAAAATATGAATGTGATCTTGGGCAGCATTAAGAGACATAGTTTCCAGGAACAGAGAGGTGATTTTCAACCAAAAAGGAAGTTGAAAAGTTAACTCTGTAATAACACAAAGTTCTATGTTTATTTCAAAGTTACAATATTTTGAAAATAAATTAAATTATATTCTTGTATGATAACTTTAAGAAGGTAAAAAAATTAAAGTTTAAATATATTAACTATTGCAAGATGAATGTGAAGTTGATTTGAGGATATGCCAATATTATTAAATATATAATAGGAATGTTTGTCCTTCCCAAGGTCTTTTGTGCTTTAAAAGTCCTACAATGTGGCCTCAAAAGGAAATGGATTTACATTGATGGAATTTTAGGCAGTCTGGTAGTGAAAATATGGGAGAGAAATGGTGAATGTAGTGGGGCTGATGCATTGCAAATAGTAGCAGAAGTATTTTGCTTGATATTCCAACTACATTTTTTACATCCCTTGCCATCCTTGTTAGATCAAACATTTGAGTTTTCAAATTAAATTATAAATTTGATTTCTTTTGTGCTGGAATCAGAGGGCACTGAGACTTAATCGCATACTGAAAGAAGCATTAAGAAGCAGCTATTTAGGTTTTTCTTGTTTTAGATTCAACAAATGAACTGAATAAAAATATACTGTCTACAATGTGTTAGTTGCTGCGGATACAAGATAAATGTGAAATGGGTCCTCCTTATAAAAAGGATATGATATAAAGGAGAATGACATAAATACAAGTGAGAAGTAGAGGCATGTTGATAGGAGAAAACAAAGAAGGGAGAAATCATTTTCACCTGTGGAGGCACATGCATCCGATTCAGGACTTGAAAGAAGGGTGGGACTTCCACAGAAGGAAGTTAGAGGTTAGAATGAGGTGGAATGATATAGATCTATCCAGGCACAGGGTTGATGTGAGCAAAGTTACAGAGACAGGGGGAAATAATACAAGAATGGGTGATCAAAGAGAGTGCAAGTTCATTGTAATCTAGGGAATGTGAAAAATGTGGGCCAAGACCTTTTGTGAGGTTCATTCAAGCCAAGATCAAGAGCTCATACTTTATTCTGAAGGCTTTTGAATAGAAGAGCTTCTTGATCATAATAGTATACTTAGAAGATTATTCAGGAAGCAGTGTCTGTGATGAAGGGG
Organism: Dromiciops gliroides; assembly: GCF_019393635.1. Lineage (NCBI taxonomy): Eukaryota > Metazoa > Chordata > Mammalia > Microbiotheria > Microbiotheriidae > Dromiciops > Dromiciops gliroides. Next base: position 58,495,864 of record NC_057863.1, read on the forward strand.
GCTGGAAGTAGACAATAGAAAAGAAGAACACTTAGGTGATCAATAGAGTAATATAGAAGAGAAGTGGATTATAATGGGAGTGAAGAAAAGGGTGCTGGTACAACAGATATTGTAGAAATAGACGCAAAAAGTTGCATCTGTTTTGATGTGTGAGAAAAAGGGAAGAGTCAAAGATGATTATGGATCATGTCATCAGAGACTGGTAGAAAAGGAAGGAACCTCAGAGAATTTCATTCAAACCATACTTGAACCATAGGGGTTGAACTAAGGTCAGGAGTATCAACAAACTACAACATAGCCTACAATTAATCATCCAGTCTTTGCTTAAAAGTCTTGAAGGTGGGGGCAGCTAGGTGGTGCAGTGGATAAAGCACTGGCCCTGGATTTAGGAGGACCTGGGTTCAAATCCTGCCTTAGATACTTGACACTCACTAGTTGTGTGACCCTGGGGAAGTCACTTAATCCTCATTGCCCCGCAAAAATTAAAAAACAAATAAATGAATGAATGAATAAGTGAATAAATAAATAGAATAAAGTCTTCAAGGAGATATAAACCACTATCCTTTAAGACAGTCCATTACATTTTAGGATGTTCCCTATTTTTCGGAACTTTTTTTTTCCTTACAGCAAAGCTAAATGTGTCTCTTTGCACCTTCTAACCATGGCTCCTCATTCTGCCCTCTGGATCCAAGCAAAGCAAGGTAAATCCCTTTTCCCAATGATCCAAGTTTATTAAGTCTATGAGCCTGGGTCACTGGAGGATGGATACCCTTTTAAGAGAAACAGAGAAGAAAGGAAGAAAAAGTTTTAAAAGGAGAAGATAAGTTTAATGTTGAAATTGTTGAATGTGAAATGATGGTACTAGAGCTTGGGAAGAAGGTAAAGCTGTGGTCATCGAATATAACCTGAAAACTTGTAATGTCTCTGATTCTTGGTACCAATGCAAATTCCCATTTAAGAAAGGAAAAGAAATGCTTTAAAGTAATGACCAAATAATAGCTTACATTTCTATAGCATTTCAAGGTCTTAAAGCATAAAAGCACTTTCCTCACAACCCTATGGGGTTGAGTAAATATCACGATCCCATTTTACATGCAAGGAAACTGAGGATCAGAGGAGTGAGGTGTCTTGGCCACAGTAACACAGTTAATAAGTGTCAGAGGCATCTCCTGACTACAAGTCCAAAGCCCTTCCTATTCCTCTCTGTAGCCATTCTAAATAATCAATAATAAAGGAAAGCTAACTTGCTCAATTTCCACCATCAAAAAGATTATATTCAATTTCACAACTCCAACAACAGACATATATTTATAGTTGGTACTTTGTCCCTCAAACTGAATCTCTGATGGACAGGAGATACTATAACCAAGTCTCCTAATGAGGCTTTCATGTGAAAAAATGTTGAAGGAAAATCAACACACCATCTCACTATCTTTTTTTTTAATCATGTTAATTAAATCTGTTTGAAACTTGGGCTTATCAGAAGCATTGGACTGAAAACACTTCTGGGCTCCTAGAGGCAGGGTTTGATCTTAACTTGCCATCTGATTAGGTCATTCAAGTTGCTAGAGATTTTCTAGACTGAAGTGATTCTCTTTAAGCAGCATTAAAGATACTGCCTCAGGCAGCACAGATCCATTTGAAGGAGCATCCCTTGGATATCCCTTGCAAATTCATTTTATTCTGCAAAATCCACTTTCATTCAATCTCATAGCTTTTTGAAGAGCTGTAATTAACTAAAGCCATTCAATTAATCTGTTCAGGCATCACTATAAAAAGAGGGAGATTGGGGCAGCTAGGTGGCACAGTGGATAAAGCACCGATCCTGGATTCAGGAGGACCTGAGTTCAAATCCAGGCTCAGACACTTAACACTTATTAGTTGTGTGACCCTGGGCAAGTCACTTAACCCCCACTGCCTCACAAAAAAGAGGGAGATTTTGAGAAATAACCTCCTATATAAAAAATAAGATCTATAAGAGATTTTTTATTGGTCACAGTTTTATTGCTTTGATTGAAGGCCATTTCAAGATTTAAGAACCTAAGGGATATTTTTTTAAGGGAAGAAGATACTGCATAATGATCAATGTCTTTGGGAAGTTTTACCACTTTGGAATTTTGAGGAGTGGTACCATGTGGCAGAGATGGATTTTTCCTATTGATAGTAGAACATACGTGTTTTATGCTCTTGGGGATCATAGTTGAAGTAGAGCACATTTTTCATATTGTGATCCCTGCCCAGCAAATTCTCCTCTCCAACCAAAGAGGTGACTGTGGCCTGCCATCACATGGCAAGGCTATAGCAAAAGACAAATGCTATGCCCAGCTTAATCAAGGTGTGTCTTTTCTCTCATGAGAACACATAAGGGCACATTGAATTAGGTGCAATAGAAAGAGTACTGGCTTTGAACCCTGGGTTTAAATCCTCTGATGCCCACTATCTGCAAGACCTTGGGCAAGGCTTTAGCCTCCCTGGACCTCTGTTTCTTTATCAGTAAAATTTTATTTTACGAGATGACCTCTGGGCTCCCTTTCAGTCCTAGAGCTGGGATGCCATAGGAGATATTGAAGGTTTTTAAGCAGGAAATTCCCTTTGAAGATATACACAAAAAAGATCCAGAAGTCTGTCAGGGCACAGAAGGATCTTTGACAGGGAAACGTTAACATTTAATTAAAAGTGTCCAAAGGAATAAAAGAAATATCATTCATTCTCCATATTGATTTTTTTTCTTCCATGCTGCCACATTTCCCCCAACATCATCAGTTTTCACAGAATCAGAAGCTTTCTGAGTTGAAAGAGACCTCAGAGGCTGTCCAGTTGGACCCACATCTGGACGAGAAGCCCAAACAAAGGGTCATCTGGCTTTTACTGGAAGATGACTGCAACCACTGCCACCTGTACCAGTCCCTTCACACAGCTTTTGGATAGTAGTAGTTGTTGGAAAGCGCTTTTCCCCCTTACAAAGACCTAAATCCCCCTGCAGACTGCCCATCAATGCTGGGACTAGGTCAAACACATTCTACTATGTCAATGGGACAGCCTTTCGAATGCTAAAAACAGCCTTTGGGTTCCCTCTCCCAAGTTCCTTCCACTGGTCCTTCTATGGCTTGGGCTTTAAGCCCCTCACCATCCTGGCCCTCCTTTTGGGGGGCACTCTAGCTTATCATTTTCTTTGCTAAACTGGTAACACTCAAAATGTCTTCTAATCAGGGACAAGAGGACTATCATCTCCTTCATTCTGGACACTATATCTTTCAAAGAAACCAAAGAATAAAGGAATATTTGAGGAGAGGGGGAGACTGTCATGTCCCATAATTGACTCCAAATAAGTTTGTAATCCCTTAAAATCTCCTCCCCCTAATATCCTTGGAAAGGTGGATTTGGGAACTGACAATTCATCCCAATTAGGAGTCATCTTATTAGATTCAACAGATTTCACAGGATTCTAAGATGACAAGGTCTTTGAGATTCTAGTTCTGTCATCACAGTTATTCATCATCCTTCAGGGCAGCTGTGTCACTGGCAAATTTGATAAATATGCTGTATATATGCTTGATGGTCCCCACATACATTTCCTGTGAAATGTGTAAACTGCCTACTCTGAAAAGGAATACTAAAGATTATTGAGTTGTTACCCTCCTCTGAATTGATGATGCATAACTGTAAAGAACAACAGCCCAGCAAGTCAGTCAACAAGCATTCCTTAAGAACTTACTATGCCTGAAGTCAGGAAGACTCACCTTACTGGGTTCAAATCTGGCCTCAGAAACTTACCAGCTGTGTGACCCTGGGTGAATTTGCCTTAACCCTGTTTTCCTCAGTTTTGTCATCTGTAAAATGAGCTGGAGAAGGAAATGGTGAGTAACAGTAGCGTGTTTTCCAAGAAAACCCCAAATGGGGCCATGAAGAGGCAGACATGACTGAACGATCACAACAACAACAAATGTTAAGCGTTGCTTAGACCCTTAAGGAGTTCACCACTTGTGTACTGTATCAGGAAAAACAGATACAAAAAAGCTTCCAAACCAGGATCATACATACATTAGGGGATCTGAGGATTCCCTGTCACCATCACAGAGGTCTTCTGCATCCCTGGGTCCCAACTTCATACAATATAGTGGGCTGATACAAGGCAACATCCAAGGATTCTATTTATGTGCTATTAAACATACATTCTCACAGTGGTAGATGACATATTTTAGCCTCTAACTTCTGCCTGAGGCCACTTTCTTGTTTTGAATCAGTTGAGATGTGAAAAGGAATATGAAGACTTCGCTTGTATCCTAGAGACCAAGGGACCCCTTGTCAATAGCTGGTTGAGTTGTCAACAAGCATTAGGCCAGCTTGCAATAGCATGATAACCTTTTCATTTAGCAATAATCACAGCTCACATAAGCCTCATTGGCTGTGATATGGCTATAATGACAACCAAATTAAAACCAATTCACAGCTCAGCCAGAGAGTAATATTTTTGAAAAAAGAGAGGAGGAATGAGTTTCTCCTCTTATACCCAATTGCACTTTGGGAATGTTGGCATAGACTAAAGGCAGTATGTCATGGACCTGGTTTGTCAAGAATAAAGAGTTAAAGAGGGCAAGATTTTGTAGGTTTTGGTACTATACCCTTCAAGACAAGGGGGGCCGCTATGTGGCACAGTGAATAAAGCACCAGCCCTGGATATAGGAGGACCTGAGTTCAAATCTGGCCTCAGACACTTGACACTTACTAGCTGTGTGACCCTGGGCAAGTCACTTAACCCTCACTGCCCCGCAAAAACAAAAAAACAACAACAAAAAATAATAAGTTAGGGGAAAGGGAGAAAACATTAAAAACAAGGGAATCAGGAAAGGCCCCAATGAGCTGTACCTCAGAGGAAGCTGGGGATTTTAAGGATCAAAGATGGAGAGGAGAATTCTAAGCAATAGGGAAAGACTAAAACAAGACACAGGAATGGGAGATGGGATCTCAAATTCAGAAAAAAGGAAGCAGAACTGTCCACCAGGACATCGAATGCATGAAGGTGAATAATATGAAATAGCCCTGGAAAAACTGACTGGAGACGGTTCATTATAGTCCATCATTCATCATTGTATCCAGTCTTGCCACCAGGTCTGTCCCTTAACAGGCCATGTTATGGTCCCTGATTCAGGATCCAACCCTGAATATGTTTCACTTATGATTTGATCATAGCATCAACAAGCAACATATTACTGAACACAGAGTGACTTGTAGAACGTCTGCTGCTGATGAAGTTCAAGGACCTGGGTTCAAATCCTAACTCTGACACTTGCTACTTGTATTTCCTTGAGAAAGCAAATTTTTTTTTTGTCCTCAGTTCCCACATCTGTAAAATGAGGGCATTGTATCAGATTATCTTTAAGGTCCTTTTCAACTTTAAATCTACTATTGTGTGTGTGTGTGTGTGTGTGTGTGTGTGTGTGTGTGTAGGTAAAAGGCTTGTTTTGTTTTGGTTTTCTAGATTAAAATTGTGTCCTCCCAATCTCAGAGAAACATCATCATATTTTCTTTCACTAAGGGGTGAGTGATAATTGTCAGGCTTCCAGAGTTCTATATCAGAAATGGTCGTTGCACAAGTGATCCCTAAAACAGCATCATAACTTCAGATACTGCCAACATAGAAAAGTGGCACCAAATAACAGTTCAACTTGTCAAAATCCATTGGTAAGCTGTCTTGAAGAGCTGTGTATAATACAAGCCGGTGCAGTCATCTTGCCAAATGCTCCAAATATAGGGCTACAAGCTGTGAGTAATGCTTCAAGAATAATTGGTGCATTGGAAACCTCTGTTTGTGTTATTCTGGGTAAAGGGCCAGGCTTTTCTGTTGTCCTCAAAGACATCTAAAGGAGGACAAACAGGAACTCCCCTTTTCAGTAGGTAGTATGAAAAACCAGAAAACTTCTCTTGCAAGCAAGCACTGTACTTTCTTGAGGGTCCAAACAAACCTACAATTCATCACTTTAGACAATTCCAGGTGAGGACTTTGCCTTTATAGCCACAATCAGTAAAGCAACTATTTTTAGCAAGTATTTATTAAGTATCTCCTATGTGCCAAGCACTATGTTAAGTATTGTGGATACAAAGAGAGGAAAAAGGGGGAAAAGTCCCTACTCTCAAGGAGCTAAACGCATTTTGCTTTTAAAAAAGGGGTTAAGGTACTTGACCAGGATCACATAGAATTTAAGTAGCAAAGGCTGATCTTTAACCCCTTCTCCTAAAGGTCTCTACCAACTATACCAATCCACCAAAGGCAAAAAAGGGAGAGTGGAGTTGTATTAGTATTTTAAAACAATTTTAAAAGAAATTTTGGTGCAAAGTACTCAGAAAACAAGGAATAATATGCAAAGGACACTATTATTCATACCACGTTTATTTCAGAGCAACTGGCATTATTTATAATTCTGATTTACCTTTTTTATTGTTTTTTGAAAACAATTTTGTCTTAAGAGAATGAAACCTTGCTTTGCTGAGAAAATCCAGCAAGATATTTAATTTAACTTATTATTTAAAGGGAAAAAAACCCACCAAATGAGATGTATGTTATATGATGGAGATTTGCGTTTATTTATACACACAGAACAAATCTCTGCTTACCAAAAAAAAGAAAAAAATCAGGCTGAATGACTGTAAATGATGCATCTTTGGACAAAGTTATTACTTGACTGTTCAATAATCATAATAATACTACCTCCCAAGTGTTTGCTTTCAAGGAGTGTCCTGGTCTAGAAGCAGCTGTTACTCATGATGCTGATGAAGAGCCTTGTTTTTTGGCTTGTAATATTTGTGCACAGTTGAACAAGATCTCACTTTGAAGGTGATACTCAAAGGTGCCCATGATAATGCTATTTACATATTCCAAATAAAGTCTTTTCAATATTAGGAAGCATGGTAACAGACATTCTTGTTCTATTAAAACAATGAAGGGGAAATCTTTTTATCTGAAGGTAATTAATCCATAACTACCACTTCTGCCAAAATGGTCAACTTGGGTGTTGTATTCAGATCTGTCAACCATGAAGTGTCTCCTGTTCTTGCTTGCACACATAATAAATAGTCTTTCTACAGGTTGGGGAAACGCTGTGCTGCTTGAAACTTGGCCAAAATCTGGGTCCAGTCTTTCTAAAAACATTGCTTTGATAATGATTTTGAAATGATAGTGTACATGTGATGTCAGGAATTAAATAATATGTTAAAATTAATTCAGGAAGAAAAAATTTGAAAAATCATTCCTATTGTTACAACCATCAAAACTACCTGATGATAATCCTTGTTCAAAAATATAAATCACTGAACAATATTTTGAAGTTGGTAATCTCTATTTGTACATTGGATCCCACCTCTTACTTTCTCTTGAAGCTTGTTCCTTGAATCAAATCCCCCATCGCTAATTTTCAAACTCTCCCTCTTTATAGGTCCCTTTCTTTATATCTTCTTTTAAATTATCAGGGACAAGAGGTAGTTTTATCCTACCAAAAACATTTTGGTGATATTTGATGGATTGGCAATTATAAACAAACTCATTTTTAAAGAGACAAGTACAACAATCCTCTCTTATAAAGATAAATTTGTATCTGAGAAAAGAAATCTTAAAGATGAGCAATTCCTTAATCTTTGAGTCAGTGACTCACTTTGTTGAAGATTCCTATTTTACAAGCAAAGATTTCCAACTGTCATAAAACAGGTCATGTCCCTTCCATGGTACCTTACACCCACCAAATGTCTACAGTGCTGTTAAAACTTATGAACTGCCTGTTCATATCCTTTTATTGGCATATAATGGCAAAACATTTCCTAATGGTTGCTTTAATTTCCTCTTCATTTATATCATATTCACCTTTTTTCATTTCTGATACTGGAAATTCGGTTTTCTTTCTTTTTTTTTTTTAAATCAAACTTTCTATACTGTGTAGTTTTGTTTTTTTTCATAAAACCAGCTCCTAGTTTTATTTATTAACTCAATAGTTTTCTTTCTTTCAGTGTTATTAATCTCACCTTTGGCTTTCAGGATTTCTTATTTGGTGCTTAATTGGGGATTCAAAATTTATTCTTTTTTTAGATGTTTTTATTGTTGCATGCCAAATTCATTGATCTGCTCTTTCTCTATTGCATTTATGTAAGAATTTAGAGAAATAAAATTTCCCCTAAGTACTGCTTTGGCTGCACCCCACAAATTCCAGTAAGTTGTCTCATTATTGTCATTCTCTTTAATGAAATTATTGATTGTTTCTATGATTTGTTCTTTGACCCACTTGTTCTTTAGGATTGGATTATTTAGTTTCCAATTAATTTTTAATCTATCTTTCCACTGCCTTTTATTGAATGTAATTTTATTGCATTATGATTTGAAAAGAATGCATTTAATATCTCTGCCTTTCTAAAATTGGTTTTGAGGTTTTTATGCCCTAATAGTCAATTTTTGTGTTGGTGCCATGTACTGCTGAGAAAAAGGCATATTCTTTTCTATCCTGACTCATTTTTCTCCAGAACTCTATGATAGCTAACTTTTCTAAAATTCTATTCACCTCCTTAACTTCTTTCTTGTTTATTTTGTGGTAGATTTATCTAGTTCTGAGAGGGGAAAGTTGAGGTCCTCCACTAGAATAGTTTTACTATTTCATCCAGTAATACACTTAACTTCTACTTTAAGAATGTGGATGCTGGGGTGGCTAGGTGGCGCAGTGGATTAAGCACCAGCCCTGGATTCAGGAGTACCTGAGTTCGAATCCGGCCTCAGACACTTGACACTTACTAGCTGTGTGACCCTGGGCAAGTCACTTAACCCCCATTGCCCCACAAAAAAAAAAAAAAGAATGTGGATGCTGTACCACTTGCTGCATATATGTTTAGTATTTATATTACTTTTTATCTATGGTACCTTTTAGTATGATGCAGTTTCCTTCCTTATCTCTTTTAATCAAATTTATTTCTAGGTTGTGTATTTCCCTCCATTCTATTTTCCCCTCCATTTATCTTTCCCTCCTTTCACCTTTTCCCTCCTCACCAGTGTTTTGTCTCTCACCACCACCTTCCCCAATGTGCCTTCTCTTTTGGGTTCCCCCCCGCCTTTACTCCAGTCCCTCCCCTCCTACTTCTCTGTAGGGTAAAATAGATTCATATATCCAACTGAATGCATATGTTATTCCCCGTTTTAGTGAATTCTAATGAGAGTAAGATTAAAGCAATGCCCACCACCACCCCCTCCTGTCTTCCCCTCCATTGTAATAGGTCTTTTGCACCTCTTTATGCGAAATAATTTACCCCATTCTACCTCTCCCTTCCTTTTGTTCACAGTGTAATTCTCTTTTTTACCCCTTAAGTTTTTGTATATCATCTCCATGAAGTTGCCTTATACCCACAGCCTCTATCTATGTAAATTCCTTTTCACAGTCCAAATAATAATAAAGTTTTTTGGACTTATAAGTATCATCTTCCCATGTAGGGATGCAAACAGTTGAGCCTATTGACTCCCTTATTTTTCCTCTTTCTTTTTTACCTTTTCATGCTTCTCCTAAGTGTTGAAATTGGAAATAGAATATTTTGTTCAGCTATAGTCTTTTCATCAGAAAACTAGAAAGCCTTCTTTTTCATTGAATGACCTTTTCTTTTTTTTCTGAAGGATTATACTCAGTTTCTCTGGCTAAGTAATTCTTGGTTGCAGTCCCAGCTCTTTTGCCTTCCAGAATATCACATTTCATACCCTTTGATCCTTTAATATTCTAGCTGCTGAATCCTATATAATCCTGATGGTGGTGCTCTAGTATTTGAATTGTTTCTTTCCGATTCCTTGCTGGCCTGAGAGTTCTGGAATTTGGCTTGGGAGTTTATATTTTGGGATCTCTTTCCAGAGGTGATTGGTAGATTATTTCTACATCTATTTTACCCTCTGATGCTAGGATATCTGGGCAATTTTCCTTGATAATTTCTTCAAGTATGATGTCCAGGTCCTTTTTGTGAACATGGTTTTCAGGTAACTCAATAATTCTTATATTGTCTCTCCTGGATCTGTTTTCCAGGTCAGTTGTTTTGCCAATGAGCTATTTCACATTTTCTTCTATTTTTTCTATTTTCTATTTTGATTTTGTTTGAATGATTCTTAATGTCTCATAGAGTCATTAGTTTCCACTTGCCCAATTCTAATTTTTAAGGAATTATTTTCATGTTAACTGCTGTACCTCCTTTTCCAATTGGCTAATTCTACTTTTTAAGTTGTTTTCTTTTTCCAAGCTGTTGGCCTTTTTTTTATGATTCTCTTTCATCACTCTCATTTATTTTCCCAATTTTTCTACCTTTCTTACTTGAGTTTTAAGCTGTTTTTTGAGGCCCTCCAGGAGCTCTTTCTGGGCTTGAGACCAATTCACATGTTTCCTGGAGAGTCTGTTTACATGTAAGCATCTTAACATTGTTGTCCTCTTCTGAGGTGATCTTCCATGTCTGCATAATAACTTTCTACGGTCAGATTCTCTTTTTGTTTGCTTTTTTCTTATCTTTTCCAGTCTACTTTGTTATTTTTAAAGTTGAACTCTGTTCCTGGGGTAGAAGGGACAGTAGTAGCAAGCTTCTTGTGACAGGGGCTACAGGTCCTGGCTGTTTGTATGGTGCTGTCTTGAGGCCCATGGGGGACACTCATGCTGTGCCAGGGCTTGAGTGGTGTGGGGGTGGGGAAGGAAGTGGTTGGTTCCTTGTGGTGCTGCAGGGTTCTGCCTCATTTGCTGTTGTGCTGAGGCCTGCATGGGTAAGGGAAAGATAGGATTGGTTCTGCACCAGGGCCGCATGGGAGAGAGTCTAGGGGCTTGCCACTGCTGTAAAGGATCCACTTAGACTGGCGCTCAGGGTTTCTTGCTGGTTTGCTGAGGCATGGCCTGCTGCTGTAGCTAGAAATCTGCCTACCCTGGGCACACTTCCCTTTTATATAATCTTTCTTGCCAAGATTCTGATTGGCTTGGGCATACTCCTACCCTTTTATATTCTTACTTTATATCACTCCCCGCCATGCATTTTATATTTCAACCTGTCCCACTAGTTATTAGTGGTACTCACTAGGTAGCTAGTTGGTACAATGGTTAGAGGATTAGGCCTGGAGGCAAAAATATCTAAATTCAAATACAGCCTCATACACTAACTAGCTGTGTGGCCTTGGGCAAGTCACTTAGTTTCTGTCTGCCTAGGTTTCCTTAAGCATAAAATGAAGATGATAATAGCACCGACCTCCCATGGTTGTTGTGAGGATCAAATAAGATAGTTTTTATAAAGTATTCAGTACAGTGCCTTACACATAGTAGGCAGTTAATAAATGCTTATTTCCCTCCTCTCCAGCCCCTGTGCCTTTGCCCAAGGGGACTCCTATCCCTGGAATGCATTCCTAATCTGCTTAGAAAATCCCTATCTCCCTTCAAAGCACAGCTCATCAGTCAATAAACATTTATGAACTTACTATATGCTAGGCATTGTACTAAACACTGAGTACCACTTTCCAGAGGGCTTTTCCTCACTCCTCCAGCTGTCAGTGCTTTCCCTGTTGAAATCACTTGGTGTAACTTTGCATATAATTTTGTGTCTACTTACAAATATATGTGTGTGAAATCATCCTTCAGTAGAATATAAGAAACTTCATAGTATGGGCTGGTTTTCATTTTGCCTTTGTATCCACAGGGCCCAGCAAAGAGCCTTAGATGTCATACATAGTAGGTACTAGGTAAATACTGTTGAATTAATGGGTATGATACAAGGTAGAGGCTTATAGGGGCAAAGAGGAGATAAGGCAAAGTGCCCAAGGACTATTTTTAGGAAGGAGAGAACACTGTTGGTGGGAGTTCTTCTGCCAAAACAATCTTCCTAAGGCACAGATCTATATGTGTGTCACTCCCCTGCTCAAAAATTCTCAGTGGCTCCATATTGCCCACAGGATGAAATAAATTCCTGTGGGCAGAAGCAGCACCAGACCCAAGATGGTAGCCCATGGGAGGCTGAGGAAGGAGCTGGAAGAAATCCACCAATGTAGGATGAGAATTTCTGTAACATCCAGAATGATGAAGCTAATGTATTGACTTGGAAAGAGTTTACCATTTCTGACAACCCTCATTTTGATATCAGAGCCTTCAGAATCAAAATCAACTTCCCGGCAGAACATCCACTCAAATTACCTAACATCACACTGAAAGCAAAATATTAAGGAAAAAGGGCAAGTATTTCTAGCAGTAATTAGTGATGGAAACTGGAAGTTATCAATGAAAACTTTCACCCAGTCTCTCAACCAGAGTCATCTGCTCTCTAAAAATACTGGTGGGCTACCAAACTGGGTACCTCTGCTTAGCTGACCCACCTGGAGAAATACCATAAGGACTATAAACTGTTCCACGAAAATGCTGAAGAGTTTACAAAGAAATGGGTAGAGGGGAAACAACTCATGGACTTAAATGTTCCATGATTTATTCCACCAAATGTAACAAATGACAAGAATGCCCAAATAGCTCGACTATAAATATGAAAGAAAGATACCTCTGCCTGTCGTTAGCTTGTGGTAGTTACTGGATTTTTCCCAGTTTTCTTAATCAAAAGGAGTCTAGGTAAAGAAATAAAGAAAGGATTACCAGTTTAATATGTTCTTTAGAAAACAAACAGAAACTCCCTAACCTGATGCCTGATATCCTTCTTAACCTAACTCCCACACAGCTTTCGCATCTTTATTTCATGCTCCTTTACCTTCTGGTCCAATTGGACACTTCAATGTTGTCAATCTTATCGTGCATAAACCAGTTCCCATACCTGGACCACACTTCTTTCCCATCTCATCCTTCAAGAACTAGCTCAGGAGATGCTTCTCCATGAAACTTTCCATAATTCTACCAAACTAAAGTGATTTCTCCCTCCTGAAATTTTGTCATACATTTTATCCAGAATCATCTTTTTCCTTTACCACATTTTACCATATATCCCACAGAAAATAGATTATAAACTTCATGAGGTCAGAGAATACCCCGTGCCTAGTATAGTGCTTCGCACATGGTAAGTAATTGATAAATATAGTAGATAAATTCATCAGTGGAATTGAATGTAAATGAAGGGATTTGAAAGCATAGTCTGGTCTAGTAAAGACACTGAGGACTAAACATGTATTCCTATTGATACTAGCAGAACCAGCATTGAAATCCTGTGTTAATCCTAGCAAAAGTCTTTCTATAATAGAATTCTCTATTTACAAAAGCCTTCTGTTTACAGGGTCATCCTTTGGCCATTATAATACACATGGCATACATTAAAGAAAAGATGTCTTATTAATTCAAACTTCCTATAGGTGAACACTCAGTATCTGTTATTATCTTACCTAGGATAAGTGAAATTCACTACTAAAAATAGACTGCAAATAAGTGAACCATCCAAAGCATGGAGAGAGATTTTTTTTTTCTTTCAGTAAATGACTGGTCTTAGAAGGGAGATTAAATTCATAACATTTCACAATCATTATGTTTTCAGGCACTTATTCTTATTGCAAGAACTACTCATCATAATGGTTTGTCCAAGATCAACAAAGAGCTCTCCCTACATTACAATTAATTGGCACCATGATCAACGGTACCTTTATTTTGAAGCCTACATTTTAATCCATTTGTTTGGGCAGATGGAAATATGTGTGTGTTTATATATAGAAAGGAACATAATATGGAGAGGTAGGTAGATAATATATGTAGGGTTGAAGCAGAGGCAGTTCCTACTGAAGCATCAAGTACCTTAGTATGCTAAGTGGTAAAATGGATACAGTGCTGTACCTGAAGTCAGGAAGACCTGAGTTCAAATCAGCTTAAGACACTTACTAGCTGTGTGACCCTGGGCAATTCACTTAACCTCTGTTTGCTTCAGTTTCTTCAATTATACAATGGGGATAATTATAGCACCTACCTCATTGAGTGATAAGGATCAAAGGAGATAATATTTGCAAAGTGCCTGGAACATGGTAGGTTCTTCATAAATGCTTGCTTCCTTAGTGAACTATCTGGCTTAAACACTCCTCCCCTCCATCTGTGCCTAAGGCACAGGAAGGTTAACTGACTAGATGAGTCAAAGCCAAAACCTGAGCCAGATCTTCCTGCTTCTAACAGAGGCTCCTATCTACTCTTCCATACAGCCTCTCACACCACATAATGAGGAAAATAGTTTTGTATTATAATTGGCTGCCAGTCTGAAATATCATTTCATTCACAGAGGGACATGTTCAGAATTTAAATTGAATAGAATCTGGTAAGAATGCAGCTTTTTCTTTTCTTTTGCTGTTTTTCTCCACCCTGAGCATAATTTCAGTGGGAAGAGATGGTTGCAAGGACCTGATGGAGAAATCTTGGAATAACAGAGCTGGAAGGAATTTTGGGGGTCATAGATCCAACTGTCATGGGGCAGCTGGTGGTGCAGTGGAAAGAGAGCAGGGTCCAGAATCAGGAAGACGTGAGCTCAGATGTGGTCTCAGACAATCACTAGTTGTGTGACCCTGGAGAAGTCACTTAACCTCTGTTTGCCTCAGTTTCCTCAACTATAAAATGATAAAATACCAACCTTCATGACTGTTGTAAGGATCAAATTAGATAACATTTGTAAAGTGCTTAGCATAGTACTTGGCACATAGTAGGTGCTTAAATGTTTCCTTCCATGCTTATTTTGAAGATGAAGAAGCTGAAAAGTAAAGAGATGAAGCCATTTATGCCAGAATGCCTCTATTAATGACAGTGTTGGAACCAAAACTAATGACTCAACTCCAGACCAATTAAATTAAACAAGCATTTATTAAATGCCTGTTGTAAATTAGTAAATGCCTATGTTATTTCTGTTACATGTTAAAGTACAAAGTCAATTACTCTATCTTGTCCATGATGTAGCCTCCCATGCTTAAATTTGTCACCAAAAAGTTGCTGTTTCAGTCAGTTCTTAACTTTAGGCAGACTTGTAAAAGGGTCATTCTATGTAACCCCATCCTTTTACTAAAATCTGTAAGTACAAAAACAGTTTACCTGCCTGAAAGAAGTATTCTGATTGCTGAAATCTAGAAGGGTCATCTTTGCCGTGCATTATTTCCTTCTCTTGTTTAGTATTACACTTGAAATAAAATAGTTGGATCTCCTAAATATAAAGAATTCAGTTCTTACAAGCATCTCTTCTGGCACTTCAGAACTTCCAAGAAGTCAAGAGCAAAATTCACTTGAGCGAAGATGCCTATAGACCACTTTTGTTACTGGACTAACACAAGCAATCCCTTGCTTTATTTTGAGCCAGTATTCTTTTTTTTGGGGGGGGGGTCATTTTGTGGGGCAATAAGAGTTAAGTGACTTGCCCAGGGTCACATAGTTAGTATCAAGTGCCTGAGGCCAGATTTGAACTCAGGTCCTCCTGAATCCAGGGCCAGTGCTTTATCCACTGCACCACCTAGCTGCCTCTTGAGCCAGTATTCTTGGAAGGAAGAGTCAAATGTGTGCATTCAAATAAGCACCCCCACCACACAAACCCGATTTTGTTCATTTCACCAGGGAAGTCAAGTGCAGGAAACATGGAAAGAAATCTTGACAGAAAACAAACACTTCTTTTGAATCTACCTACTCTTTAGACAGCCCCTTTATGCAGGTGTGGGAATCTCGCTGTTGGAGCCATCAAGCTAACATCTACTGACACTTCCTCCTCTTCTTTGACTATTCTCTCAGGTCTCTCTCCATTTTTTTAGAGAAGGGCAAGTGAAGTTGTGACTGACAGCCTCTCTATCAACCTCTTAAGGCCAAAGTTAAATCATAAATTATCAATCTGCTTCCAAGAGGGATAATTGCTATTCCTACTGATATTAATAAGATACTACCACCATTGTTTGGTCCATTTTGATTTCAAAGACACTTATCAGACATGCTTTTATTAAAATATAAATGCATTCAAGAAGCCTCATTTGGAGGGAGATTTCAGAAAAGGGAACAAGGGGAGACCTAACTGTTAGAAACTATGTGAAATTCCAACCTCATTGCTCATATCTGCAGTGTTTTTTTGTTTGTTTGTTTGTTTTGGGTTTTGATTTTTTTGGGGGGGGGGTTGTGGGGCAATGGGGGTTAAGTGACTTGCCCAGGGTCACACAGCCAGTAAGTGTCAAGTGTCTGAGGCCGGATTTGAACTCAGGAACTCCTGAATTCAGGGCCGGTGCTTTATCCACTGCGCCACCTAGCCGCCCCCATATTTGCAGTGTTTTGATGACCTCACTGCACATAATTACTTATCTGCATAAGGCAACTTTAGTGAATCATAGTTTTCTGGATGTCAAAAATATAATGAAGAAAAAGAGATGAGGAGATGTAACAACTATGCTGGTTTTGTCTGAATGCTTTCTGTAGGGGACGTGCTGGTGTGCCCCACTTTAAGAAAATCAATGTCAAAAGTCGTTTCTAACTTTTATGACCCAGTTTGGGGTTCTCTTACTGGGTAAGTTTGCCATTTCCTTCTCCAGCTCATTTTACATATGAGGAAACTGAGGCACACAGGGTTAGGCTCATCCAGCTAATAAGTATATGAGGTCAAATTTGAACTCAGGAAGAAAAGTCCTTCTGACTCCAGGCCTGGTTTTCTATCCTCTGTACTGCCCACCTGTCTGTCAGAAAACCAATACCCACACACAGCACTATGAAGAAGGTAAACTAGGAGGCTGCTCTTTTAGATTACAAAATGGTTATTGTCTTTACAAAAGAACTGTCCAGAGGCTGTCTCTCAATGAGGACACCCCCACTGCCCTTCTAGGATTTGCTTAGAAATCTTTAGTCTAAGTAGAGATATTGCCAAAGTACTGGGAGCCACAGCCTATTAAAAACTCAATTTTTAAGAAATAAAAAACAAGAAAATAAGTCAAGAAAGTATAAGAATAATAAAGTTAATAGAATATATAATAATAAATTTAAAATCAATGGAAGTAGACATTGAACCTATCTAAAATCATACAGAAAAGTAATGGGGCAAAAAAAACCCCAGTCTTATTTATAAAAAATGTATGCAACTTGGAAGAGGCAAACCTATGATCCAAAGAAAGGTACATCTGTATTTGTGTTGCACTACAAAATTTAGGAGAATGTTGCCTTAGGCAAGTACAAGTCTGACGTTCATCAGCTCACAGATTTACCTCACAGCTCACAGATCCAATCCTTACCCATTTTACAGTTGAGTAAACTGTGAGAAGCCAAGAGAAGTTAAGTGACTTGCCCAGAGCCAAACAGAGTGTCTAGGATGGGATTCAAAATCAGGTTCTCCCTATTTGAAATCTAGTGTTCTAATCACCAAAGCCCCTATTATGTCTAGGGGTTTAGCAGTCCACAACTCTCAGCCAGGCATCATCACCAGAATACTACGGAGATTAAAAGGCAGACTTTTATTTCCAGGAGGAGCCTGGTCTAATTAAAAAGCACCAGACAGTTTCCCAAAGTCGGTCCAAACCACTGTCTTCTGCCTGGGCATTTCGGAGTCCAGGTCATTCTCCACAGGAATCATCTGTTTAAGATGCATGTGCTTGGGGCAGCTAGGTGGCGCAGTGGATAGAGCACCAGCCTCAGACACTTAACACTTACTAGCTGTGTGACCCTGGGCAAGTCACTTAACCCCAATTGCCTCACTAAAAAAAAAAAATGCATGTGCTTACCACACAACATTCATTCAGTCACATGATAGGCATTCTTCAGCATTTGGCTTTTCCCTATATGAATGAGTAGAGTGCTAGACTTGGAATCAGGAAAACTCATCTTTCTAAGTTCAAATCCAGCCACAGACACTTACCAGGCACACGACCCAGGCAAGTCATTTAACCGTGTTTGCCTCAGTTTCCCCCACCTGTAAAATGATCTGGAGAAGGAAAGGGTAAGCTGCTCCAGTATCTTTGTCAAGAAAACCTTGAATGGCATCACAAAGAGTCAGAAATAACTTGAAATAACCAAACAACAAAATACAGTAGATCTTATAAGTATCCACAGCACAATGCTATCCACAAACAGGAGTATCTTAAGTAATCAAATCTCAAAATCAATGGGGAATCCCTTTTCCATTTGAACTCTGTATGGACACTTTCTATGAAAGTAACAAATACCATCGTGAAGCCATTTTATGCCTTAATTGACATGGACAATCAGAAATTTACTGCACAAAATTACTTACCTGTTTATACCTACTTCCAGGAATTTGGGGGCTTTTTTTGTTGTTGTTGTCTTACACAGGGAAATAAGGGTTAAGTGACTTGCCCAGGGTCACACAGATAGTATGTGTCAAGTGTCTGAGGCCAGATTTGAACTCAGGTCCTCCCAAATCCAGGGCCAGTGCTTTTATCCACTGTGCCACCTAGCTGCCCTAAGTTGGTATTATTTTGACATACTAATGAGGGAGATCTTGTAGGAATTTCGTTCTGCTAAACCAAAAGCTTGTTTTTATACTTACCAAATACTAAGTGTACTAGAACGATGCATTCTATGAACCTTCATGTAAAGTGTGTGACTGTAAAGATGTGGTATTCTACAGAAAATATTTTATAAAAATCAACCTTTGGGGCAGCTAGGTGGCACAGTGGATAGAGCACCGGCCCTGGAGTCAGGAGTACCTGAGTTCAAATCCGGCCTCAGACACTTAACACTTACTAGCTGTGTGACACTGGGCAAGTCACTTAATCGCAATTGCCTCACTAAAAAAAAAAAAAATCAACCTTTTCTCTTTTATTACATCCATCAAGGATACCCTCAATACCTATATGGGTTATTCTAATAAATATTTTGTGGATTTGGGGAAGTGGGCACGTAGGTCAACAGTTATTGATGGTTTTTTAGCACAATTTATTGAAAAAACAATATGGTACCTGCATAATTTTAGCTCTTTTTAAAAGTGGTACTTTATTATTATGACTATTATTATTATTACATATATATGGATACATATATCCATATGTATCCAGAATACCACATACCAAATTAAGCTTCAAATGAAGTACTGAGGGTTTCTTTGATGAATATAATCAAAGAGAACAGCTAATATTATGAGATAGTTAAGTGGGGTCAGGTGGGGACACCTTTGCAGCAAGTTTCTTTGATAAGTGTCTCATTTGCAAGATATATAAGGAGCAGATTCAAGTCTATATGAATAAATGCCATTCCTTAATTGATAGTCTAAGCTATAGAACAGGCAATTCTCAAAGAAAGAAATCCAAGCTATCTATTGTCACTTTAAAAAATGCTTCAAATCACTAATAATTATAGAAATGAAAATTAAAACAACTTTGAGGTTCCACTTGACAAAACTGACAAAACAAAGGAAGTGGTAAATGATGAATGCCTACAGGAAAAGAGAAGCATTGATTCACTGTTGGAATTGGTCCAGTGATTGTAAAAAGCAATTTGGAATTATGCCGTTCGGCCCCATGCTATTACTACTAGGTCTATACTTCAAAGAGACCTAAAAAAGATGAAAAGTTCCTATATGTGTGAAATATTTATAACAGTTCTTTTTGTAGTGACAAAGAACTACAAACTGTGGTGCCTATTGATTGAGGAATGGCTGAATAACTATGATATATGAATTAATAGAATTGTGAAAGACTTAAGAAGTCTGATCAACACACCTATCAGAATGGCAAATACAACAAAAAAGTAAAATACTGGATATTGATGGGGATGTGGGGAAACTGGAACACTAATCCACTATTGGTGGAGTTGTAAACTGATTCAACTATATAGCCAAAGGGCTATAAAACTGTGTATACTCTTTTATCCATCAATACCACTGCTAGGTTTATATCCCAAAGCCATCCCAAAAAAAGAGAAAAAAAGATCTATTTGCACAAAAATATTTATAGCAGCTGTTTTGTGGTAGCTAAGAATTGGAAAAACAAAGGAATGTCCATCAATTGGGGAGTGGCTAAACAATGGAATATTATTGTGCTATAAGAAAAGACAAGCAGGATGATTTCAGAAAGGCCTGGAAAGACTTGTGGGATCTGATGTATAGTGAAGTGCGCGGAACCAGGAGAACATTATGCAGTGACAACAGTATTGTTTGATGAAGAACTATGCATGACTTAACTATTCTCAGCAATACATGGATCCAAGACAATGCCAAAGGACTAAGGATGAAATATACTCTCCACCTCCTAAGAACTGATATTGATTAAACACTGACTGAAGAATGCTATTTTTCACGTTACTTCTTTATTTTTTTTCTTTTCTAGATTTTTCTTATATAAAATTACTAATATAGTAATGTTTTGAATAATTGTACATGTATAACCTCTCTCTGAATGCTTATGACCTCAGGGAGGGGGAAGATGAAGAAGGGAAGGAAAGATAGAATTTGGAACTCAAAACTTTAAATAAAAATGTTTATTAAATTTTTTTAAAAGTCTGATCAATAAATGATCAATTAGGATTCCAGAGGACCAATGAAGAAGAACCCTACCTACCTCATGAAGGAATGGTGATGGACTAATATACATAATGAGAAATGCATTTTTGGACCTGGCCAAAATGGGAATTTGTTTTGCTTGACTGTGCTTATATGGTATATAGGCTCTGCACCTTTTTTCATTCTTTTCTTTTTCAGTGGGTGGGTGGAGGAAAGTGTAAGGGAGAAAAAACCAAATTCTTGATGATTGAAAATAATGTAAAATAATTTTAAAAAACAATAGCAGTAAGGGCAGCTAGGTGGCGCAAAAAAGAGGAAAAATTGCACTTAAAGATAGGTAATGGGGGCAGCTAGGTGGCGCAGTGGATAGAGCACTGGCCCTGGAGTCAGGAGGACCTGAGTTCAAATCCGACCTCAGACACTTTATACTTACTAGCTGTGTGACCCTCGGCAAGTCACTTAACCCCAATTGCCTCACCAAAAAAAAAAAAAAAAAAAAAAAAAAGATAGGTAGTAAAATTATTCCTATTCCCATCTTTCAAATGAAGAAACAGGCTTGGTGGGCTTAAGTGACTTTCCAGGACCATACTGTCAGAAAGTTCCAAAGTAATGAAGAGAGGTATCCTTCCAACTCCCAGTCTAGCCCCTTTTTTTGTTTTGTTTTTTTGTTGGTTTATTTTGTGGGGCAATGAGGGTTAAGTGACTTGCCCAGGGTCACACAGCTAAGTGTCAAATGTCTGAGACTGGATTTGAACTCAGGTCCTCCTGAATCCAGGGCCAGTGCTTTATCCACTGCACCACCTAGCTGCCCTAGTCCCCCTTTTTTTAAACCATACCCCAGTACCTCTCCATAATTCTGTTTATGAAATATGTAACAAAATTACCAAGGAGATTTTTTTCATAGCTTTATGTATTCAAGAATTTTGTAAAAGGGCAGCTAGGTGGTACAGTGGATAAGGATGCTAAGCCTGGAGTCAGGAAGACACATCTTCCTGAGTTCAAATCTGGCCTGAGACACTTATTAGCTGGGTGTCCCTGGACAAGTCACTTAACTGTTTACCCTAGTTTCCTCATCTATAAAATGAGCAGGAGAAGAAAATGACAAACTACTCCAGTATCTTTGCCAAGACAATCTCAAATGGGGTCATGAAGAGTTGGACATGACTGAAAATGACTGCCCAATAGTAAAGACATTTTGTACAATGTCTGGTGTGATTGTTCATTGAAAAGCTTCACTGTAGTAGTTTCATTCAAAGAACCGATGCTAAAAACAGGGATTTTCCATTTTGCACAGATAGCTATCATGTTGACAGGAAATAAAAACCCTTCTATGAAGAAATGATCATTTTTGCTTTAATCAATTAATGGACAGGGTGGTACAGTGTAAAGAATGCTGATTCTGAAGTCAGAGAACGTGAGTTCAAATCCCCCCCCCCCCCCCGGGGAAGTTCATTATCTTTGTGTCTTTGAGCAAATGATAACTTTCCCTGGGAACCTCTTATTCTGTTGTAATAACTTTAAAAGAGACTATACATACTTACATACATACACACATACATACATGCATGCATACTTGCATACACACATACTTACATACGTGCTTACATACATGCATACACACATGCTTGCATACGTGCATACTTGCTTACATACATGCTTACTTACATACATACATACATGCATGGACAGTGGACAGAAAGTTATTCTCCAGACAACCCTCTAAGAACAGTGGTATAAAACTCAAATAGGAATGGATCCCTATGGGCCACATTTTGACTTAAAAAACCACATATAAACATTACCTATGTATCCCATTTTTATTTATTTTGTTAAACATTTTCCAATTGCATTTTAATCTGGTTCCCTCCGCACTCTGGAGTTTTGGGTGCCCCATGATAACCCCAGGTTGGAAAAGGCTATAAATTAAAGATGAATTGCCAATCTTTACCTGTGGAAGAAATCTCTACACCAGGAGATCCCTGTACAATTACTACTAATCATAATTGACATTCATATAATGCTTTAAAGTTTGCGAAGCACACTGCATGCTTATCCCAGCCTGGGAGTTAGGTACTATGAGAATGGCTATCTCCATTTTGCAAATGAAGAAACAAGTTCCCAGGGCCACCCAGCTAAGTATCAGAGGTGGGCATTTGATCCCAGGTCCTCCTGACTCCTAGTCTAGCCCTCTATCCACTGTGCTCCTATTATAGGCCTAGAGCAAAGAAAAATAAATGATTTTGGTACCTTGTTCCCTTTGCTTTTGTAGAAAAGAAAAGTGTTTGTGATATCCAATGAAAAATAAGGAAGATTTGTCATATCTGGTAATGATAAACACGTACTCTGTGGGAGAGTATTTAAAAATAAGAATATTACTCACCTAAATCAGCCTGTATTCAAATTTAGGCAAGAGCAGTGTTCAGCCAGACCAAAAGTGCACAGTACATGTAACTGATAGAACTAAAGCAAACATGAATTTGTTTTGGCTTTAAAAATAAAAAAATAAAAAAAGAAGAGAAATCTCTCTGGCTGCATAGTCATTTTTTCAGGTACATTAATGAAACCGACTGAATTGCCCATGCTTTTAAATGGAAGTAAAATATCAAGCCATTTTAGCAGCAATACAAATCTTGTATAATATTTGGCTAATAATCTACTAGGCAAGTCAGCAGAAGCATCTTCATGTTGCCTAAAAGGATATTATGAGACAGCATAATCAAAGCATATTTGTTAGCCCAGGCATAAAATTTTCTGTTTGCCTCAGTTTCTTCATCTATAGAAAAGGAGAGCATTGGACTAAATGATGTGCAAGGTCCCTTTCAGCTATAA
Organism: Dromiciops gliroides; assembly: GCF_019393635.1. Lineage (NCBI taxonomy): Eukaryota > Metazoa > Chordata > Mammalia > Microbiotheria > Microbiotheriidae > Dromiciops > Dromiciops gliroides. The sequence continues at coordinate 58,519,081 of NC_057863.1, forward strand.
CATTCAGTGACTAAGGTTTCTATAACACATAATTTGAAAATTGTGTTACCTTATGTTTACTAATTGCTTTGTTCAGTCATGGCCAACTCTTTCTGCCCCCATTTGGGCTTTTCTTTTTTTCTTTTTCTTTCATTTGGGATTTTCTTGGCAAAGATAATAGAGTGCTTTGCCATTTCTTTCTCCAGCTCATTTGACATTCCAGGAAATGAGGCAAACAAGGCTAAGTGACTTGTCCAGTATCACATAGCCAGGAAGTATCTGTGGCCAGATTTGAACTCGGGAAGATATCTTCCTAGCTCCAGGCCTAACTCTCTATCCACTGCATGACCTATATAGATGTATTGGAAAGGAAATGGCTAAAAGGGGCACACCCATGAAAAATTTGCACATGGTTTTTACATGGGAAAGAAGTACTTATTATTTTTCTGTTCTTGTTCATTTCTTGACAAATTTGGCCTTTACTTGATATAGTATCTAGGGTACTTTAGCAAAGCTATACCCAAAAAACTATTTCCCCTGAGCATTTGTACACAATAAACTCCACTGCTCCACTTATCACCAGGAGGGTCAAATACAAACGCCTCTGTTTGGCACTTAAAGCCCTTCCTAGCCTGATTTCTAGTTGCTTTTCCAGTCTTATTCAATATTATTCTACCTTTATTCACTCTGGCCTTCTTGCTGTCACTCTCACACAGTCCCACCCCCCACTCCATTCTTCTCCATGTACCCCTCATGACACATGCTCTCTCTCCTCACCTTCCCCTCTCAGAAAACCTCATCTTCAAAGCTCTGCTTGGGTCACCTTCTCCAGGAGGCCTTTTCTGATCCCCACTTCCACAGAGACTCTTAGTCTTCTTTGAATCATGGGCCCCTTTGTCAGTCAGCCTGGCAAACCCTTCTCAGAATAACGATTCTAAATTCATCAAACAAAATACATGGTATTACAAAAGAAATCAATTAAATTGAAATACAGCTATCAAAATATTTTTTAAAAGTTCATTGATCCCAGTTTAAGAACTCCAGCTAGTTGCTAGTGACTTTCCCTAAAATAATATTTTATTTATGTATTTATTTTGTATGCATTTATATTTGCATGTTTTGTGTTTCATGCCAGAAGGTAACCTCTTTAAGGGTGATTTTTGGTCTTTGGAACTCTCTCCAACACTTCGTTCGGTGCCTGACACAAAGAAGAAATTTAATAAATACTTGTTGAGTGACTGTTGATCGGTTTTTACCGTAATATAATTTTCAGCAATGATGTTAAACAAAGACAAATAGGAAATGAAGGTCATTCCGAGTTGCCTGTCAAGCCATCCTCCACGTGGCACACCCCCTCCATGGTAGATCATCAGTAGAAGTATTGGAGTCTATGAGAAAAAACATCCCCATTAACATGCACCCCCCCCCCCCCCGCAATGAAACAGAGTATGGCTGATTATTGTGCTCATCCTGGTAACGATATGCTGCTGCAGATTTCTGCTAATATCCAGGAAACCTGCTGATGCTCTAGAAGAAGGAAAACACTTATAGGTCCTTGAGAAGAAAGGTACTGTTGTCGGTCCTTGATGCTTGTTAAAAAAGGAAATGCTTGGCAGATGAGCATTAAAGAAAGGCTTCTCTGTTCTAACAGGTCCTTTGCAGTAATAGTCTACTGGAATCCACAGACTACTGGCTACACAACCAGAGGACCCCATGCCAAATCGGGTTCGTGGAAGACAAGTCCGAAAACTGTGCATCCGTGAGTACAAAAAACATTTGGGTTAAATGTCCCTGTAAACAAAAGAAAATGAATAACCAGACCTACCTTTCAGGAAAGATTGTTTTGAATTTGCTAACTATATATATATATATATATATATATGTCTTTGGCAGATTCTATTTTTGACATTTTAACAGGGCTAAGGAGGATCTGGAACCTTTATTGATACACTATTTCTGGTTAGAGTTTTTCAGATATAATTGTGTTTATTTCAACATATGAATTCTGTTCGTTTAAAAGAGGAGAATTTTTTTCAAGTCCCCAGAGGAAAACATGGAGATATAGAGCCTGCATGGTAACAATCAAGAATAGCTGACCATTTAAAAGGCTATGGTGCGTGTTGTTTGAAGATGTAGAAAAGTCACTGTGTGGATGGATATTATTCTTGTGACAAGTGAGTATGGATGGACCTGGAGTCACTATAAATCCCTCTGTGTTTCAGATTATAGCTATAACAAATAATTTGACAGAATTGTTACTAAGCCTAAAAAAGAACTATGCTTAAGTTAAATCTATCATATCTTACAAGTTTTGTGTACAAAGCCATTTTCACTTAACAAAAGAAATTATTTGCATAAATGATATACCTTAAAGTTTTCGGATACGGAAAAGAGACATGATTTAAATGAAATAGGCTCTGTTTTCCATATGGCTATTTTAATTGAGCTGTCAATTCCCAGGTCTGGTGGGATCATCATTGCACATTATAAGGAAGGGCTGGGGGTTCTTTCCAGAGCACAAAGAAATTAAATTTTCTTGCTTGAATTGAGAGAATCGGCTTTGTGCTACTTCAGTTTATAAGTTGCTCGCCAGCGTTTCTATCAAGAGTGAGAAGGACAGTGAAAGATGAAAATGGAATGAGTTTGTTTTTTTTTAATCTATAAAGACGACAAGAGGCCATCAAAAAGTCACTTTATCAGTTTTACATTCCAACACTGGGGAATTTCAGGACAGCATTGGCGAAGAATGCACAAGCCATTTGACATACTTAAGCCCATGCATTTACTTAGAAATATGGTCAGCATTAGAAGTAGTTGTTTTACAGCTTTGGTGCTTTGTTTAGAAAAGTAGTGCCTGGCTAAGAGGCAATGAAAAATTAGTTGATATTGTCTTAGGTATCAGGCAAATATGTGCTACAATATTTTGAAAATGCAAAAGGGAAAGGAGTTGTATAACTTAAATGTCTTCTGACAGATCCCTTTTGATATGGTTTAAAATTATATCTAGGGGCAGCTAGGTGGCACAGTGGATAAAGCACCGGCCCTGGAGTAAGGAGTACCTGAGTTCAAATCTGGCCTCAGACACTTAATACTTACTAGCTGTGTGACCCTGGGCAAGTCACTTAACCCCAATTGCCTCACTAAAAAAAAAAAAAATTATGTCTAAAGAGCAATGTGGAGTCAATGGTATATGAAGGTAAGATACATTGTGGCCCTAAGCGTCACTCCAGTAGCTGGTATACTATAAGGGAGTTCAAATAAGAAAATTCCTCTCCCTTAAGTATTTTGCACTGAACAATAAGAGTAGCCAACATTTACATGGTGTTTTAAGATCTGCAAGAAGTTTACATATAGTCATTTGATCCTCATAATAACTCTGCCACATTTTATAGGCATTTCTGTGCCCAGGAAACTCAGACTGAGAGAGGAAAACTGATTTGTTCATGGTTACACATCAAGTGATTTCAACCCAGATATCTCCAGAATATGAGTCTAATGGTCTCCAAAAATCAAAGTCTGTCATCAAGGAGAGATATAATCAACCAATAAGAAGTTGGAAAGATGGATCATGCATTTCTCCCTCCCTTTGATCACCAATTATTAAACTTATCTCCAATACATCTACACTGACCCTTATCTCCCATCAGAGAGGCAGAGTAGGTAGGAAAATGCCAGGGTAGGCCCCAGATTTCCTGGAAGATTATTACTGGGAAGGTGGAGGTGCATGGTCTAGGTCAGTGATATATAGAGGGTTGGGTGAGTTATTCAGGACATCTCAACCCCAGTGTAGAAAGTTCCAAAGATGAATAAATTAACTCGCCCTGGGACCTTGGGTAATTATGATCTCTGAAAGTCAGGTGACATAGATGCCTGGCTATTCCAGGTGAGATAAAGTGAAAGAATGGCAGTTCTGGTGACAATGGAGTTGAACGTTTCCATTCAAGTTTATTTTTTTTTTTAAGAATCCCAAACTGGGATTCAAAGTACCTGGCTTCTAGTTGGGGTATCGTCAAGTGAGGTATAGGTGCTACACCCTTGCCATTTGGTCTTTGTAGTTCTTCACAGAAAGATGGAGATATTCTTACAAAGGAAAAGTGATGGTATGTGGGAAATTTATTTCTCCTCACCATTTTCTATCTACTGTAACTATAACTAAGGACAGAAATATCTATTCTTCTTTGACCCCAAGAGCTTAAAGAAATCTCAGGTTACCTGAAAGAAACCAGGTGTGATTTCTCAAAAGTATCCTAGAGGCAAGTAAAAAACACTAGCAGCTTATAACCACAAATAATGTTTTTTGGCCTTGTAAAAAAATCTATATTTCAAATATACCTTCCCAGATGTCTCCCTTTTCTTCTATTGCATTTTTTCCCTAGAATCTCTCACACTCATTTGTGTGTTCCCCCATATCTTATGGGGTGATCATGGGATGATAGAATACTTGATCTGTAAAGGTACTTTGAGCTCACTTAATTCATAGAAGAGGGAACTGTGGGCTAGAGAGATGAAGTAACTTTCCCAGAGTTACCCTCCTGGTCAGTAGCATAACAGGGACTAGAACTCAATACTCGTAGCTCTCAATCGAATCCTCTATGCTTTACATATGCTGCTTTAGAAGGTAAAAAGCAATATTGGGACTTCCAGATCACTCTCAGCATTTTGACTTAAATTTCAATCATCTTTGAAGACATATTTATATTAATCTGGGATTACCAGATTGCCATTACTTAAATGAAAGCTTATCAAATCCTTGTTAAAAATGCACAAGTAATCTTGCTATATGATGTATTGGTAGGAAGTAAATCAGAGCCTGGGATACGAACTCAGCTTCTCTTCCTCTAAATCCAGTGGTGTCAGTGCTGGTGCTGGTGCTAGTGCTAGTGTTTTCACTGTACTATGCTATGACCACTTCCTTTTATGGTCTTATCTTTTTTTTTCTTTTTTTCTGGGCAATGAGGGTTAAGTGACTTGCCCAGGGTCACACAGCTAGTAAGTGTCAAGTGTCTGAGGCCTAATTTGAACTCAGGTACTCCTGAATCCAGGGCCGGTGCTCTAGCCACTGTGCCACCTAGCTGCCCCCTGTGGTCTTATTGCAGGGAATGCCTTTTTTAAAATTTCTAGATTTTGTCAGGTAATTCTTTAGAACAAACAAAAATCCTAATGCCTAGAGAGGCAGTGGATATAGTGGAAAGAGAAAATGGTGGAGGAATCAGAAGACTTGAATTGTAGTCAGAACCCTTCTGCTGAGTGACTGGTTGGTCATGGGCATACCTTTGAACCTATTTGAGCCTCAGTTTTCCCAAAGGAATCACATGAGCATATCTTCCCTATCTCTCAGAGCTACTGTAGGAGCCCAATAAGATGATGGAGGCGAAAGCCCTTTGCAGATTGTAAAATGCTTTAGAAACTTCAGGTCTTACTAGAGAACAAATCTGAACAAATTGGAGTCCACAGGGTTCTTCTCAAGACAACTGTTAGTCTTAATGCTTCAGCGTATTCATTGTCTCGCTGATGTATATACTTTCTCCACCTCTGCAGATTTATCTGCATGCATTCATGTACAGCAGAGGTCTCAGACACACGGCTGAGAGCCACATAGGACCTATAACACTCCCAAGTATGGCCTGAACCTAGTTAAAATGGGATTAAGAAATATTTAACAAAATAAATAAAAACACAATAAATATAAGCAACATTACATTTTAAAACTAAGACAACATGTGGTCCACAGGGATCCTTACGTGCAGGTTAGTGGCATCTTGTTTCTATTTAGTTTGACACCATTGATGCAGAGTGTCAGGATACATCCATGCATAAGCTATACCTTGTTCTAATAAAAGGTAAATAAATACCTGTGCCCCAGAATCTGAATGCAGTGAGAGATAGGCTGATAAGTTTGGTAGGAAAAAATACGGTCTTTGGGGTTTTGTCAGGGCTTTTTAGAGAATGAAGGGTTGAATTCAAGAAATGCCAATATGATTAGACAAAGAGTTTCTGAAAAGATATAAATGAACAAAGAACTGATTTGAATACAAGATTTTTCCAGCTAAGATGGTGCATGTGACCAGGATATGGGGAGAGACATATTTCACAAGTGCAATTAAGCTTGAGGTTATAAATGGTTTTGTGAAATTTCTAAATTTGTCTGATAAAAATGTTTAACAATACAGGGTCAAGCACAGAATGTACTAGAGAACTCCTTTCAATTGGAGAGAGTTAATTTTTGGAACCATATCAGATATAATTAATGTGAAAACGATAAAACAGTAGGCTTTATAATGATTGGGGAAATACCTGAGTAGACAATTAAAGAGGTAGTTGATCAGCACTTAAGGAAGCAGTAATCACTAAAAGATAGCCTGGTTTCATCAAGAACCAATCTTGGGGCAGCTAGGTGGTGCAGTAGATAAAGCACCATCCCTGGATTCAGGAGGACCTGAGTTCAAATCCAGCCTCAGACACTTGACACTTACTAGCTGAGTGACCCTGGGCAAGTCACTTAACCCTTATTGCCCTGAAAAAACAAAAATAAAAATTTTTTAAAAAGAAGCGAAGAACCAATCTTGCCAGAACAATCACATTTTCTTTTTTTTATATATCATTGCTAAACAGCTAGATCAGGGAAATACCACAGACATAATATAACTAGATCTTGGGAAGGGGTGTGTGTTATACAATAACAACAACAACAACAATAACAACACATTTATATGGTTCTTTAATTTTTACAAAGCCAATGATGCGGCATTCATAGAAGTGTCCAAAATGAGGCCTGGCATAATTTTTGCTGTGCATTATTCTGATATAACTGTATCTGAAACATTTTGCCCAGCTCCGGATGCTACATTTTTTGGAGAAAATATTAATTTGATATAACAGGGAGGCAGATTTCAGCTTAAGAACTATGCAAAATGGAATTAATTTCCTTGGAATATAATCAATTCATCACCAGAGATCTTTAAACAATGACTAAATAATCACTTATCAGAAATTTAATAGAGGGGCAGCTAGGTGGCGCAGTGGATGGAGCACCGGCCCTAGAGTCGGGAGTACCTGAGTTCAAATCCGGCCTCAGACACTTGACACTTAACTGGCTGTATGACCCTGGGCAAGTCACTTAACCCCAATTGCCTCACTAAAAAAACAATAAAATAAAATTTAATAGAAACCTTATATGTTTCAGGTGGTAGTTATACTATCCAACCTTTATCTAAAGTCCCTTTCAACTCTGAGACTATGAAAATGTGGTGATTTTTGCCAACTAGGGAAATTTAGCCATTTAAGGTTTTTTTCTTTCAATTTGCAAATATGCAAAATTGCTCCTAGACAATGATTTTTTAAATCTCACTTTTTAAATGGGATAAAAATGTTAGGAAACAGTGGGATTAGAAACTAATATACAAAAGTCATTAGCTGAGATGTTTATCTTAGTAGAGATTCTGGTGGGAAGTGTTTCTTTATAGTTTAACCTTTTTGTATTAATTACAAGTTAATTTAGCCCCTTTGCAATCTGCTGCCATTTTTTTCCTGTTTGTTTTGGTTTAATTTTAGATTTGAAAGGGCCCATTTTTTATGACTTGAGGCTTCATTAAAAATTACATTCACATTTTATTGAATTTTTGATGTGCAGTCACTGTCTGTTCCTTTGCAGGTCATTTAGCTTTGTATATGAATCATAGTAATTTCAAATTTTAAAAAATCATGGTAGGGGCAGCTAGGTGGCGCAGTGGATAAAGCACTGGCCCTGGATTCAGGAGGACCTGAGTTCAAAGCCAGCCTCACTGAGTTCAAACCCCTCTTGGGGGTTTGTTTCCTTTCAAAACATGACTAACATTGAAGAAATTGGAACTTAAATTTTTTTAAATGAATGTTTAAAATTGTTTTTACAATCAGCGAAAAAGAAAATAATAAATTATAGAGTATGACCCTTAAATAAAATTTACAAAGCAAAAAAAATTTGGATAATCTGAGTATAATTTATAGCTATCAAAGTATTCCTGCTTTTTCATTTTATATAGTATTAATAGTCCCTAGAAATCTATCATGATTTTTTTTTTTGCAGGGCAATGAAGGTTAAGTGATTTGCCCAGGGTCACACAGCTAGTAAGTGTCTGAGGCTGGATTTGAACTCAGGTCCTCCTGATTTGGATCATTTTTCATATGACTATAGATAGCTGTTATTTCCTTGTCTGAAAACTACCTGTTCATACCCTTTGACCATTTATCAATTGTGGAATGGTTCTTTTTTCTATAAATTTGACTCAATTCTTAGTTTATTTGAGAAATTAGGTCTTTATGAGGGAAATTTTCTATACAATTTTTTTCACATTTATGACTGCTATGTGTTTTCCTCCATCCTCTCCCATTTATCCTATTATTTCTCTCCTTTTGCCCTGTCCTTTATCAAAAGTGTTTTGCTTGTGACTTTTACTTCCCCCAAACCACTCCCCACTTTTGCAGTGACATCACCCCTTGTTATCCTTTTCCCCTTCTACTTTCGTGTAGGGTAAGTTAAATTTCTATACCCAACTGTCGATAATGAGAAAGTTTTTAGGAGTTACAAGTATCATTATCCATAGGAACGTAAGCAGTTTAACCTTATTGAATCCATTATGATTTCTCTTTCCTCTTTACTTTTGTATGCTTCTCTTGAGTCTTATATTTAAAAGTCAGATTTTCTATTCAGCTCTGGTCTTTTCATCAAGAATGCTTGAAAGTCTTCTATTTCATTGAATATCCCATTTTTTCCTAAGAAGTCTGGTAACTGCTACCACTGATTCAGTCACCCCCCTCCCCCCAAGGCCTACTGATGGTTTCCTAATGTGTGACATTCACTAAAGCATGCTCGACTCTTCCTGGTGCAACAGACCTTTACTGCTGACCTTCTAAATTGTCTTGGGTTGGAAAATTATTTCACCCTATCCTTTTGTGGGTTCTGACACTCCAGAATTTGTTCTGAGACACTATTTAAAATTTTTGGAGGTTTTTGGGGAGACCTCAGGTGAGTCAATGCCTTTTCTCCACCATCTTGACTCCACCATTACCTCCTCAGATAATAATGTTAACAGTGAAGACAAAATGGAAATACCAACCATGAATAATTCATTTTGAATTACATCTTTTTCCTTTTGTAATTATATTATTGAAGTCACTGTGTATATCATTTTCCTTGTTCTGCTTGTTTCACTGCATCAATGTATATCTTCCCACACTTCTCTGTATTCTTCATAATCATCATTTCTTATGACCCAGTAATATTCCATTCCCATTCCCTAATCTGTGGGAATCTACTTTGTTTTCCAATTTTTATGTAAAATATACTATATATAATATATACTATATATAAATATATACTAAAAATTTTTAAATAAAAAAGTACTATAAAAAAATATACTATAAAAAAGTACTATGAGAGGCAGCTAGGTGGCACAGTGGATAGAGCACTGGTCCAGGAGTCAGAAAGATCCAAGTTTAAATCCAGTCTTGGTTACTTATTCTCTGTGTGACCCTAGGCAAGTCCCTTTCACCTTTGAAAAATCAGTGTGAGTAATACATTTGTATGTTTTAGAGGAGAAAAAAACCTTGCAGTATTTATACAATTTCTCAGTTTCAATTGTGGGAAATTCTTTAGCTGTTTTGACAAAATGACATATGCTATTAAAATATCATGGAACAACTTTGAGATACATTTTTCATACCATTCTTGCTATTATACTTGGCTTCATTCTCTGTTAAATGAAAAGCTTATCAATCAAGCAAAAACAATGTTTCTCTTTAGGATATCATTAAACTTCAGAAGGATAGACTTCATAATCTTCTTTTTCATTTCAGCAGAATTACTCTATTTTCTTTAATATGTCAGGGTGCCATACATCTTTAATTAGTTCTCCTTTGCAGCGCCCCTATGGAATTCCAAGAATGGTAGCTTCTGTTTTACAACTCAGGGACCTGAGATAAAAAGGGTTCTGTGACTTTCTGAGAGCTCACAGTGGACACCTGTTTTGCATTCTTAAGTCCCTAGAGCTATAGCTCTTGAATAATAATGAGATCCACTCCCCCAGTCAGATTGTCTGACAAACCTGAGGAGACGTTTTAGGAAATGAAAAGATACAATAAGCAGATTAGCTGCCTTATCTGGAATGACCATTATTAGTAAAAAAAAACAAAAACAAAAAAAATCTTTAAGTATTTGATTGCCAGTTCATATACAGTTTCACCTCTTGCAAAATCATACCTGCCATCTCAGGTTATCTAAATGGATAAGATTCAAGCAGTCTGGACCAACAACAATCAGTCAATAAGCATTTATTAAATGCTTACTATGTGCCTGGCACTGTGTTAAGCACCAGGAATACAAATAAAGGCAAATACAAGATAAAGGAGCACACAATCTAACATTCACACAGCTCTCTCTTCTCTCTTCCCTCTCTCTCTTCATATGTATGCATGTATGTATATGTGTATATATGTAAGTGTGTAAATATGTATGTATATGCAAGATATACACAGTGTAAATGAAAGGTATCTCAGAGGGAAACAACTAGCATTGAGTGCTAATAAGTTCAGTTTTGAGTTTGAGTCATCTATAGGACATAGAGTTTGAGATGTCCAATAGGCAGTTAGAAATTTGAGGCTGGAGGTCAGCCAAGACATCAGGGTTAAGTAGATTTGAGAATCATCAGCATAGAAATAATAATTGAATGTATGTGATCTAATGAGATCACCAAGCAAGGCAATATAGAGGGAAAAGAAAAAAAGGCTCAGGATTGATCAATCTAGGTTCAATTCCATGACCTTACTAGATATTCTAAAGCTAGAGGGGTTCCATGACCCCTTAACTCACCTCATGTCTCACATCACTTCACACACAAAGAGGTGAACATCAGCCACACATCTTTTTGGTTGGCCCACTACTCAAAGACAATTCAGAACCTAGCAATCTTATTTTTCTTCCTCTTTTCATCAGACATTTCATTTCTGTCTGACCCCTCAGGTGACTAGCACAGTACCTAGAAGGTGATTAATGAATGTTTTTGATTGGTTGGTTGACTAAGAAACCATAAAGACCAGGAAAAAGAGAAAGCAATAATTAAAAAACAAAAAACAGAAAATGGAAAAAAGTAGGTCAGAATACCTTTTCCGAATGTTGGCTTTAGCTTGATGACTGATTAGACAATGTTTTTCCCTTTCTTGTATGCTCAGCACTTATCACAGTGCCTGGTGAATGATAAGGGCTCGATAGATACTTGTTAACTGATAAGGGCTTGGAAATATCACTCCCTGTGATCTTTTTCAAATCACTCTGTGGCTTAATTATAAGTGCTAACATTTAGATGGGGCAGCTAGGTGACAGTGAATAGAGCGCCAGGCCTTCTGCCCTCAAACACTCACTAGCTATGGGCAAGCCTGCCTCGGTGCCTCATTTTTGTTGTTGTTGGGTTTTGGGGGTTTTTTTTCTGCAGGGCAATGGGGGTTAAGTGACTTGCCCCGGGTCACACAGCTAGTAAGTGTCAAGTGTCTGAGGCCGGATTTGAACTCAGGTACTCCTGACTCCAAGGCTGGTGCTCTATCCACTGCGCCACCTAGCTGCCCCTGGTGCCTCATCTGTAAAATGAACTGAAGAAGGAAATAGCAAACCACTCCAGCGTCTTTACCAAGAAAAGCCCAAATAGAGTCATGAAGAGTCAGAAATGACGGGACGACAACAGAAACATTCATGTATAACTTTTGGGTTTGCAAAGTGCTTTTTCATATATTAACTGATTTGATTATCAGAACAATTCTATACTGCATATACTGCAGGTATTGTTATCCCCATTTTATCGCTGGAGAAATTGAGACTCTTGAAAGGTCAAGTGACATTCACATGATCACAAGCTAAGATGTGTGAAAGGTGGGATTTAAAACCAAATATCTCCTCATTCTAAATCTAGAGGTTCACAACACTATAGGATCTCTAATCAGGGGCCCAAATTCTAGTTTGAGAAACTCTACCTACAAATAATCAATCACTTACTGGCTCTGTTAGCTTTTCAGATTTTAATGATGCCTCATTGAGAGAATGTTATTGATCAGATGATTTTTTGAATAATGTATTGATTTGAAGTTGGCATAACAACTATAATATTAGCATACAATGATTTTCTAAAGAATAAAAATAAAAAATAAAATGTGCTAGTGGGTACAGATTAAAAATTAACAGAAAAATTACCAGAATGCTATTAGAAAATGGCATTAGAAAAATCAGTGCAATGTATTTGTTAAAACAAATGTAAATAATATTCAGATCATCTGTCTTTAAGGGTTATACAATGTTTGTCTATTTCCAATTTTTCCCAGTGAGTAACTAATGCATTATTACATTATTTCCATTATGTAACACCTACACAGATGTAGGTTAGGTATGATGGAAGATGCTTTCTATTTCTATTATTTGTAAAGGAAAGAACTTTTAAAAATCACCTAACTTCTTTCTACCCAGTAAGGAAAGATTATTTTAGAGCACTAGACCTTAAAAACATGGGTTTGAATACTTCCTCTGATACATCCTAGCTTTCTGATTAAGTCTAAGTCACTTAACCTCTCTAATCTTCCATTTCCTCATGTATAAAATGGGGGTAGTAGAGACTACTGTCTTTCTGGCTTCTATCTTAAATTGCTATATTTAGGATTAAAGAAGGTAATGTATAAAAAGTTATTTCAATACTTTAGTGTACTATATACAGGTCAGCTATGACATACTAGTTAGAGAGGTAACCCTAGGGTTAGAATAAAAAACAAATATCAACTGCACTTGAAATTAGATTACAGGTAGCAATATTCACATAAGTGTGATATTTCTTTAAGTCTTACAGTAAATAGCATTTTCTTACAATTAAACCACAAACATAACTAATGACTTTGTAGTCCACATTTACTTTTATTAAAATAAATTTGCATATATAATCAATTTTTCATCTTGAACTCATGTTATTCTAAATAGGCAAATCTTTATGGCAGTTATTAGGGAGAATTAATTTATTTCTAGAGAGAATGCTTTGCACAAATATAGCCATTATCAATAATGGAAGAAAATATCAACAATCTCACATTGTTAGTGGGGCCTATTACTAATAACCCCTCTAAAGGAGTAATGAAAAGCATCAGTATTAGTGTAAGAGAAGTTGAAAGGTTAAGTAGCGCTTAAGTGCAAGTAGCAGTATATTTTAAAAACCATAGATGTAGATGAAATGCAGCAATTTGGACATCTGGGTCATTTTTTCATGCAAATAACCAGAAATCATGAAAATGTCATTCCCAACCATTTTGTAGTTTTCAGTTAAATGTTCAGAAGCTAACATTCATTGCTTAAAAAAAAAAAAACCACGTTCTGAGTTTGCTTTCTAGCTAATTCCCAATAACCATAATTATAAGTGGTGTGTGTCTTCATACACCACAGAAATTTTACTCTTTTCATATCATTTTAATAGTCTAGGGAAGCTTTGCTTTAGAAAGTTCTAAAATACTCAATGTTAATTGAGGAAAGTACCTTTAGGAACCAAAAACAAAAATGCACTGTTAATAAAAAATAATTATGCCTTCATTACCATTTGCATGTCCTCAATTTCATTCTCATTCCTTGCCTCTCTGTTTTCAAACATCTCATTGAAGTACTAGAGTTTCTACATTAATAAAGAACTATGGTGTCTTGGGAGTTACAATGGATGGGAGAAGGGTGTCTTCTTATTTCAAACAGCTAAAAGAAGACTAATGGCCTTAATGCAATTTAGTGTTTCCAGGAAGAATAAGAGAGGTGTGGCAAAGACAGATGGATCCTTTTTAATTGTTATAAAAATAAACTCACACTATCCATTTCAACTTTCCCTTTGCCCAAATCTTACCTTGAATTTTATTTTTAACAGGTCAAGTATAAAGGATGTCACCAATCAGCACTGCAAGAAGGTTATATTTGTCATTGTTTAGAAATGAATAAAATAATACTTTTCTCATTGATTAAATTTCCAAATCCTTCAAATATGTCATTCTTTAAAAAATAGTTTAAGCAGCTGGAGTCATAAGATATTAGAATAGAAAGGGGTTATACAGGTCAACCTTCCAGAAATTTGTTATGAACAATATACCTCCTGTGACCCTGAATTTAATTAGAAATTATTTAATCTGTATTTATATATCTAAACTACTTCTCCTTTAGTGTTGGCTTCCTTCCCCTACAACAGCCTCCCCTCCGTAACGCCTGCTTATCCTGGATTATCCCTCCATAAAGCCTATGCCTGGACCTCTGTGGCCCTCCCATTAGTGAATTCTTTTTTGAGCCTCAATTTTCCGTTTGTATTTGTGACCCCAGCTCTTATCACAGGTCTCTGCACATAGTAAACACTTGATAAATGCTTCTTTTCTTCCTTTTCTCATTCCTTCTTTAACCAAAAACAGATAACAAATAGATGTGAAATTAAACAGATCTGCCAGTATTTTCATAATTCTCTATTATATTGTCAATCATATTAGAACTACTATATTTGGACTATATCACCTTGATACCCAATGTATTGTGGGTATTATAGAAGTAGTGATGGTACTCACAGTAATAAAGTCAGGAAGAACAGATACATGTAAGTACTTCAGTTTTTAAAAAAGCCATTCTGTTTGCAACATAATTTTTAAAGCATTCAGGGGTCATTTTTCATAATATCTCAAAGGAATGAAAGTCCAATAGAATTTTTTTTAAAAAAATCAGTGTTTTACATATGAAGAAGTGAACAAGAATACATCAGCAACTTTCAACCCATGTATATGCTTTTAAATCTCTGTGAAAGCTTTATGAGAATGAACTATGCATATTCTGAAGGTACCCTTGATTAAAATATGAAAAGGGAATAAAGAGGATCTTTACAGATAAATGTTTATCACAGACCATATCTTTAAAGTATAGATAATATAAGAACCCGTTGTATACATACTTTATTGATTTTTTAAAAAAATATCATCTGACTCAGTGAAATGAAATTCAGTCTCAAAGGATTTCCTCAGACAATATGTTCCTTTCACTTATATTTGAATCAAATGAATTGGACCAACAAGTTAGGTCCATAATTTTGGAAAAGGAGAGGATCAAGATCAAATCTGGGAAAGTGTGCAGTGCCTTTAACACTTCTATACTCTTTTGCTTTTATGAAAATAAAAACAAAAACATTTTCTTCATCTCCAATATTCTTCTGATGAAGTTACATATCTATGAGTCATTAACCACCACAGTCACAGAAGGATGTAAATTATAAATAGCCAAAACAGCAATGAAAAGATGTATGGTGGAAGGAAGGAGTCTACAGCACATCAGCCAATCAATAAGAATTTATTAAACACCTAATATGTGCTACGCACTATGTTAAGCAGTGAGGCTACAAAGAAGGTAAAAGATGTCCTCAAGGAGTTCATGATATAAAAGGGAACCCTCAAGGAGTTCATGATCTAAAAGGGAACCCTGTATATAAACAAATATGTTCACAATATCATATGTGTGTTTTATATATTGGATAAATTGGAGACAATTAATAAAGAGAAGACACTAGTATTAAGGGGAATCAAGAAAGTATTCTTATAGAACACAGGGCTTTAAGGAAGCCAGGGAGACCAGGGGGCAGAGATGAGGAGAGAAGCATTTTCCAGGCTTGGAGAACAGGCAATAAAAATTCCCAGACTCAAGATATGGAGTGTCTTATATGAAGAATCAAGGCCAGTGTCACTGAGATGCAAAGCATAAGGGCCTAAGCATAAGATTTTATATGACTGGAAAGGTAGAAGTAGATGAGGTTGTGAAGGTCTTTGAATGCTGAGGGCTTTATATTTGATTCTATAGGAGCCACTGGAGTTATGGCATGGGGGTATAAGGGAGGGTTGGCAGGATACAATCAATTCTGTGCTTTAGGAAGATTAATTTGACTGCTGAATGGAGGAAGAACTGGAATGGGGAAAGACTTGAGGCAGGGAGATCAGCCAGCAAGCTATTGGTGTACAGGTGTGAAATGTTGAGCACCCAACCAGGGCAGTGATATTATCAGAGGAGAGAAGATTATATTCAAGATGTGCTTTGAAGGAAATAACAGGCCTTGCTTGCTGAGTTTATATGGTGGGTGAGAGAGGATAACCCCGAGATTAAAGGCCTGAGTGACTGAGAAGATAGTGGTATTCTCAAGAGTCATAGGGAAGTTCCACAGTAGAGAGATTTGGTGAGCGGAAGAATCCAATTGAATTTTAGATGTCTCTAGGTCATCCAGTTTGAAGTGTCTAACAGGCAGCTGAAGACAAGAGTCTGGAGATTACAAGAGAGCTTAGGGCTGAATAAGTAGATCAGAGAATCATCAATATAGAGACGATGATTGAAACCATGGGAGAATTCTCAGTAAGTTAATATTCATTAAGCCCTTGCTCTGTGCCAGGCACTGTATTCCGCACTGGAATTGTTTGCATTCAAGCCTATTATAGAAGGCATAAGTGAGAATATGCGTGACCTGAAAAAGGGTAGATTGGTCACTGCTTCCCCTTCTTGGTGTATTTATCTTGTACATATATAATGGTTTTCATGTTGCCTCTCCCATTAGAATGGGAGCTCCTTGGGGACAAGGACTATGTTTTTGCCTTCCCTTTGTATCCCCAGAATATTTCACAGGGCCTGGCACATAGTGAACATCGAATGCATGCTTTTTAACTGGCTAACTGATCCTATAATAAAAAATGAAAGACAGCAGACAACTTTAGTTGGTAAAGTGGTGCCCCAAAAATATTAAGAGAAAAAAGAGAGGTTTCAAGTGTAGTGGATGGATCCTCTTTGGAGGAGAAACATGCACGACAGTGACATAGAATGATAAAGTATGGGATGGTTAGTTCACATCAGTAAAAAGAATAGTTAGGTGGACTTTTTTGTGGAGGGGAGTGGGCAATGAGGGTTAAGTGACTTGCCCAGGGTCACACAGCTAGTACGTGTCAAGTGTCTAAGGCTGGATTTGAACTCAGGTCCTCCTGAATTCAAGGCCCATGCTTTATCCACTATGCCACCTAGCTGCCTCCTGTTTATGCCTATCATTAAAACTTAACTGGCTGGTCAGTGATTTTACAAACTTGGACATTTTTTTATTATTACCTTCCTAGGTGTTTTTCTTGAAAGTTTCCATGACCTTTTGAGGATTTTAACTAGATGAGTAGCTTCTCTCTGTTTTGGTAACTATATTTTAATAAAGCAACTGATTATTTAATGCGTTGAACAGTAAGTATTCACTGTTTCCACACACGATTAATGCAAAATGGAGGAAACTAAAACAATTTTGATTCTGTCACAACATTTCCCAACATGGGATCCCAGCAGAAAATATGGCACCTTTGAGGAAGACATATAATTTATATTAGCATCATGGTAGTTAGTATCTTTCCTCCCATTCAATATACTCATCATATTTTAGAATATCTCACCAAACTGATTTTCATGGCCACCTCCCCTAGAAATAGCTGTTGCAATTTCATGTAAGCCAAATTCCCCTTGTGCTACCTCTTACCTTCAGCTAAACTAGCTGTCCAACATGTCTGAAGTAATTACAGTTTGTGCTTGCTTTTCCATTAGTTTGCATCTGGGAATTAGTCAAATGTATTTCCTTTCTTTTTTTTTCACCAAAGTATGATAAAGCATCTCTCAAGAACAATATTGTTTCCTGCATAAAATCCACTCTTTGTTTTTCTTCCACACTGTAATTAGTCAAGGTATTTTTAGTCCAGTAAACCCTAATTTGCCACCCAGTTTTACTGTAGCCTCTTAATTACAACCTGGCAGAAGGCAGAAAAGCTGTAATGGTAGTCATAGTTTTGGCAAGTAGTTTGTAAGTCAGCTAGGAGTTCAACTATGTCTTTATATTTTTCAGTTCCTCAGAAAGAAAAAGCCAGTGATGTGTTTTCCAAAAGGGTACAATAAAAGGACAAAGTAACATGACATTCTTGACTCAAAGAAGAAACTTGTGAATTCCTTTGGATTCCCCTACTCAGTAACTGATCAGTCATTGATGATGCTTATAAAAATGTATTAATTTGGTTTACTGTTACTCAAGAAAACTTCTTTATCATAGTAATAAAAAGATTGACAATGCTTTAAAAATATATGCACACAAATCTATGCCAAAAGACATTATCTTTAAAATACACAGGGAGGGGAAACAGTGAAATGGGTACTTCAAGAAAGGTAAGGGAAAAACCAATTAGAATAATTAACCATATACACAACAACAACAAAGAATGTTTCAATAGAAATAAAATAGGCTTCTCTCAAAAACTGAATTCATTTATATAAAAAACCTTAAGAGAATACATGTGGAAGGGCCCTTCTTTAATAAAAATAAATTAGTATCTGTACTTAATAACAAAAGAGCATAATTTTATCAGAAAAACTTTAAAAATTTTCTCAGGACAAATATAAATAGGGCAAAGCTATCTATTCCTCACTATTACTGAATATATTTTTCAAAAATAATAGCAATAGGGGCAGCTAGGTGGCGCAGTGGATAAAGCATCAGCCTGGATTCAAGAGGACCTGATTTCAAATCTGGCCTCAGACACTTGACACTTACTAGCTGTGTGACCCTGGGCAAATCACTTAACCCCAAGGCCTCACCAAAAAAAAAAAAAAAAATGTAGCAATAACGTAAAAGTGTGAAAATAAAGGCAAAAACACCAACGAAGAGTGGTCAAAGTACTGAAAAAAAAAAAACCCTCAGATAATCAGTGGAGAAACATAATTAATACGCTATGCTTAGTGAGCATACCGAGATACAAAGTATATCTACAAAATCATTATTGTTTCTATAAAATCCTAACAAAAACAAAAAAACAAGGTGGAAACAAAAAAAATCCATTAAAGTAACTACAAAAAATATAAAATATCTTAGTGCTCACATATTGAGTCATTTTCAAGATTTGTATAAATCTGAATTCTTTATTAATATATGTTGTTTTTATCATGGACTATATTTCCCACTGACCCTCTCCCTCTGCCCCCTTATAGAGAGGTTTCCCATTTGACAAAAGAAAATTTGTTTTTCTTTTTCAGAAAAAGAGGGAGATAATTTTTGAATGGGTAAAATCAATTACTATATCCAAAAAGTCCAAAGCAAAGGATGGGAGGAAGACGTATTCTCATTTTTCTTCTTTGAAGCAACTCATTTTTTATAATTTTTCCATAATTATTTTTATTGCTTTGTGGTTCTTGTTCTTTCGATTTATATTACTATAATTGTATATATTGTTTTTCTTAGCTCTGCTTACTTCTCTTTGCATAAGTTCACATAACTTTTCCCATGCTTCTTCACCATTTGTTAAAGCACAGTACTATTACAATATATTCATATACCACGGTTTGTTTAGCCATACCCAAATTGATGATGTATTCAGAACTATCTATTTTCTCATAGGTAATTAACTCTATCCAGGGATATGCTGGAGCTATCTCCTACTGATTTGAGAGACAATTGCTAAATTTTTAGCATGAACGTTTACACCTTGGAAATTAGCAAATGCTGCAACTGAGGGCTCAGTTACACATATACTGTCAGTTATCAGTTTTCTACTATTACCTACGTCAGCGCTTTGAGACAGATAAAGTTTAATAGGGACTATTATTCTTCTTTGCAAACTGTGACAGATAATTACCCTCAGAGTCAGGACAATCTAAATGAAAGTCCCATCTCTACCACATACTAACTATGTGAATGAGGACAAATCACTTAAGTTCTCCATGGCCTAGCCAATTAATAGGGAGGGGGAGGGGGGAACATGCATATATGTATATGTGTGCATGCATGCACATATACATAGATAATGTATATGATCATATATGTCTATACAATGCATATTCGTATATGCATGTTTACATGTGTATGTGATTTTTTAATCAAAAGTTAAATTTAGTATAAATGTTAAGGGGTTTGACACTTTTATAATTCATATTAAAACAAGTCAAATACATACAATATGGCTTCAGAAACACTTGTGTCACATAGAAAAATAGTAATACCACATCAACAACAAGTTGAAAATAAAATTCAATTTATTTTAATCTGAAAAACATGTTTTCAGGCAAACTGGTATTTCTCCTTTTAAAATCACACATAATCTTCAATTACAGGAATGTACAATTCCACAAGGAAAATTATGATTTTTTTGAAAACACATTTATAATAATAGGTAGCATTTTAGGATTCACAAAGTACTTTATAAATATAATTTCATTTATATATATATAATATATATAATATATATATATATATACACACACCATATTTATAACAACCCTGGAAAGCAGATGCCATTAGTATTCCCACATTACAGATGAGGGAACTGAGGCAGACAAAGACTGGCCCAGGGTCAAGGTCATATGGCTAGTAAATGTCTGAAGTCGTATTTGAACTTGTTTTCTTGACTTGAGATCCAGCCTTCTTTTCATTGTGCCACCTAGTTGCTGATCTCACACAAAAGAAGAAAATGACCTTTCCATCTGAGTGTTCTCTTATTGCCTTTTCCTTAGGAAGAGGTATGAAGGAGGCAAGGGTGAACAATAAAACAATAATAAGGCTTTCTCTATTTCTGATCTGACATATTTGCAGGCATCAACTCAAATCTCTCAAAAGAAAATTGATTCACATGCCTAGAGAAAGCAAATTGTTTTTATTAAACACCCCACTTAAACTATAATTTCCTTCACTATGATGATCTGTAGCTACAAGAAATCTGTTCTGTCATCAGCACAAATTTATCACTCCTTTGTAACAGGAATTACAGAGGAAAATAGATGGTAGACAGAAAGAGATTAAGTTATTTTCACAAGTCCTTGTCATTATTAGGCAGAAGTAGTCATTTGAGCCTTAGGGAATTTTTCCAACTAGCCAATAACTCCTTCAGTCATGAAAGTGGGGAGAGAGGAATAAACATATACATACATATATACATACATACACACATACATATATACTTATTCCTCTCTCCCAGCTTTCATGACTGAAAGAGTTACTGGTTAATTGGAAAAATATATAAATGTACAAAAATAAAAAAGTGCATATATATAAAAATATGTGTGTATATATATACATACATTCATATATAATAGTATATAGTATATATATATATTAAATATATATCACCTTCTCTGTGATGAACACTTTTATAAATACTATCTCATTTCATCCCCACAGCAACCTTGTGATTACTATGCCCATTTTACAGTTGAGTAAACAGAAGTTAAGTGACTTGCCCAGGGTCACACAAATAGTAAGAATCTGAAGCTGAATTTTAACTCAGGTCTTCTTGACTCCAGGGTAGGCATTGTAACCACTGAGCCACTAGCTGCTTGAAAAATATGAAAAATACATTGTGTACATCCTTCTGTTGTCATATTCCAGTGAGCTGAGGAGTAGCTGTTGCCAGTGACCGCAACCTCTCTCCCACCATGAGGTTGCCTGAAAGGGCAAATATAAATGCAGAGAGCATTGGGCTTCTAAGGCTTGTCTTCAACACTTTCCTTTATACTGTGGCTGCAAAGATGGTTATGTTGAAAGAAAGGAGAGCATGAGAGAATTTCATGGCAGAGGAGGGGTGTGAGGGTGTCTCTTTAGCTGAGCAGCTCTCCCTGCATGCCTATTGATTTTTGTTTGCACATCCTTACATTGTTTGTGGTACTGGAAAAGTCTTCGATGTTTGATATGCTGTCATCTTTTTGAGATTTTAAGAAGAAGGTCTATCAGAGGCCTGGACAATGACCATATCACAAGGTGAGCACCCTTGTTATAAGTCAGCATTATGACATAGAGGCCAAAAAACAAGCACCATTTTGAGAAAGTGGCGTATCTGAGACAAGGGGAGCGATATTGCTTTAGCACTCATCCCTGGGAAGACCACAGCAGAATTTCCAACAGGCCCTGAGATCTTACCATCTGAGGGTCAAATAAAGGAATGATTGATGCCAAATCAGGAAGACCTGGGGATGGGAAGAGAGGTGTGAATTTGAAGGGCAGTGATGTGAAAGGGGGGTTATAGCTGTTCTACTTGGCCCTAGAGGGCAGGACTAGGGGCGGTAGGTTTGCAAAGAAGCAGATTCAGGCTTACTTTGTTTTGTTTTGGTTTTTTCTTTTTTTCTTTTTTTTCAGGGCAATGAGGGTTAAGTGACTTGCCCAGGGTCACACAGCTAGTAAGTGTCAAGTGTCTGAGGCCAGATTTGAACTCAGGTACTCCTGAATCCAGGGCCAGTGCTTTACCACTGAACCATCTAGCTGCCCCTCAGGCTTACTTTGAAGAAAAAGAAAAGTAAATGATTAGAGATGTTTAAAGGTAGAACAGATGACATTGGGTAGTCATAGATTCTTTCTCACTCCAGATCTACCCAAATCCTCAAATCTTTTTCCAGAATAACCATTATCTGACCATGATTTTCCCATCTAGGAATCTGTGACATTGATTGTTTTGAAGTCAAACGCAAAATTTAAAATTTATCCCCATTTAAATATCATTATTAGATTTGCTTTAGCAGTGTAACTCATTTTTAATATACCCCACTAACTCTGCCACCCAATATGTTAGTTATTCCTCTCAAACTCACATGACCTTCAAATTTAATTAGCATTCTGTCCATAATTTCATCCAAGTCACTGATTTAGGAAAAAAAAATGTTAAACACCACAAATCCAAGGACAGATCCTCTGGTTCACTGAACTAGAGAACTCCCTCCACATTTATGCAGATCCATTAATGAATATTATTTCAGTCCAATAATTTGGCCCATTCCAAATCCATCTAAGTGTACTATTGTCTCACAACATCTCGCCATCTTGCCTACAAAGATAACTTCAAATGCTTTGTTTGTCAAATGCTTTGTCTAAATCTAAACTATGCCTATAGAATGCTCCTGATTTACTAGTCTAATAACCCTGTCAGAAAAGAAAATAAGGTTAGTGTGGAAGGACGTGTTCTTTTCAAAGCTGCTGTTAGTACTCTGTGATCACTGTTTTCTTTTCTGTACATTCAGAATCCATTGCTTTTGATGCAAAATTTTGCCAAGAATCAAAAAGTTGGCAGACTCTGCTCTCTTATCTTTTGTAAAAAATTAGATTTGCCCTTCTTGAATTCCTTCAACATCCTATCAATTCTTCACTGTCATGTCTCTATAATCATATCTGCCAGATTTTTCAGTATTTCTTGTTTCTTCATACTTATCTTAGATTTTAACTCCCTATTAGGTATTTTTGTCCAGTCCAAAGCCCTTTCTCCTTGGCAGAGAAAACTCTAGAACCTAGCAAAGTGTCTTGCAACAGAACTTAGTAAATGTTTGTTCAACTGAACTAAATTTAAGAATTCCTTGCTTTTCCCCCTTCATCTGTTAATGTTATTCCATTTAGCCAAAGCACTAGGCTTATCCTTTCTTATCATCCTCTTTTCCACTTTTTTTTTTTTGCCATACCTATGATTTTATCAGTGTAGGGAGGTCCCAGTGAAGAATATCCCCTGCCAATGTAGAACAATACTTGTTCTTCAACTTTCAGGCTTAGGGTATTGTCTGGGAACAATAAATGGTTAAGTAATTTATCCAAGACCACAAAGCCAGTTCATATCAGAGATAGGACTGGAACCCAGGTCTTTCTGATTATAACATCAGCTTTCTATCCACTTTGCTATGCTAGCTGTCATTTCCCCTAAAAAATTTTTAAAACTACCCTTTTTATTGTCCTCAGTATTTCTTACTGGCCTCAACTCATCCCAAGCCTTAGTATTCTTTATACTACTCTTACAGACTAGTTCCACATTTGTGTATTCATCTTCTAGTATCTGCTCTTATTTCCAGCTAAATTGGTTAAGTTTACTGTGAAGCTACATAGGACTCAAGTCAATTCCCTCGCTTCTTCCTCGTCAGTATAATTTCTCTTTGGTCTTCAGAATTTCATTCTTAAGAACTTCCTGTTCCTCCTTGGCTGAGAATCCATGTATAATTTGAGTACACTTGAATGTAGGTACCTTGTCTCCTAAAATCAAAGGTCATACCAGGCTGTTCCCAGCTTTCTTCTTCTTCTCTATCTCAAATTCTAAAACTGCATGGTCATTTTCTCCCAGGGTGCTCATCATTTCTATTTTAGCCACCAGTTCTTCCTTGAGTTTTTACTGTTAACTTTATCTAGTACCTGCTCATAATAACTTCCATAGCTTACCTGCAAAGGATAACTAGTATGCTTTTGGCATACTTAATAGTAGTTTTTATTTTTTTAAAAAACCTCTATATAATATTTCCAAACTTCTTGCACTATAGCACAAGAGTAATCCTAAAACAAGATGAGCGATAAACATTAATTTCAAAGTTCAGTCATGCCTCCCTTTCTAATCATGCAGTGACATTTAGAACTTTGAAAGCATATCTTTAAGTTGTCACATGAACCTACTTGATTCATCTTTCCTGTGCCAGTAAATGAGACAAATGAACCTTTTTGAGTCCTGGTGATTCATGAGTTCATTTTTCACTAACTACAGGAATAGACATCCAGGCAGCTCTCAGAGATCCTGGACTGCCTGGGCTTAAAATGTAACAACATAAACACAGGGAGTCAGACAATGTAGAAGATTCAGGACTCCATTATAAGACAGAGGGAATACCAGTATTATATTCTCTCATCATTGCTCAAAGATGTCTGATAACTTGGTATAATAAATATGTTGGCCAATGTAGGGAATGCTTTTATTAACCATAATTCATTATCTATCTGAAACACAGTTGTTTTTCCTGTTTTTCCACACCATCAGAGGGCAAGATAAGCATGTGTTCTGCTTCTCCTTACCCCACTTCTAGTTAATCTTCCTGGAGCCAAGGTATTATGTAGAGGTTTCAGTTTTCCCAAGCAGGTAGAGTTGATCCCCTTCAATTTTATTCTCCTAACTCCACTTGCACCAACAAGCTGGGTCTCCCCTCTTGTAACGTTGAGGGGTTAGAATTTCTAATACTTTCACTTAAAAGCCCGCATCCTGTGTTGCACATTGCCAGTCAACCAACATAACTCATTTAGCTTTCAGAAAAGAGAATAACCAAAAAGGTATAGCAAGAACAACAGTTACAAAAGCAATACCTTCCCTACTCCCATGCCAAGGCATACTCTTCCTTTGCACATAAAATGGTGGACTCTGCATAGATGCCAATTGTGAGTTGGCTTTGGAACCTCTGACGGATATCAGATGGGTCTCCTGGGCATTTGTATACTCCCTTTCAGAGTATTCTTTCACCTAAAATAAGGAAAGAATAAACACAAAAGAAAGAGAGGCAACTTGTGCTTATGGACACAGTAATAATATTTCATCTACCACCTGCTTGATTTTCTCCTTGATAACAAGCCCCCCAAACAGAATTTTGCACTGACCCTTGCTATGCAAATTGGCCGGTTCCATGGGGGACACCTGAAATCAGAGCGGAAAAACTCCACTGTCAGAAGGCTATCCTGCAGCATAGCCTCCCCTCCAATGGGAGCATAGCCTTGAATCTGATGTAAAGGAAAACAAGTAGAGCCTTGAAATGAATGGCCTAACAAAGTAGTGAATTTCCCATTACTAGAAGTTGGAAGAGTATTTGTTAGGGATCTTGTAGAAGAGGTGTCTGTAAAGATGCGAGTTGAACTAAATGTCTCCTTGGGTCTCTCCTAACTCTGAGAGTGGGATTTTGCCTGACTCAATTCAGTGAGCATTTATTTTGCACAAAAGACACCAGGAAAGATGCTGGGAATATAAAGACAGAACAGGAATAATGCCTGTCCTGGCAGTGTTTACATTGTTAGAATATTCAACAGGACCTCAAAGCACAAAGTTCCTGGAAACCATTGATTCTTTGTTCATGTTCCCCTGAGATAACCATGAGAGTCACAGCTGAGCTTACCGTTATGTCCTGACTAAAACATGAGATACGTTTATAAAACACAGCTTAGTCAAATGATTTGCATACCATATGCTGAAATTGTTTCTCATGTATTATAAAATAATTATAACTCTTAGCTTGGGAAAAAAGACTTCAATTTTTCCTAATTATCTCATTCCCTTTTTTGCCAGAAATTTACAAATAATGTTGAATATCAAGAAACTTCAATGTTCAGTTTCAAAACCTGGACCTTTCTAGTCTTTAATTATGTATCCTCAATGTCTGATGCCCTCATCATTTCTCTATAGAGCTCATTCCATATTACTAAAGTGAACCTGTTGAGTCTTAGATACCAAAAATGTCTAAGGCATGGTGATACAGTTGAAAGAGCACTAGAGATTCCGAGGGCAAAGAACTTGGGTTCACATCCCAGCTTTTCTCCTACCTGTGTAATTCTTGAGTAAGTCATTAAATTTTGTCCAACTCCCTACATAGTATATAAATATTTTCTAGAAGAGTTCATCCAGCCTTTATCTGAGCTCATCTAATAATGGCGATATCAACTATCTTCCAGGCAGTAGAGTACACTGGAAGGAAAACTGAATTTGGAATTTAGAGGATTTTGATTCAAATTCTCGTTTTGTCACTTTCTACCCGTGTGAGCCTGAGCAAACTA
Organism: Dromiciops gliroides; assembly: GCF_019393635.1. Lineage (NCBI taxonomy): Eukaryota > Metazoa > Chordata > Mammalia > Microbiotheria > Microbiotheriidae > Dromiciops > Dromiciops gliroides. The sequence goes on from NC_057863.1 coordinate 58,545,636, forward strand.
GTAGCATCCCTGGGCCTCAGTTTTTTCATCTGAAAAATGGGGCAGCTTGCAAGTTTCTTTGCAACTCTAATTCTGGAACCCTATGACTTCCTGGACCTCATATTCCTGATCTATAAAATGAAGGAATTGGACTGGATGACCTCTAAGCTCCCTTACAGCTTTAAATTTTTGATTTGATGACTTTGTAAGTGGGTAACAACCCCTATTTTGTATAATCTCTAGGAAACTAAATTCTTCACGGAAAACAAAACAATCCTAAATAAACACAAACCGCTTTCATGAAATTTGTTGAAAACAGACAAAGTATGAATTAGACCATTTTTCCTGACTTATAATTTTAAAACCAAGAATCTTAGACTTTATACTCCTAAAAATAGGTACCAGGTACCTGTGTACTACTCTATGTACCTCCCTTTCTAACAATTTATCCGGTGAACTATTTAATAAATCATTTTTATGAAGATGAACCAAAGTGACTTAAGTATTTTAACCTCATTTAATTTAATATATTTTAGTTGATGTATTTATATCACATATCTTTTTGCCACTTAGGGAACATCTAATACCATTTAACAGCTAAGGCACTTATTATGCCAATTTCCATTCCATTTGGATTGCTTATGGTTACATAATCCTTGTAGGACTAAAGTTAGGGAAGTCCAGCACCTTACAAACTGATAAACATAGTAATATCAAATTTTAAGTAGTATATTAGCTCCAATTATAAAACTGTATCATTTTTTTTCTAGTTCAGGCAGATGGCTTCTGAAGTTTCTTTTACCTCTGAGATTCTATGGTCTGTGGATTACCATGGTGCTAAGAAGAGATAAAATGGTTATCTATACTCTTGAAGGGAATATCCAAAGAGCCATTGAAATAATTAAATATAATTTCATGTAACTGACTCAGAATTCAATCAAATTTAGATCAACATGATTTACATGGGAACATATTTTTAGTTTTCTCTGAATTTCTGATTTGATTGGCATAGGGAACTCTGGGTGAGAGAACTGCTTTGACCAAAGCAGATAAGTACTGACCTGCAACCTAGGAGTCTTAGAGAGTTGTGTAGAGTGGTGAGGGCAACTACTCAAATGAACTACAAAGGACATGAGAAGAAAGGTGCTATCTGCCTCCAGAGAAAGGACTTAGAAATAGAAATATGTAGAGAATAGTTTTGCATATATATGTATATACATACATATACATATATATATACGTGTGTATAGCTATTTTTGTCTAATGATAGCCATCTCTAGGAAGGGTGAGGGAGAAGTAAAAAAAACAAGAAAAGAAATTTATATAATAATTTTGTTATATATTTGAAAGGAATAGCAAGTTGTACATAGTAGATTTGCAGTTTCATGGACAATCATCTTTTTTATTATATTGTGCTATGGAAATGCTTGTTTTATTCCATAAATTAAAAATAAAATTTTTTAAAAGAAAAGGAGGCTTTCTTTCCTCTTCTTGTTCCTCCAGAATTAACTTCCTATATTACATAATAAAAAGCAAAAAAAAAAGGCTTCAGTTGTATGGTTCAGGGTAAACTACAGCCTGTACACATATCCAAAATCCCATATTAAAAAAAAATAGTAGGGGGCAGCTAGGTGGCGCAGTGGATAAAGCACTGGCCATAGATTCAGGAGGACCTGAGTTCAAATCCGGCCTCAGACACTTGATACTTACTAGCTGTATGACCCTGGGAAAGTCACTTAACCCTCATTGCCTTACACACCAAAAAAAAAAAAAAATTGTGTAATCACATTCTAAACTAAAAAAAGTCATTAAATGGTGTGATAGAGGCAGAATGAAAGTTTAAATTGATTTATAATGCTCTATCATATTTTATTGCGGCATTGGCTGAAACCACAGCATCTCGCTTACTGGGATACCTCACTGATTCACTGCCTTGCTTTAGCAACTCAGAGATGCTAACAAAATATGATATGAAGGATAATTGTCTCAATTTTGTTTACCCTTAAGTATAGCTCTACTAGACATTGTTGGTAAATTATTTGGTTCTCTGAAGCTGTGCCTAATAATGAAAAGTGACATGGAGCCTTGATGAAGCCCCAAACCTTGATATTTGAAGAAAAAGGAAAGTTTTGTTACAGTGGTGGTTTAGATGCTCTGAATTGACCAAATGTATTGGTCCAATTGTCTGGAAAATTGCTTAACTTTCCAATTTACTTTGTCTTCACAGACCATGCCTGAAATGGCTTGACAAGTCAGGAAAGAGCATTTATGAATCAGCTATTTTAATATTAAAAATGTAGTATAATCTTTGTAAAATAATACATTGGAAAATTAACATTCATTTCAACCATTTCAGTGCCTCCCAGGTGTGGCTTATTTCAGGAGACATTCCCTATTTGTTGCAATAATATTACTGGAAAAATTCTATATCATATTGATCATGAAGATCCAGAATGGATTCGTCAGAAACAGGTCAAACTAGAATAACCTTATTTTTTTAATGACACTATTCAACTGGTTGATCAAGGGAATTCGTAGTCATAGCATGCCTGGATTTTAGCAAGGCATTCATCAAAGTCTCTCGTGATGCCTTTATGGACAAGATGCAGATATGTGGCTTAGACAAATATATAAGAGTAGATTCAGGGTCTGTTGAGTGATTGAACTCAACTGTGCAATTGATGGGTGTTAGTTATTCTGGCCACATTTCTCTACTGAAATCATTTGAGATCCAGATTCTATCCCTGTCAGCTTTGTTTCATCTAAAAATCCTCATGCTATCTATTCCTTAATCCAAAATGATGATTAAAAAATATTGAATAGAAGAAGCCAGAAGAGATACCTGGGGTGTTCCCCCACTTCTCTTTCAGCTAACATTCATCCATGAATTCTTTGTGTCTGGTAATTCAAGCAGTAATGAAAAATATAGCATATGGTATGGCTATATTATCGTGCTGCCTACACTTCTTTATCTTGTCTACCATGATACCTTGAATGGTTTTTCAAATGCCTTGGTGAAGAGAAATTCAAGTGTCCTCTGTTAATGGCATCCCCTTACTCTATCAATGAATGGACCCTGTCAAAAACAAAGAAATAAATAAATAAACAGATAAATAAATGAATGAATGAATGGATAAATGATCAAATAAATAAATAAGTGAGCAGATACAGAAAGAAAGAAAAAGAGAGAGACAAAGAAAGATATAAGTGGGAATGGATAAATAAATAAATGAATGAATGAATGAATGAACAAGTGAATGGATGAATGGATGAATGGATGGATGGATGGATGGATGGATGGATGGATGGATGGATGGATGGATGGATGGATGGATGGATGGATGGATGGATGAACAAATAAATAAATAAACAAATGACTAAATAAATGAATGACTAAATAAATAAATAAATTGGCTGTGTCTGACATGACTTACTTTTGATGGACACATGCTAAATACCGTTTTCATTTCTAAATATTACCAAGCCAATCCTGTAAAAAATGACTTCTAGAATTTTGGCAGAAATCACAAATCAAATTCATTAAACAATAGTTTGAAGAATCTTCTCTCTCCTGTTTTTAAAAAAATCAGGACATTTGACTGTCTCTAATTATGTTATTTATTCCACTGTCTGCAAATTTTTAAAGATCACCAACAGCAAGCAGCTGAGCAAATCACAAGAATTTTGTGTTGAGTACAATGAGATACAATGATATGAATTGTACCAAATGTAATAAAGTGCATTTATTGAATAATGATTTATCTTAATATCTCCTCACTTATCTGAGAGAGACAGAGGCAGAGGCAGAGACAGACATAAGAGAGAATAGATAGATAGATAGATAGATAGATAGATAGATAGATAGATAGATAGATAGATAGATAGATAGATAGATAGACAGATACATACATACATACATACATACATACATACATAGACAGAAACAGATAAAGAGGTAGGTAGATATATGGATGGATGGATAGACAGACAGGATCTATAAATTCATACAAATAGGGAGATCAATGAAGATCAGTAGTTCTGTAATTTATAGTCTGAGAGAATTGCCATGGGCACTAAGAGATTAATTAACTAAAACCCATGATCATACAAGTAATATGTGAGAGGTAGTACTTAATCCAGGTCTTCCTAACTATGAGACTGACCTATCCACATGCAACATTGTCTTATAAATGTACACACATGTATGTTTGTGTGCATTTTATATATATATATATACACATTACATATGCATATATATATACACATATATATGCATATGTAAATTTCTTGACAGTTTTCCATCTCCCATGGCCAACTTGTCCTACTGAATTTGAGGCCATGGAATCCTCCCTGCCCTTTATCCAAGTTCTTAGAAATAGGTTTTCTCAAAATCTAGGGTATGTGTCAGAGTATGCCCAGATTTTCTATCCTTAAATAACATGAAATTTTGCTCTGAAGATTCCCATTATTTCTATCTCAGCAACAAGTTCCTCATTATTTGTCAGAATACTAGTTCTCTATCTCTTCTGTGAGCAGAAAAAAATCCATTCCTTCTTACATATACCTTTTCAAATATTTGAAGACAGTACCTAACCCTACATCTTTACTAGTCAAAAGAGTTCTAGCTCCATCTTAGGTTTGGATCTTGTTGAATTTAATATGAAAATTTGAATAAGTGGCCTGCAATTAATTTGAAAAGAAAAGGTTTTAGCTCAACAGGAGCCAAGTCTGATTAAAAAAAAAAACTATTCCAATAAATATTTGGTGATTTTCAACATATAAAGATCAACCTGAGCCCTGCTGGCAAAATACCAGCAACCTACTGCTGAGCCACTTCCTAGATATTATTTAATAATTAGAGATCATTTTAAAAAGCATGCTATGATATTTTATATACAAAACATCATAATTACTACATTACTGCTCTGTATATATGCTTGCATATTGAGTTTTAAAGGATAAATTAACTTAATTTGGAGGAGTTTATCAAGCTTGTCACCGAATTTTTCTACCTCCTCATCTTCTGTAACAGATGCTGGTGAATAAACTACAATTATCTTCATATGTGCTTATCAGGAGTATCAGCAATACAAACTAACCAGGGATAAACCCGTGGAACAATGTTTCTTGCTGCCCACAGATATATGATAAAACCAATGTTGCCAATTCCTTATTTGCCTCTCCAAGAGATCCTGTGAACAGCATCCTACTATTTAGAGATACTTTACTTTTGTGTTGTGTTTTAATTTATAGAAAAAATGTCAGGATATGGGTCTGTTCTTCCAGCAATACATCAATTCATTTATCACTAGACAAGGCCTCTCTATTTCCCACAAATATGTTTATATCAAACAAACTTCTCTGAAAGATCTAAAAATAGAGAACTTTGTCAAACAACCCTCTGATTGTTAAAACCAAGGCAGGTATAAAATAAAGAGGTATATGTTGACCAAGGACAGCTAGGTGGGGTTTGAATAAAGTGCTGGCCCGGAGTCAGGAATTCTCATCTTCATGAGTTCAAATCTGGCCTCAGACACTTACTAGCTATGTGACCCTGGGCAAGTCCCCTAACCCTGTTTGCTTCACTTTCGTCATCTATAAAATGAGCTGGAGAAGGAAATGGCAAACCATTCCTGTATCTTTGCCAAGAAAACCCCAAATGGGGTCATGGAGAGTCAGACATGACTGAACAACAATAACATTTTCCCCAAAGAACCTTTGTTATTGTCATAACAAGCAGTTAGCTAAGCACTTATGGAAATGAGTGTGATAAGAAAGACTGTATTCTTTTCTTTAGGAAGCATATTATAGCAGAAAGAGTGCTGGATATAGAATCAGGAGATCTGAGTACAAATTCTATCTCTGATAAACACTGTCTGTGTGACCCTAAGCAAATTGTTTAATCTCACAGTACATGAGGCAACTTTTAAAGTATAATAAGTGGGGGAATAGGTTTTGATCTGCATTAGTAAAGAAAGTTTCCCATATGAAATGATGATGGTGGTGGTGATGACGATGGCAACGACTAGTATTTATATAGCTTTTGTGTGTGTGTGAGGCAATTGGGGTTAAGTGACTTGCCCAGGGTCACACAGCTAGTGAGTGTTAAATGTCTTGAGGCCGGATTTGAACTCAGGTCCTCCTGACTCCAGGGCTAGTGCTCTATCCACTGCACCACCTAGCTGCCCCTATGTAGCATTTTAAGGTTTGTGAAGAACTTTGCAATTATTCTCTCATTTGATCAGGACAACCACCCTGGGAGGGAGGTACTATTATTAGCCCAGTTTTACAGATAAGGAAACTGAAACAGGAAGAGGTTAAGTGACTTGCCCAGTTACACAGCTATTAAGTGTCTGAAGCTAGATTTGAACTCAGTTGTATTAACACAGATCCTGCAAATACATATACATATACACACATACACACATGCATGCTTTGCACAAACTATTTCATAAGGTTATTGGGAGGAAAGTGTTTTTCAAACATTTAAGCATTATAGAAATATTAGTTATATTAACTTTTTTTATGTCTCCTGTCTCCATAGAGATCCTTGGGAACAGTGATCTCAAAGCCCAGCATCCCAAAATAAAAATCCATTTGAAACCTTAAGCTTTGTTTTGTTTGTTTTTATAGTCATGCTTTGTTTTCTATTTTAGGGTAATAACTACAAAGTAGTAAAATTGGGGAAGAAGAAGGGAAGAGAAAGGGAATTAAGCTCTGCTCTAGAATATAGGACAACCTTTTGGAGTGACAAAGCTAATGCATGTATGTACATACATAAATTCCCAGTTCAATTGGTATCATTATAAGCACATCAAATGTATTTTTAAAAGGTAATTGGCCTAGTATACAGAGTCTAGATTTGGAAATACACTGGCAGGCATCTTTGAGCTGGTTGGAAAAAATAAAATCTTTCTTTTAAAGCTTCAAGGATCAGCAGCTTGATATCCATCAAACTGAATAATCCTACCATTATGCTTACCCAACCAGATGGCTACATTGTTAGAAGCTGCTGAAAAAGGCATTTATTTGCTTTCTTTCTATTATAAATCACAAGTCTGCACTTTGGTCATTTCGAAAACTCAAAAGCTTAACATTTCTTAGAGCAATTTGCTTTTTATAAAAAAAAGTCTCCCTAGGGGTTAGTTTGATTTGTCTCCAATGCACACCGTTCAAAAGAACACATTTTCATAGTCAGTTTTAACTGGTTTCCAGGAAAAAAAAAAGATGAATAGTGCATGGTTCCATTATGATGAAGTGCCAACTCTTATTCTTTTATAATAATGATGATGACATATCTCAATCAGACCGGCCTTCACCAAATTTGAATAAATGGCTCCCTTTAGAATGAGATCCAATCAATCAACAAGCATTTATAAAGCACCTACTGCATTCCAAGCACATAGCTGGTACCTCATTAATTGGGTTTTGCATTCTGAGAGTTGGAATTTTTTCTCCCTGGTCCCTGACTCTGCATGGGCTTGTACCCACTGATGGCTGAGTCAAAGGAATGGCATCCAAGCAGGAAAACCATCCCTTGAGATGGAAGGTTCTATGCTCAAGATCCCTTCCAATACTTATACCCATACATTTCTAACGTCTTATCAAAGATAAATTTTTTTATTAAAATAACTAAAGTTAAACCTAAGTATATCATTATTTAGAGCAATGTTTAAAACAAACTCCTTAGATATATAGGGTCACAGATTTACAGCTGGAAGGGACTTTAGAGGCCATCTAATTCAACACTCATTTTATAGATGAAGAAGGAAAGGGAAAATAGATGAGGAAGGAAAAAGGAAGGGGGAAAGAAAGAAAAAAAAGAGAGGAATAAAATATAATGTTGAAAAGCAAAAAAGTTTGTAGGGAGGGGAGGTTTTTCCCACTTCTCCACATATAAGGAAACAACTAAATTATGTTAACCTACTCATTTTGAGGGGATACTTGGGACAAATTCTACTTTTGGCTTATTTTAGGAATAGCTTCAGTAAGAAAAGATCTACTTCAGTTCTTCAAATAGGGATGAAAGTAAAGTAGAAAAATGAGAAGGGACTATAGTACCAAGATGAGGTACTTGACTGTTTACCAGTAAGGGTGGAGATTATTTTGGATTATCATCAACTATACAATGTGGTTTGAGTAATTGTAAAAAAAAAAAAAAAGAAAGAAACCCACAACATTAGAGTAATATTTCACTTCTTTGTGACAGGATTTCATTAAAATGTATTAATAGCAGTATTGTGAAAAATATTTTAATTAAAGCAACCACAGAATCACAGGCTCACAGAGTTGAAAGATACCTCATAGATCATTTAATCCAACCCACTCCTGAAGAACAATCTTCCCTCTACAGCATACTGGATAAGTGGTCATCTAGCCTTTGCTTGAAGAACTTCAATGAGGGGAAACCCACTACCTCCCATGTGACCCATTCCCCATTTGGATATCTCTAATTGTTAGTAAATTTTTCCTTATATCAATACAAAAGGCTACCTCTGTGCAACTTCCAGTACTTTTTGCTCTGGCCCTCTCAAGCCAAGTAAAGTATACTTTTCCATCTCTCTGGAAGCCCTTTAAACACTTGGTGGATGTTCTTATGTTCCCCCTAAGCCCTCACTTCTCCAAGCAAAGCATCTCTAGCTCTTTCAGACAAGCCTCAGAGAACATTATATCAAGTCTTGGTTTCCCTCCTCTGGACTTTCTCCAGCTGTTTAATGTCTTTCCAACCTGAATATAGCATTTTAGATATGCTCTCACCAGAGAAATGTATGTATACTATCACCTTCTTACTTCTGGATACTACCCCTCTCTTAATGAAATTTGGTGGTGGTGGTGATGATGAAGATGATGAAGAAGAAGAAGATGGTGATGATAGCTGACATTCAAATGTTATCTTACGATTTATAAAGCACTTTATATATCAAATACAGGTGACATCAGAATGAGCTAGCTTTATACACAATATCTCAATCTAATATTTAATCAGTTTTCTTTTGCCTACAGTTCATAATATTAATTCATACTGAGTTTACAATCTACTGAATCCCTCAAATCTTTTTCACATGAAGTGCTGTTTGCCCATGCTTCCCCCATCTTGAACTTGGGAAGTCAACTTTTTAGTTCAATGGTAATGCTCGTTAAATTGCATCTAATTAAATTCACCCCACCATTATAGCCTTTTAGGGTCTTTTTGTATACTGAGTCAATCTAATATGTTAGCAATACCTAAAAACAACATGTTATTTGCAAATTTGATAAGAATGCCATTCAAGTCATTTATCAAAAATGTTCAACAGGGCACAGTATACCACAGATCCTTGAGTAACTTCACTAGAAACCTCCTTTGAACTTGATGTTGAACTATCCTTTGAAAGTCTAATCATTTTTTGTTGTTATTGTTCAGTCATTTCAGTCATGTCTGACTCTTTGTGACCCCATTTGGGGTTTTCTTGACAAAGATACTGGAATGGTTTGCCATTTCCTTCTCCAGCTCCTTTTACAAATATGGAAACTGAGGCAAACAGGGAAAAGTGATTTTCCAAGGGTCACACAGCTACTAAGTATCTAAGGCTTGATTTGAAATTAGGATGTCTTCCTGACTTCAGGCTCTGCTCTCTACACACTATGGCTCCACCTAGCTGCCCTAGTCATTTAATCGGCTCTTAATTGAACTTGCTGTGCTTTTTTTAATCCTAGCACACTTGTCCTTAAGAACAGTATGAAAGATTTTTCTTATGTTTTGTGAAAAAATCTAAGTAAACTGGTATAGTGAGAAAGAACCTTGGATTTAGAGTTAGAAAATCTAGGTTTAAATTCCAGCTTTGACACTTAGTAGACATGTGACCTTGAAAAAATAAATTGCTTCATCTCTGAGCCCCAGGTTGGTTGGTTGGTTGGTGAGGGGTGGGGTTACCTGTAAAACTAGATGGTCTCTAAAGTCACTTCTGACTCTAAACTGTTATTCTGTTATTGTACATCTACATTATTCCTACTATACTGGATTTTCTGTGATTATTGCTTCCTTTTCTAGGTACTCATATACCATCCTTTTAATAATAGTCTATAATTTTGCCAGGAATCAAAGTCAAGCTCCTTACCCCAGAATCTACAGAGTCTACTCTTCATCTTTTGTTATCTGCTATTTCTTCCATATTTTTTCATTTAAGTCAGTCCTTGCTTTTCCTTTACATCCACATAAGTTTTGGAGGAATGGGAAGAATAACAGAAGAAAACAAAACAAATAAACAAATCAAATAACAAGAAAGGATTCCCGTGACATCTGCAATCCAATTCAATTCAATAAACGTTTATGATGTGTAGAGCCATGTGGGTATATTACCCTGTATCTACACAGTGTTATTGCAAGAAAAGCATCTTATAAAATCTGTAAAGCACAATATCAAGGTGAGATATTGTTATGGTTAAGTAGGTGAAGGCTGGATGAGAATTTTCTGGATATGTGTGTTTGTAAATATGAAATAGCCTTTCTTTGTTTAAATCAATTTTAATATTTGTCTTCTCTTACCAAACAGTGAGCATTTGTTAAATAACACTAGTCGGTAATATTTTATGGAAAGCACAAATACACTTTGTACCCAGTTAATAAAAGAAGTTACAACTGAACAACTGAAAGAATATGATCTCAATAAATCATAAATACTAGGCTTAGGATGTTATGTAAATATAGGAATGCTTATGGGCCCCTCATAGTTTGGCTTCATTTGCACTCTTTGAAAAACATATTGTTCTAGTCTAGGTCTGCACTGAAATCATGATGTGATCTATTTTTTCTTTGTGATATTAATTCCATTAAATGTATTTCTTTTTTTGTTGTTGTTGTTGTTTTTGTTTTTGTTTGGGCAATGAGGGTTAAGTGACTTGCCCAGGGTCACACAGCTAGTAAGTGTCAAGTGTCTGAGGCTGGATTTGAACTCAGGTTCTCCTGAATCGAAGGCCAGTGCTTTATCCACTGTGCCACCTAGCTGCCCCCAAATGTATTTCTTAAATAAGTAATAATGGCAGAATCTCTGCATTTGAGTCAGGGTGAATGTGGTTTAGGGTAATTTTGTTTGTTTCTTTTTGTTGTTGTTTTAGGGTTTTGTTGGGTTGGGGGGAGTATCCAGACTTGGTTCACTACATTGCTGTAATGAACTCCCAGTGATAAAATCCCTCCCCCAAGTGACTTTTTCAGGATCACACAGCAAGTATTAGTCAGAGACGAAACTTGAACCCATGTATTCCTGACTCTGAGGTCATCTCTTTATTTGCTATGCCATGCTGCCTCCCCAAAGTGACATTACAACAATAAGTTGTGTTGAGTACACACACACACACACACACACACACACACACACACACACACACACACACACACTTTCACTGAACCCTGGCTTAAATGAGTGTTTTCAACTGCTTAGGCCAGGTGTTTCTAAGGACGACATAAATGAATACACATATGCAGATACAAAATGCAATTCCACATATGAGGAGAAGTGAGGCCTCAGTCGAATGCTGACACCTCCATTCCAATCACAAAATGAATTACAGTTCTTTTTGATACTTCTCAATGAATCCATGATCCATGTGACCAGTACAATTTTAACTCTGACCAATCACTGGGTACTTATTAACTGAAAAGATTTTCCCACATCCTTATCTGTAATTCCTATACATTTTCCTAAATCTTTAATGGAATAGTAATAGGGCTGAAACACTGCTGTGATTCACTAGCTAGCAAAAGGAAGCAATTATCCCAGCACTTTCGCTGTCTACCATTATCTCTGATGGCACAATGATCACCTCCAACGGAGCACTTCCAGTTCTTTGAATGAAATTAGACCTCTCTGTATTTCAAGGTTTCATTATTTTATCAGTACCTCTATCAATGGGTATCAAAACCCTTCAAGTACTAGCTAAAAGCCTTCATTAGCTACTACAGATAAAAGAACAATATAAAATGTGTCACCTATTGCAATCAACTGATAATCTTCTCTGCACCAAGATAGGTCGGTCCTCCTCAGATCACAGCCACACAGTGGGTCTCTGGGCTAATCCCCAAAGACCTTCCAGCTTCACAGAATCCTCCAGAGCTTGAAATATAACTATTATTGACTCCAAGAAGTCACTGGCACATCCACAATGAACAATCGACGGGGCTTAGCAGAAGGAAGAATTCATTATAAAGGAGTTGGGGCAGAGGGGGCAGAGGGGAGATTATTGCCTCTCCCAATTCTTGTTTAGAACAGGTAACCTATTCTAAGAAAGCCACACTTAGTTGTGCAATAGGTAAATAAATAACGCTCACACCAGCTGTGTCATCTTATTGCATGCCCAACACCTACCAGAGTGCCTGGGACCAATCTGGTCCTGAATAAGTACTTATTGAATTGAATGGAGGAAGAAAGATGACGTTCTACAAAGCATAGACTCAACACCCTAAATACAATCACCTTCAAAGAAATTGCCCCAAACCTGCTAGTAACTCATCCATTTTGTGAGCTCAGAATTGTAACAAATTGCTTGTGCTCTTATATAGCACTTTAAAGCTAAACAAAACTTTCCCCACAAAACTCTGAGAAATATATAATACCGTTATCTCTCTTCTAATCTGAGTAATCTGAGGCACAGAAGGGTTAAGAAAGTTGAGTTGGCCACAGTCCCAAAGGAAGCGCTCTAAGACTTACCCTTAGGTCTTCTGACTCTGGACCCATTCTTGTTCCCCTGGTGCCTTGCTGGATTAGCTCTTCTGTCAGAGACACAAGAATTTCATCTTTGCATGTGGAAACCAATGTTTGGTCAGTGCCTAAATCTTATGCCAATATTCTAAGGGCACAGAAAGTGAAAAGATGCTAATTATGAAATCCTTCAGTTGTCATGACTATGTGGCTTCACTAAACCCTAGAGAACATCTCTTCTAGACTCTGTGTTCCCTCAAATCTGTAAATGAAAACATATCAGTCACCAATAGGTTGATAGGTAAAAGGCTAAAGTCCATGTCAAGTTTAAAAATCTGCCCAACACTTTTCATAGTGTCCAAGGATTCTGGGGGTCCAGGATCCCCGAAGTCAAAATTATTTGGGGCAGTTAGTGGGGACAGTGGGTAGAATTCTGGGCCTGGAGCCAAGAAAACCTGAGTTCAAATCTAGCCCAAAATATTTACTACCTGTGCGACCCTGGGGAAGTCACTTAACCACCATTTGTCTCAGTTTCCTCATCTATAAAGTAGAAATAATAATAGCACCTACTTTCAGGGTTGTTGTGAAGATCAAATGAGATAATAATTCCAAAGTACATAACACAGTGCCTGGCAAATAGTAAACACCATATAAATGCTTGTTGTCATCATTGTCTTTATTATTATTTTCGTAACAATACTGAAATTATTTGTCTATTAAAATACCCTTCCCCTTGCCAACTACATACCTGTATGAGGGTTAATTTTCTTCATATATTTCAATCAAAACAACATATCTCAACATATGGAGGGTAGAAGTAGATATGAGAATTCAACTGTCTTCCATTAAGTCAGACATTAAAGAAATTTGCAAAAATATGTAGGACAATGCTCCTCTCCTCACTAAATTTTCTTCACTTTGAATAATATACTTATTTTTCATTAAAATATCATTTATGTTAACATGATTGGGTTGTTATTCAAAATAAATTTGTAAATATATTTTTTCTTTTGTGGGGCAATGATGGTTAAGTGACTTGCCCAGGATCACACAGCCAGTAAGTGTCAAGTGACTTGAGGCCAGATTTGAACACAGGTCCTCCTGACTCCAGGGCCAGTGCTTTATCCACTGTGCCACCTAGCTGCCCCTGATTTTTTTTAATTTATCAGTTTTGACATTGTGAAAATCAAGAGACAGAATTCACATAAATATGAGCTCTTTGGAATCCTCACTAATTTTTAAGAGTATAAAGGGGGTACTGAGATCAAAAAGCTTGAGAACTGCCAATTATGTGTGTCTCCCTTGCCCCATCTCCCCACAATTCCTACACTGTTGCAGAATGCACAGAAGGAGCCCACCCTTCTCCCCCCCCCCCCCATCAAAGCACTCAAAGGATTAAAATGCATTCTGTTTGAAACATCCAATGCCTTATTGGAAGGAAGATTAACCTACTATCAGAGAGAAGGGTGCCCCTCCCTCACCCCCTCCTCCCAACTGTCATCTGAACCAGAAAGTGGAAGTGAGACACAACCTGGGTGGGTGAGGAGGGGGGGAAGCGGGGAAGGAAAGGGGAGGGGAAAGGAGGTGCTAAGTAATTTATCATTTTCCTTAAAGGGCATATAAAATAAATACAGAATGAGCATTTCTAATGAGATATCTGCAGGGTCAGGTTAATGTTATAAATGGACCCTGGTCACTCCGAAGTCACAAGCCTCATTCTCAGTAATCACACTGAGTAGAATCATCTGCACAGCTTTAAGCTTTCATATGTCATGAGCCCCTGAATCACTGTACCGTATGTCATGATAATAGGATCATAACCTCAGTAGGCAGTGGGGAAAGTACTCGATTTAGTATCAGTGGGTCCCAGTTCCAATTCCCAGTTCTCTCTCTCTTACTGCCACGAGACCTTGGGGAAGGGTTTTTGTTGTTTTCCCCTATCTGGGCCTCATTTACTGTAAAATGAGAAGGGTCAGACTCGATGAGCTCTAAGGTCCTGTCCAGCTCTAAACTTCAGATCCTCTTTTAACCCCTGTATAACAATTAGCATTTTTTAAGCCAAGCAAAACCATTCTGAAGTGCCAATTAAAGGAATTCCTAACACTTGGGGAGAAGTTTGGTTTTCTGCCCTTGCATCTCTGCCTAAGTGTAACTAACCCCTCACCTCCTGGTGGTTGAGGCAAAAGGTCTGGGTAATGATGCAGTGGGATATATTGCCATGTCTGTTGATAAACAGACCATGTCTGACATTACCATGTCTGTTGTGATATCAACAGACATTGGGAAGGGAAAGTGGAGAAAGAGTAGACCTTTTCTTTGGAACTCTTCTCCATCCTTGAGGAGGTGGGTCCAAGTAGTGGCTTCAAGTTTTCTATTCCCCTGAGCCTGTATGACCCATCAATGTTTTCCTTCCTTTCCTCAGCTCAGCTCTACTTTCTCTTTTCATTGGATGGTCCTGGAGCTGCCAGTTCTCTCTAATTCAGCTCTGAATATCCCCTCTCCCTCTCCACTGCCAGACCTTCAAAATCTTCCTGCTCCAAATCTCTATCTTGCTGTTTGGCACTGGTCTGACGTTTTATTATGGGACTAAGTTTCTTAAGCCAATCTGAATGTTCTACCTGTAAAACCTCTTCAGTTTATCAAAGGACTTTTCACACTTAATCTGAAGTCTTTGATTGGCTGGCTACTTGAGATCTCTTCTCAATTCCTTAAGGTACTGGCATCTTATCACTTTAAGTAGGATGGGGATGACTATTGATCTACTGAGTTGACATCAATTCTGTGAAGGCAATAAGGATTGAGAAGTCTTCAATTGCCTATTCTTAAGAACTGTCAGGTCCTCAATCACCTTTATCAATCAATTACCCACTCTTCTCTGTCTCTCTCTCTCTCTCTCTCTCTGTCTCTGTCTCTCTCTCTCTCTCTCCTCTCTGTCTCTCTTTCTATCTCTCCCCTTTTCTCTCTCTGCCCTTCTCTCTCTTCTTCTTTCAAAGGAGACAGAAAGGAAGGATGAGAATTAGGTCATAATCTTAGGTAATTTTGCAATGATACAAGCATTTTCTGAGTCTTGGTACCCTAAAATAAAGAGAAAAGGTAATCATTGGCAGCTTTTCTTAGTTTTACACATGCAAACCTTCAAAATCAACATTTATAAGTCTGTTTAGAAGTCTCTTCTTCCTATATCTATATATACGTATACTCACATTTATATGTACATAGATACATCGATAGAGATATTGAGATCTATATATCTATACGTATATATAATTCTCAATCGACTGGTTCTCATGCATCCCTAATCTGACACGCCACTGAACAGGTCCTAGTTCTGAGATGTCAGACCTGTACATTAAACTCACATTAATACACATAAAATGTAATAAAATGAGAGTTCATTTCCTTTTCAAAAGGACGGGGCAGAGGGAGTAGTCTTCTGGAAATCATAAATCAGTTGTCTTCCTTCCAGGCATTTTGTGAGTTTCTGAAGTTTCTTCACACATCTGAATGGCAGCTATGGAATCTCTGAGCTCAGCAGACAGGAAAAGGGAGGCCTTTCAGGGTCTCTTTCTTATGGTATCATGTTTACTTTCCCAGCAGCTTTTTTAATACTTGAGGGTCCATGAAAGACAGTTTTCCTGGGAGCACCAGACTCAAGGGTGGTACCCTACAGACCTTTTCTTTCTGTCTGTGAACATCAGGCCACTAAACTGCTAATGGCTCTCCTCCTTATAAGCCCCTCCCAAAACTATGTGTTCAGCCAATGATCACACATCTTTCCTGATAAAGAAAACATATTTATCTGGGCCATGAGTAGCTCCTTCCCTTATTAAGAATGTCTAAGGAATTTCTGCAGAGAAAGCACCAGCCTAGGAAACAGGGGACCAGATTCCATCCCTTCCAAACTGGACTTATCACATCACTTCTTGGGCTCTGTGTTTCCTCATCTCCAAAAAGGGAGCAATAATAACTGGTTTCGAACCTCACCAAATTGGGATCAAAATAAGATACTGTAAATGTGATGTGAAAACTGCAATGCCTTAGAGAAAAACGTGTGTCATCAGATTTTTAAAGGAGCTAGCACTCATTTCTATACACACATGTGCCTTCTAAGTTTCTTTTCTCTTTCATTGTAGGTGTGCTTTGTGAACCTGGATGTCACCAAGGAAGACTGCAGCAATGAGCACCTGCGACAGGTAAGAAGAAGAAGCCGGGGCTACCATTATGTTCCCTAAGCTCTCCTAGTGCATGAGGCATCCCAACATATGTTGCTCCCTTTGACCTTCTATAAGGGCTGCCGATTCCAGAAGACTTTGGAGTGAAATGATGATCACATCACAATTGATTTTCCTGACTTTTTTTCCCCAAGTGCTCACAGAAAGTTTCTCTTTCCCCATCAGGCAGGCACATGTTCATTTTCCTTTGTCTAAGCAAGTAGTGCCCTAGAAGTTTCTGCACTTCCCAAACCTGTGTTCAGCTCCTTCTTGCAGTTCTGGGTAGAGTAAGTTTGGCATTCCAGAATAACCGATCTTTCACTTGGATTGTGATGTGCTCATTGGGGATAAACTTATTTATTAATGCTATAGAACAAACCCCTAAAATGAGACCTCTTTGAAGGGGAAAAAGACACACGTACAAATACACATACACACATGAGTAGGTATGCACTGACAAATCCTACCAGTTCATAGCTGAGTTGTTGTTTTGGTGTTTGTTTGTTTTTTAATGTGGTCTATATGTAAATCAATACAGTAATTTGTAAATTATCAGTTCTCCACAGCAATGAGCTGACATTTTAATTAATCACATCAATATTCTCTCTCTCACTAGACCTTTAGCAGAATGTTAGGAATGAGCAAAATTTTGTTTCACTTTCTTTTCTCTTATGTATTTTCTGGCCAAAATGTTACTGGAAATGCCCCTGTCATGATTAAAAGGCAGGTAGCAAGAGGGCATGGCTATCCCACAAAGGAGAGAGTCAGCCCCTGGACAATTTCCACAGGATGGTGGCAGCTTGTTCCCTTGTGGCTCCTTTCTTCTATCAAACTCTGCTAGTCATTTACATGGTGGTGATAAAGCCCATTTTCATGTGGTATCATACGAATTAACAAAGGATAATGCAAGACGGCAGGATTCCAAGCTACTAAAAGCATCAGGGACAATCAATAGAGACGCACACAAGAGACAGGGAAGCATTTTATTCAGATGCGAAGAGGATTGAAGATGGGGGGTAAACTAGAGAGAGGAGTCAGGGATGCTCACAGAATTGTCTCCGTCAACCAACTTGTCAAGTCTTGGTTTTAGCTACAATATCTCTTGCCTCCATCTCTTCTTCTCATAACCACCACCATGCTTCAAGCCCTTATCACCTCTCACTCAGGCTCCTGCAGTAGCTCCCTAATTGGTCTTCTTGCCTCATGGCTTGCCAATCCACCCTTCACAGAGCAGCCAAAGTGATTTTCAACAAAGTCTAGTGGCTCCCTAGTTTGCGGAGACTCCTCAGTTTAGCATTGAAAGTTTGTCATAATCTGACTCTAGGCCCCCTTTCCATCCTTATAACTCTCCTTCACCCAAGCTATAGTTTCACTACATTGGTCTCATTGCTGTCCCTCCTGCATGACACCTCATCTCCCATTCCCATGCCTTTGCACTAGTTGTTCATTGTGCTTGGCATGCACTCCCCTTCTCACTTTCAGCTCCTGAAATTTCTGGTTTACTTTGGGATTTGTCTCAAGTACTTTCCTGCTTCCTCTCAGCTGCTAGTGCCTTCAGCCCAACTAGTGCCTTCTCCTTCTCTGCTCTGTGTGTGCACATGTGTGTATGTGTTCCTGTGCATGTGTGTCCATTGTGTTCTTGTCTGTTAGAGATCGTTGAGGGTAGAAACTTTCAGTTTTGTCTTTGGACCTCCAGCACCTCACACAGTACCCAGAACATAGTAGGCCCTTAATAAATCCTTGTCGATTGAGTGGTTGATTGAAAGAACTGGGAGACTTTGGTCTCAATGGCATCATGCTGAGAGATAAAACTGGCAATTTCTTTGTTCCCCTTGGAACTGACTGCTCTCTCATATAGGAATATCCACTTTGCCACAACAGCTTTCTAACAACTGGTTTTACATAAAGAATCAGACACAAACTGTCACCCAGCCTGCTGAGTACTATAGTGGGGAAAAACACTGGACTTGAAATGAGAAAGACCTGAATACAAATTGAATCTCAGACACATTCTACCTATGTGGCCCTGGGGAAATCATTTAATCTCTGGCTTTGGTTTCCTCATCTGTAAAATGAGGATAATAATAGGACTCACCTCACAGGGTTATTGTGAGGATCAAATAAGTTTATATATGTACTGTGGTTTGCAAATTTTAAAAGCATTATATAAATACTAGTTATTATTATTGTTTGGAAACAAGTTCCTTATAACCTGGACATATATGTGTGTGTTTGTGTGTGTATACATGTGTGTGTATATATATGCATATATGTATATATAATATTATTATTATATTATATCTATAGGAGGGGCAATGAGGGTTAAGTGACTTGCCCAAGGTCACACAGCTAGTGTCAAGTGTCTGAGGTCAGGTTCAAACTCAGGTCCTCCTGAATCCAGGGCTGGTGCTTTATCCACTGCGCCACCTAGCTGTTCCCTTTGGACATTAAATTTTTTAAAAAAATAATAATAATATTTGAACTGGAAAAAGGTTTTAAAGGGCATCATTACAGCAATATGTTATAATTTCTCCAGTTTTACAATTAGGAGTTTTTCCCTGTGTCTAACTAGAATGCTCAGGCTTCAACTCACACCTATTCTAACCTCAGTATATTCAAAAATGAATGTTCTTTATGCTTGTTAGTAGATAAAAGACTTTTAGAAATAAAGCATCTTTGGGATATTGGGAAGGGGGTAAAAGGACATAATTTAACTGGAAGTATTTTGGTTGAATAAGTCATTGCATGAATGATCTCATTTAAGTAACTGAAATGCTATAAATCTGAGCTAAATTAAGATTTTCATTCTATAGAAGTTGGTCAACGTTTCACCAGATCTCCCAAAGCTTATCAATTCCATGAATGTCCAACAACCAAAGGAAAATGAAATTGTTCTTCTGAGTGGATTATCATCAGGCAACCTCCATGCCGATTTTGAAGTTTCCAAGGTAAGACTGATAAAATAACCTTGGCAGGGAAGGGAGGGGAAAGGTGGAGCCTCCTTCAGAAACAGTCATGCTTTTTGCAGATTAAATCTAAAATTAGAGTTTACCTTATCCCAAAGCCTCCAACATGAACCGGAACAAGCATTGGTGAGTATTACCAAAAATATTAAAGTTCATTTTCGAAGGCTAACAGGCTTAAAACAAGTGAAAGCTCTTTACGTATTGAGATCCAAGATGTTTTATCTGTCTTACAGAATAATGTTCATTTGTATTCATAATGCATATTGTTGGCTGGAATATGGTGGTGCTATCAAACACTATGAATGTCCTTCAAATTTTAGAGGGAGAACATTAAGTGAAGCCTTAAATGTCATGTAATTTAATTAAGTCCATGCAGAAAATTATTGGTACATTCCAGCAACCTTTGGTTCTCAGCAGCTCAATAGTAAAGGAGGATGAAGACAGGCAAAAAAGAGGTAGGGGGGAAGGAGAATCAAAGAAGACAGAAAGGAAGGGTGAGAATTAGGTCATAATTCTATGTAATTTTACAATGACACAAGGATTTTCTGAGTCTTGGTACACTAAGATATTAGAGAAAAGGTAATCATTGGTGGTTTTTCTTATTTTTATACACGCAAACCTTCAAAATCAACATTTATAAATCTGTTTAATTAGTAGATTTTCCCATGGGTTCCAGATCTTTGCCCAACTCAGAAAGACTAGGGATCACTTCATAAGTTAAATTAATATGTTAGGAATGTTAATCCTAAAGACCATATTCCATGGAAATCTGCTATAAAACTTCTGAAACTGGCAGAACTGAGTCAGAGGAATTACATTGCTAATTTGTGAAGATTTATGGCTCATAGAAGCCTAGAATCATAGAATTGGAAGGGATCTTAGAAGTCATCTGGACCAACCTTCAGTATTTGATATTTTAGTATATCTAAGTAGCCCTTAGTATCCCAAGCTTCCTTAAAAGCTCAGTTCCAGGGCCACTTCCTACAGAAGGCCTATCCTAAGTCCTTGCCTCCCCCCGCCTCCCCCCCCCCACACACACACACAGTTACTAGTGCTGTCCCTCACCAGAAATTACTGTGGATCTATTTTGTTGATCTTTTGTATTACGTTTTGGTGTATATGTTGTTTCTTCTCCCTACTTCCAGTAGAATGTGAGCTTCTTGAGTGCAGTCATTGCTTCCTTTTTTTATCTTCTACTTTTTTTTTTTTTTTAGTTTTTAGGCCATTTTTAGTCTTTTAGAAGTCAGGAAGACCTGAATTCGAATCTGTCCTCAGACATTCACTATTTATTTGACCCTAGGCAAGTCACTTAAACCTGTTTGCCTGTTTCCTCATCTGTAAAATTAACTGGAAAAGGAAATGGCAAACTATTCAAGTAGCTTTGCCAAGAAAACCCAGATGGGGTCATGAGGAATCAGACTCAACTGAACAATAAGGAAAGTCTTTCTATCTCTGGAGTCTAACAAAATGCTGGCCATATAGTGTGTGCTTAATAAATGTTTGTTCATTTAATAACATTTCTGTTATTAAATATAAATATTTATCTATATAAATATACATTAAATAGAAATAAAATGTAGTGATTGCAAGTCTGATAAGGAAAGTTGTCATATATTATTGTCAGATAAAGAGTAATCTTCAGGTGGCAGTAGTAAAATGTAAGGAAAAGTAATACTGCAATAGCATCTCTGATTTCTGAGTCTCTTTATTTGCTTAAGGTCATTGAGCCTCAAGCCCAGAATTTAATGTACACCATCACCCACCCACCATGATGGAAGCAATTCAAAAAATAACTATAAATATCTCACTCTCCAAAACATAGCATATTAACCAGAGAATGTAAATTTTCAAGTTAAGTGGCTATTTATTCCAGTGTCTGATGAATTTAGCAAAGTTGAAAGTTGTTTTGAAGTTACTGATTCCCATAAAGGCTTTTACAAGTCTGGTATTGATATTCTATATTTTATTAATGTAAGTTCAGCAAGGAAGATTTTTAAAAATATTTCCACCAAATAAGTCATTTAATGAAGAATGTCATTTCCTTTCATACAAAAGCCCTTCCTTCCTGCTTAAAGTCAACTTGACTCTTGTAACCATATGGTTTGCTGGGGAAACCATACGCAATGGAACTAATTTACATTGGCAAACAGAATGTCCCTGGCCTTGGTAAGCTCATCAGGTTTTACCCAGCTTTAGTGGTATGTAATTTTGTCAGGGGATAGATATCACTTGAGAAAATCTACCAAAGGATGAGCTTGTCACAAGGAGGCACTAAAGTATTTGCTTGTGAAAATTAAAATCTTCAAAATTCTCCAAAGAGTTTACGATGTCATGTAACCCAAAGTGTTAATGATGAAGCTTAGAATAGGGCTGACAAAGTCAAGCTTAGAATAATAGATGTTTTTAAAAACCCTATGCTGCAATTTGAACAAACCAAACTTGAAAAACTCTTTTCCCCCCTCAAAAAAAATAGCATATCTGTGCCTCCAGCAAGGTCTTGAATTATTTTTTTTCTTTCTTCTATATTTCTCATTTCCAGAGGAGTTCTCATTTATGTGGGAAAAAATGAGTAGGTGGTAGGGCCAGCCCCAGGCAAAATTATGCAGTAGGCAAAAGTTGTCTTCTTTGATTCCCTCCCACTGGTTTTTTGAGCACTCTGCCCTCTTCCCAAATTCCATGTCCCCTACAGGATTCTCAATTTTTGCTTGTTTCAGCCCCCTTAATGCCTATGGCTTCCCCAGCTGCACTATATCTAGGCTGAGTGTTTAAATTCCAGGCTTCTTTTTCTCCTTCCTTATGTACAAGTACAGCCTATCTGACATCACTAATTGGCTCCAAGAAAACATGTTAGGGAAAATAATGGTACAGGGGTCAGCTAGGAACATTTGACCAAACAAAGAGGCAATATGGTGCAACAAAGTGCTAAGCTTTGGAACCAGAGCTGTTGGAAGACCTCAGTTCAAATCTTCATTTATCATGGGCAGGTCACAAACTCTTTGTGTCTCCATTCCTCATATATAAAATGGGCAGGCGGGGTGGGGCAGGGTAGACTGTATAATATCTAAGGCCATCTCAGCTAGAAATCTAAGAACCTATGTTCTTCATGGGACAGTGGGACTTTCGTGAAATTGCAGTCAGGTTTCATTACAATACAGTGACAAAATGACAGCACAGTGGCATTGGGGAGGAAACCCAGGCCACAATCAGGAGTACTGTGTCCCATTCTCCATACCACATTTTCAGACAGACATAGGTAAACTTCAGTGCCCAGAAATTCCATATCATTTGAAGGAACTAGGGATTTTTGTCTAGAGAAGAGACACGAGAAGTGTTTTGAAGTATTTGAAGAAACTATCCCACGGAAGGCAGATTAGTTTTGTTTTGGTTTTGGTTTCATTTTTCTGCTTGGGACCAGAGCACAGAGCTAGGAATGATAAGTACGAGTTTCAGCAAAGCAAAATCAGGCTTGAGATAAGGAAAGCTTCCTAATAATTAGAGCTATCCCACAAGTGGAAGGGTAGGATGGATTATCTGGGTAGGTAATGGGCATCTCTTCACATAAGGTCTTCAAACAAATGTTGGATGACCACCCATTGGGAATAATGATGATAAGATAATAATAATAATAGCATTTATGGAGCACTTTAGTGAAAATCACTTTACAGATGCTTTCCCATTTGATCCTCACAACTCCATGAGGTACATGCTATTATTATCTCTATTTTTACAGATAAGGAAACTGAGACTGAGAGAGCATAAGTAAACTTACCCAAGGTCAGTGTCTCAGGCAGGATTTAAATTCAGGTCTTTTCTTCCCTGAAGTTTAGCATGCTACAGACTGTGCCGACTAAGCCTGCTTTGTACATGACAGAGTTTGTGCAAGTCATCAAATGAAAGAAGATGGAAGGATTTTGCTCCATACTTGGAGATTACCCATGTAGTATCTGCAAAATAGCTATCTTCCTCCTGTCATGTGGAATTAGAGGATATGTGATGGAATCCCAGCTCTGGACTATGACACTAAGCAAGTGACTAAATCTTGATGAGCCTCAGTTTCCTTAATGGCCCAATGAGGGGACTATATTAGATGATCTTTAATGTCTCAACCAGCTAAATTGATGATTCCGTGACCCTAGGATCAGGACAGAATTTATGCATCATTCTGTGCACATTATGGGAAAACATTAATTCTAACTTGTATTCTATTTCATTATCCATGATGACTCCCATATCCATGAAGAGAAATCAGGAGTCAGTTCAATAATTTTAGGAAAAATAATTAGGAGCCACTTGTTGGTAGGTTATATTTGAACCTGTATTTGCCTAATGAAAAAATATGTGTTAAGTATTTTTTTTCTAATTAAATATAGCAAGCATTAATTATGAACCTACTAATGAGTTGAACTAGTGGCCATTTTGGCATATTTGGGGTCAATGAAAAATCTCTTCTTTATTCAAAAGATTTTTGGTTTTTCATTATCCACAGATTGCATAGCATCATGTTTATAGACTAATAATACAACTCATTCTCCAGAAGTATTTCCTTACATAGGAGATTTCTTTGAAGACTTTCTTTTCTTTTCTTAGATCATTAATGAATTGAAAAGAAAGTGCTTCCTCCTTATGCTTTTTTTTTCATCTTTGAGAGAACCTCATTACTCATTTGACAAATTCCAACTGATATCCAAGAGCCCCTGGGCAAACTGATGCTGACATTGAGTAGGCCTGACTCTACAGCCATATGTGCCTATCTTTAATTAATCACACTTGAACAAGGAGAGTTTGATTGAAAAGTAAAAGGTTAGTGAAAGGTTATCAGTCAAGAACTCATTCAAAATTCTAGGCACAGGGGCAGCTAGGTGTCGCAGTGGATAGAGCACCGGCCCTGGAGTCAGGAGTACCTGAGTTCAATCCGGCCTCAGACACTTAACACTTACTAGCTGTGTGACCCTGGGCAAGTCACTTAACCCCAATTGCCTCACTTTAAAAAAAAAATTCTAGGCACAACCCTTCATGTTTACTATGGCATCTTGTTTGAGGATCATTAACTAAGATGCTAACACACCTTTTTCCATTCTCCTACTCCTGAAGGATTATCATCATCTCCTACATGTCATATCATGATTCAACCAACTCAGCACCCGTTAAAGCTCATTGTTCACCCTAGATGTTTACACATACCCAAACTCTCTTAGAGGGAAGAACAATCAATTTGGAGTTAGAAAAGTTAATTCTGCCCTTTGTTAGAGCCTAGACCAGATTTGGTTTTATGGACTCTCATTAATCATGAAGTGGAACAAATGAGAGACAAATTATGGAGGAGAGAAAGGGAAGAAAAAAAGGTAGCACTTGACGGTCCCAAACCCAATGGGTATTCTTCAACAAAGACCTAGTGGTGCCTCTTAATGATGATAAAGTTGTTATCATTTGCATGACTTCCTACTAACCTCGGGGTTCAGTGGTCAGTCATTCTTGGGCTTGATCTTATCTCAGATGGCAGCAGAATGTATACACAGAAATTAGTATTCTCATAAATTCAATGAAGCATAACAATAGACGTTGGAGGAAGATTATTATGGAAAGCTATTTCATCTTTGACCTTTGACACAGAACTGTGACACAGGACCCACCTTTTTATGGCCATTTCACTTTCTTTGGTTCCATGTTTCTGTACCTGGCTGGTAAAGGAATGAATCTCTCTGTCTACCATGTGTTTTGAAAGTAAAAAAAGTCCATTACCTAGCTATGATTGGACACCATTTGGACCTTGTATAACATTAAAGGGATGGTAAGAAAGGTCATCAGCTACAATATGTGCCCATGCAACTGAACAAAGCCAACAGACCCATCCAGGTTTTAAACTCATTACTTTATCCTCATTAGCATCATATTCTACTTCCAATAAATAATAAGGGTCTTTGAGAGATGGATGACTCACTTCCAAGGGACTCCTATAAGAATTTTCCTCATTAGAAAATGGAAATCTATTATCGCTGGCTGAAGAACAATGTTTGATTTCAAATAAATCAATAATTTTCCTTAGTGTCACCAAAGCAGACACATAAAATGCTAAAGTGAAAGAAATTGGAATTTTATTCCAATTAAATGAGACAAATCGACATACAGCTGGCTGTTTCCCTTATACTAAATTATCTCCTTGGCACTTTGTTTTCCCAAGCCTCCCTCCTGATCAATTAGCTCATCAGTATGACCAAAAAGGATATTGCAAATTTCCAAACCAGAATTCTATTCTTCCTCCAAGGATCTGTCACAGAGATCTATGAATGGACAGGGGGGAAATCAAGAGAGGTTTGGGGTTTTTTTCTTTAATAGTTTCTCTCTTTTCTCCTAGTATCCTTGGCTGTCAGATATTTGCTTGGTTCAGTGTGCGAGGGGGAACAGACAAAACAGTACCAACTGTATCATCTTTGAAATCAACAAATTTCTGATTGGCCTCGAGCTGGTGCAGGAGAGGCAACTACACCTGGAAACCAATGTCTTCAAGCTGGAAGATGACACCAACTGCTCTGTGTCTTCAATAGAAGAGGACTTCCTCACAGCATCGGAGCACTTAGAGGATGAGAGTGAAGTGGACGAATATAAAAATGGTAAAAGTCACCCAACGGGACCATATTCACCCAGCTGAACTAACCTGCTCCAGATAAATAATAGGCATCACTCAAAGATTTCTAACTTGTTACTGAGGGACTCCTATAAGGATGGAATTATAAACTTAACAGAAAAAAAAAGTCTACCTTAAGTGTCAGAGACCAAGCATGTTACTTTGGTTTTCTGTTCATAGAAAGGATTTTGCTGATGATAAGAAATACAGACATTAAGATGCCAATTAATATAGCAGGGAGCAGCTAGGTGGCACAGTGGATAAGGCACTTGCCCTGAATCAGGAGGACCTGAGTTCAAATCTGGCCTCAGACACTTGATACTTACTAGCTGTGTGACCCTGGGCAAGTCACTTAGCCCTCATTGCCCCATCAAAAAGAAAAAAACAAAAACAAAAACAATTACTATAGCAGAATGAGTTATACCCCCATCATCCTTTTTTATTGGAGGTTAAGGGAAGTATGAATTGGTATTATTTATGAAGTTATCAGTTACTCTAAAATGGTGTGGGCAGTGAGATGCTATCTTATACCAACAATACTTTGTGTATAATATAGTATCATATAGTTTGGGAGCTAACAGACATCATTGTTGTTCAGTCATTTAGTTGCATCTGATTCTACATGATGTAACGATTGGAATGATGCCACCTGCTGGAGACTTACTGGAGAAAAGCTCTGCCATGAAGTGAAGGTCTTTGAGGGCAAGACCAGGAGTCTTTGCTTTGGCATCAGGAAGTGACGTTTGCTGGTGGGAGGAAGAAGGGGGGAGCCTGGCGCTCTGACTGGGGCTCTTTCCTGGGGACTCTGGCAGAGAGTGGAGCTAGAAATGTGCTCTCCCTTTAATAGATAGATGAATATAGGCCTTTCTCTCTCTCTTTACCAAATTCTTATTCTCTTTAATAAATGCTTAAAATCCTAACTCTTGCTAAAACTTATAATTTATTGGCGACCACTCATTAGATATTTTAGACAGACTAGCTAGAATTTTAGCCCTTAACAATGACTTCATGGACTTTTGTCCATGGTGTTTTCTTGGCAGAGATACTGGTGTGATTTGCTATTTCCCTTTTCAGTGTACCCCCAATTTACAGATAAGGAACTAAGGCAAACAGGGGTTAAGTGACTTGCCCAAGGTCACATAGTTAGTAACTGTCTGAGGTCAGATTTTAACTCAGATCTTACTAACTCCAAGCCTGGTGCTCTATTCACTGCACTACCTAGCCACCCTGAAAAAAAAAATCCTAGAAGCTATCAATTCCAACCACCTCCCTTTACATATAGGGCAACTAAAGCACAGAGGATGAATGACTTGTGCAAGGTCTTGCAATTAGTGAGGCCAGATTTGAGCAAAGAACTTCCTGACTCCACATCTAGCATCCTATCTTTAAGGGCTAGATGAAGTAATATTTTGTAACTGCCAAGATTCTGAGGGTCTAATGAGAATGGGGACATACTCTACTAGTAATTTCTCAATAGCTTCTGTAACCACAGATAGAGAACTTCTCCTCTTATCTTACTATTCTCCTGCTATTCATAGAGGGGAAGCCCAGAGGCTGTTGCCAATATTCTTAAAGTTTATTCCATAAAAGACTCAGAGCTAATCTCTGCCACAAGTCAGAAATTGAAGGGACCCCCCAGTTCCTTGAGGCTAACATTCATAGCCATTGTAGTAGTTAGGGGGAGGGGGATAGAGGTGAGGGAACTAGAGGGCCATGATGCTCTCTCTGGTAGCTTTCTAAAGGATGAAGCTTGTTGTTCATTATACAAATAATTTCTAATGTCCAGTTTAAGTATATGTTGGACCCTCTGATACACTGTATTATTGCTTGGCTTGCCAGAATCAAGTTGAGAAAATGTTTTAAGTCTAGTGTTTTCTTCCCCCAAAGGACACCAAAATGCTATTGTACTGGAAATTATACAGCCCACTGCCTCCTAAGCATTTTTTTTGTTCATCTCTTAGAAAAAAAAATGACAACTTGATATTCAAAAGCTAATAATGACTCCATTTTCTTTCCTTTAGGTTATGAAAATGTAAATATCTCAGTCAACCTTTCAGAAAGTAAGAAGTCAAAGGGAGTTACACAAGGGGATCTGAATTGCAAAAAGGGCAAATTACGTTATGCTTTTGAAGAAAATTATATTTGCAAAGATAATGCCATTTCACATAAACCCTCAAGGTATCTGGAAGGAACGTTGAAGAAAGCAGCAGCAGAAATTGTTTTGCCAAGTACAGAGCAATTGACCCATCAACTGCAACAGAAAAGTGACATTTCTGGGGAAAGGGGACCAGCCACAAGCAATTTTGCAGAAAGCTTTAAAGGCCCAGTGGAAAATTCTCATGCCTTGCAGGCTCCGGACAAGAGACATTTGGACAGAATGATTAAGGAAGAACTAACATCTGTATGTGACACCATCTCAAAACATAATGAAAACCCAGACCCTGAGGGTCTGAAGAATGAAGAACAATCTCATTCTCCTCTGCAAGATGAAGGCAGAACAACTGGTGAGTATGCAACAAATCTGGCAGAATCTGTCCTGCAAGATGCATTTATTAGGCTATCCCAGTCTCAACCAACATGTCCCACGAAAGCTGTGGCAAATGTTCCTGGTGAAAATGCTTTGATTTCAAAAGGCTGCACTGCAGAAGACACGGATCTCCCTAGGTCCTGGCAGGAACTTCCCAAAATAGTCATTGTACAGAGTCCAGATAGTGGTGAAGCTGTCTCTGAATGGCCCGGGACAAACCCCCCAAACCTCAGCCAGTGGCTGCAATCTGAGCCCTCAGCTGAAATTGCAGATGGATTTCACGAAGAGAAGTCCACCAGACCCCCCCAGAGTGCTCTAGAAGTAGCTTTAGCTTGTGCTGCTACCGTAATTGGAACCATTTCCAGTCCTCAGGCTACTGAAAGATTCAGACTAGAACAAGAAACCTCAGCAACCAATGGTCAAATGCTGGGGAATGAGGAGCTTCAAAGACAAGCCCCCCATGTACTTCAGGATGCCACAAGCATGGAGTATTCCTTTCCATCAGCGCTATGTGGCATGACTCAGGTGGCCAGTGCCGTGGCTGTCTGTGGTCTTGGGGAAACAACACAAGAAGATAAGTATCCCGTGGCTTCAAGCGGCCTCTTGTCTGCAGCGGAGGCCTCGGCAGCAGTCCCCCTCCACGGCAGCGTAGTGCTGGGCAGTAACATGGAGCACTTGAACAAAAGCATTGCAGAGGCCCTTCTCAAGGAGACATCTCTGGTTCTGACTAAGCCCAACGCCTACAGCAGCATAGGAAACTTCATGGAATCAATGAACGAAAGGATTATTGAAACCATGTCCAGGCCTCAGATTTCTTGCTTGGACAAAATCCTTGGGGATGAACTAGCAGAGGATTTATCCAATGTTATCCTGAAGCACTCACTTGAAGAAGCTAACCGGAACAAGAAAATGATCGACGCTGAGACCCCTGGAGATCAAGATAAGAATACCCACGACATCCTCGTGGAGACTGTAAATGAACTGCTTTTCAGTGTGATGTATTTCACTTTCAAGAAGATGAGCAATATCACACAGTTCAGCGAGCATCCTCCCGTCTTTTCTAAAGAGAACAACAGATGGAGAGGAACAGGAATAGACCATCCGCTAACAGAGACAGCATCCAGTCAAAAGGCTTCAAAAGCTGAATACTCCAACAGCAGCACAATGAATCATTTGTACAATGCCAGCGCTGTCAAAGATCTTGTAGATGTCACATATCCAAAGAGAGATAATTATAGCCGAGGAATGGCAAACATTTTTGAAAGCCCCATGCTTCAATCAGAACTGCCTTTTAATAACAACGCCCATAATTCATTGGCTGCAAAACCATCTCCTAAGAAAAGATACCCGAAACAAGCCACTGGAGATTACCCCAGAGCTCCTAATCAGAGGCTCAGTCACAATAGGAACGGACTCAGATCCTTTTCAGATCCGTTACCAGGCAGTGGGATGTCTCCTGAATTCACAATCAACCCAGACGCCCAAGAAAAACGCAAGCATGACAGTCTCCTCGATAGTGAAGTTCAAGCTAACCTGTCTCAGTTAGGGAGCAACCTGATGCTTCCGTCTCAATCCATGCGACAAGTTAAACATTCAACAGATAACTACTGTGTAATAGACTTTGCTGAAGAATTAGCGGAAACTGTAGTCTCCATGGCAACGGAGATAGCTGCAATCTGCCTGGATAATTCAAATGGAAAGCAACCTTGGTTTTGTGCCTGGAAAAGGGGAAGTGAGTATCTGATGACACCAAGCTTGTCCTGCCGAGCCCTGAAACGAAAGAAGGAAACCCAGGCCAGCGGATCCGTCGTCAGGAAGCACAAGCCCCCTCGCCTTAGTGAGATAAAGAGGAAAACTGATGAGCACCCTGAACTCAAAGAGAGGCTAATGAACAGGGTCGTGGATGAGTCTGTGAATCTCGATGATGTCCCAGACTCCGTCAACATCTTTGCAAATGAGGTAGCTGCCAAGATTATGAACCTAACAGAGTTTTCCATGGTGGACGGAATTTGGCAAGCTCAAAATCATCCTCGAAACAGGTTACTAGGTGAAAGGCTGAATCGTGTGAAAGCATCTAGCTGTGAAAGCATCCCTGAAGAGGATTCCGATTCCCAGAGCTTCGTAAACAGCCTGGGCTTAATGAATACCTTGAGTCAGCCAGTTAGCAGAGCCAGCTCTGTCTCCAAACAGTCCAGCTGTGAGAGCATTACAGATGAGTTCTCCAGGTTCATGGTGAATCAAATGGAAAATGAAGGGAGGGGATTTGATTTACTGCTTGATTACTATGCTGGCAGGAATGCAAGTACCATCCTAACCTCGGCTCTTCAGCAGGTGTCTCGAAAGAACGGACACCTGAGTGTGAAGCCCAGCTGTCCCTCTAAGCAATCCAGCACAGAAAGTATAACTGAGGAGTTCTACAGGTACATGCTAAGGGACCTTGACCGAGAGAGCAAAGATAGCACATGCTCTAGCAGAAGCAGCCGAGACTGGGGCACCAGTTTGCTGCCTCCTTCTCCCCGGTCCCCATTTTGTTACAGACAGTTCTCTGTGCCAGAGAGTAGGTCTTCTTGTGCCAGGCTAACAGTGAATGCACCAGTCAAGGCAAACTCTCTGGATGGCTTTGCTCAGAATGGCCAGCAAGACTTCTTAAGTGTTCAGCCAGTCAACAATGTGTCTTCATCAGGCCTTTGCAAGTCTGACTCTTGTTTATATCAGAGAGGGAGAACAGACCAGATCACAAGCATGTTGATTCACGAGACATGGACAAACTCAATTCAAGCCCTTATGCAAAAAAATAAAATCATAGTAGATGAGACAGAAGCAGCAGATGCTGATCCTGCTCCGAGAGGTTCTCCCTGTCACGTTAAACAGTATGCTAACAGATTAGGTGCAAGCACTGAGGAGAACAGAAACATTCTGCTGGTGGTTCGTCAGGATTCTTCTGCTTGCCCAAATAAAGACTCAGTAACAGAAAACAGGCATCTTCCCCCTGCAGCTCTAGACCAAGGAGCTCCACCCATGGAACAAACACAAGCTGGCTTTAAAAAAGAGCATTTCTCCAGCCATGAAACTGGGCTAGGGAATTTCACAGGTCCATCCTCCTGCTTAAGGGAAGTACCTTTGATTCAGATTGAAACTGATCAAAGGGATGATCTTATTGAAGAATCAGAAGCTGTTCTTTCCCAAAACATCTGCCCTGGTGAAACAAAAGAGGATGACGTGAACAAAGGAAAGGACCCTGAAACGGACAGCGGCAGAAACACTGCTGCAAGCTCCATCACAAACAACAGGTGAGTGAGGAATACTCTGTGCACTATACCATGGGACTTATAATAAAGAGCATTTCACCACAGACGTTAGTGGTGAGAAAGGATTCAAGGAATTCTCTGGTCTAGCTTCCTTGCCTTTAGGCAGACAATGCCTTCTTATCCCCATCTCATAGATCAAACAAATGAGGGGGAGGGGAGGGTGTTGATTATCAATTCCTACTGGAACTTTCTTTATAGATTTACCGCATATCCAGAAGAATATTAAATAAAAGCTCATTTCAATATTCCTGTTTTCCTTATAACTGAAGTCTTTGAAAGCAAGAAATGACACAAATGTCCTTTTTAAAGTAGATAAGGAATTGAAAAGATGACCTCAAGTTTAAAAAAGAGTTCTTCTAATTCAAAGACTTCAAAATCAAATAATTTGAAAGTCGTCTAGCCCAAAATCTTACTTAAGATAAAATTTTACCCTTCTACATAATCTCCAACAAGTAGTCACAACCTATTTGAGTACTTCCAAGCACAACAAACGCACTGGGGGCATCTAGGTGGTGCAGCAGATAATGTACAGGTCCTGGATTCAGGAGGACCCAAGTACAAGTCAGGCCTCAGACACTTACTAGCTGTGTGACCCTGGGCAATTCACTTAACCCACATTGCCAGGGAACAACAAACTCATAAAACTCATAAGTCCATGTGGAAGCTCTGGACATAAATATTTTCCTTACACTGAACCAAAATCTGACCCTTTCTAACTCCCATCTATTTGTCTTTCTTCTGCCCTCCAGATCAAACTAAGTTTAACAAGACCTAAGTCTCTCAGGGTAAAGATCCACATTGGTTATGATCATGTTACCTGGTTTCAAGTATTTTCATCATCCCAGTCACCCTCTTCTGAATGTATTCTAATTTGTCAGTGTCCTTCTAAAATCTCATGCCCAGAACTAAATGTAATAAGGCAGATGAGGCTTAATAAAGAGGACACCAGGACTCACTTAATTCTATTAATAACAGCCTAAGAGAACATCAGCAATCTAATTTGATTTCATCCTACCACAGTTATGAATAGTTCACTGCTTAAAAATAAGAGAATACTTTTGTTTAGAAATGACTTTAAAATCATAATTCCCAATAGACAGGTCGAAAATATCCTGAATCAAATTTTACCATTCTTGAAAATATTCACCGAAGAGCTCTTCCCACACTTCCTACTAGGAAGAGCAATCACTTTGCAATGAATATGGATCCTCCAAAGAAGTACAAGAATGGCCGTGGGAGGGAGGGAGGAGGGGTATTTTCTATTGTTCTAACTGTTCTTGTGTTCTTACAAATAGATTTCTTCCAGATTTTGTTTCAGATAGGGACTATTCATCCCTCTCTTACATATGAGTAAACTGAGGTGTCCAAGGATACAGAGCTAGCAAGTGTTAGAACCCAAGGCTTCTTGGTTCCAAGTCAAGCAATATTAACATCTATCCTATGCTATTTCTCAGTTTGGGAAATGCATAACTAGATGGTTCATCTGAAACAGAACTATGCTTTGCTTTCTCTGTGACTTAAGGGTTGGAAGCATGACTTATTAAAAGAATTGGGAAATTTTTGAGTGATGGTTTCAGACTTATGAAAAGATGGTATTTCACAGCATGAAGAATAGGTACTCTCAATTATCAAAAGAGGGCAGAACTACAGCAACATAGGTTGATGCATCTAGTGTGGTGTCAACAAAAATAAAAAATAAAAAAGAAGGGGGAAATTCAGGAGATATTTTGAAGGGAAAAAAAGGAATAAAGAAGAGATAAAGAAAACTCCAAGGTTACTAGCCTGGGAGGAAAAAAAGGAATAGCAGTGCCCAACACAGAAACAAAGTATTTGGAAAGACAATTAGGTTTGGGATGAGGTTGGGATTGGGGGAGATAGAAGCTTAAGTTTAGACTTCTGAATATTGAAATGATAGGGTGATATCCAAGCGAAAATGTCAAACAGACAGAGACCTGGGGTCAGAGCTCAAGTGAACAATTAAGACTGTTTGGAGAGTTGTCTATTTAGAGGTTATAAAGGAAACCATGACAGTGGATGAAATTTTCAGAGACAGCAGCATTGTAGGGCAGCAAAAAGAATACTGAGCCAGGAATCAGGAACCCTGGGTTGTTATTAAATATACAGCCCTGGGCAAAAATCCCTCTGATTTCTCATCTTTGTTTTTTAAGTGAGGCAATTGGGGTTAAGTGACTTGCCCAGGGTCACACAGCTAGTAAGTGTTAAGTGTCTCAGGCCGGATTTCAACTCAGGTACTCCTGACTCCAGGGCTGGTGCTCCATCCACTGTGCCACCTAGCTGCCCCGATTTCTCATCTTTTTATCAGTAAAAATTATTGTCTTGGAATAAATAATTTCTTCCTCCCAGCTCTTACATTCTCTGATTCTGGTATAAGATGTAAATATTCAAGTCGATGACCATTATCAAATACCTGCTATGTATGAAACACCATACTAGGTAGGCACTAGGGATGCAAAGAATAAAATTAAACTGTTGCTGCCCAAGGAGTTTACATAGTTCTGGATTAGACTATAGGATCACAGGTTTAGAGCTTAGAAGCCATCAAGTTAATATATAAATGAGAGAACTAAGGCACAGAGAGGTTAAGTCATTTGCCCAGGGTCATATAGCTAGGCCATTTCTGAAGCAGGATTTGAACGCAGATAGGTATTGTAAACTCCAAGTCCAGAGCGCTTATTTTATACAAGTTCTGAAGCCTATGAAATCCAACAGTGATAGTGAGGTTTCAGAAGAGCCAGGAAGAAATGGGGTTCAGGCATAAGCACTACAGTTTTTCCATGAATCCATGGTCTTATCAATATTGCTACTCAGCATACATTACAACCTATCCGATAGTCTTTCATTCTATGTGACTCTTGTCCATAATCCTTGTTGTATAAATGTATCTTAGAAGATCTACTGAAGATGTTAGAGGACTTCCTCTAAGGCAGTTAACACTTCACACGTCCCAGTGCAATACTCAAGTCCCTTTTTTCCCTCATTTTTGACACATGACCAGTCCATCTCCTCTTCTGATCATGTACTTCTTGAATAACATTCATATCAATTTAAAATTGATAGATATATGTGACAAAGTCAGAAATCATACGTTAAAAGGAGCATGGAAATTGCAACAACAAGAAAATTTTAGGATATACTGAACTCAGTTGAGTTAGATCATATTAGGTTGGAATGAAATGAATTTAACTGAATTTTTAGATTACTTAATAGTCACTCAATAAGCATTTAGTATGAGTTTACTATTCACTAGGCACTGTGACAAGTGCTGAGGATACAAAGAAAGGCAAAAACAGCCTGTGCCTACAAAAAAATCATATTCTCCTAGGTGATACAATATGTAAATAACTACGTACAAACAAGATTTATACAGGGTGAATGGAAAATTATCTCAGAAAGGAAGGAACGGACATCTGGAGTGACCAGGACAGGCCTCCTGAAGAAGGTGAGATCTGAGATGAGTCTTGAATGAGGCCAGAAAACCTAAGAGGTGAAGGGGAAGGGGCAGAGCATTCCAGGAAAGGGGGACAGCCATTGCAAAGGCACAGAGTTGGTAGACAGTGTCATGTACAAGGAATTTTAATTATGCCAGTGCAGCTGGATTGTAAAGTATCAAAGAGAGAATAAAGTGTAAAAAGCTTGAAATGATAGGTAGGGGTCAGGTTGTAAAGACCTTTAAGTGACAAGCAGAGAACTTTACATTTCACCCCGGAGTTTATAGGAAGTCAGTGGAGTTTAATTAGTTTTGGCGGGGGGGGGGGGGGGGGGGGGGTGACATGGGCAGTCCTATGTCTTAGGGAAATAACTGGCAACTGATTTAAAAAATCGATTTAAATGGGAGATACTTGAGTCAGGAGGACCAATTAAAAGACTCTTGCAACAGTCTAGACAAGAACTTATGAGGGCCTGAACCAGTGTGCTGGCTGAGTGGAAATGTTGTAAAGAAAGAGAGAAAAGACATGTTTGGGTAATGGCCTGAATATGTGGAATGAGAGTGAAGCATTGAGAAGGACACTGAGGTTGTGAGCCTGGGTGACTGGGAGAATGGTGGTCCCCTCAATAGTAATAGGGAAATTCAGAAGAGTAGAAGGTTTAAGAAGAAAAACAATGAGTTCTGTTTTGGACATGTTGAGTTTGAGATCCCTACAGAACATCTATTTGGAGATGACCAAAATGTGGTAGGGAATGCCAGACAGGAACTCAGGAGAGAAACTATGGCTGTATATAGAGATCTGACAAGTCATATGAATAGATAATCATTGAATCCATGGGAGCAGACAAGATCACCAAATAAGGTAGTAGATAGATAGTGAGATAATAGAGTAGAGATTCTTGATTCAGTGAAATTGGTGGGGGGCAGGGGTGGGGTGGAGGAGAGAATCTTTACTTTCACTAACGCCTAACTTAAATTTAGTATTTCCTTCCCTTATGAATTAAAAAAAAAACAACATTCTGAAAAGGGGTCCATACTTTCATATTTCCATCCATGCCATAACATACTTCCAAAAAGATCAATGACAAAAGACTGACAACCCCTGGAACAGAGTTAGGGAGTATTAAGAAGGAAAGATAGGGGCAGCTAGGTGGCACAGCAGATAAAGCACTGGCCCTAGATTCAGAAGCACCTGAGTTCAAATGTGGCCTCAGACACTTGCCACTAGCTGTGTGACCCTGGGCAAGTGACTTAACCCTCATTGCCTGGGGGGGAAAAAAAGGAAAGACAAATCCATGAAAATAATTCAAATTCCAAATAATCATTAAGAATAAAAGAAACCAGTCAGCAGCTAAGCTGTTCATCTTTTCTCTTTCTCTTCCATGTCTGTACCTTGGAGTTTGTTGTTCACACTATTTGCTTTAACATTATTTATGCTTCTTACTGAGACAGAACTCAAATACAAAAAAGCGCCCTCCCACGGGGAACTGGATGTTCCAAGTGTGCTAGTGGGCAATATTATTCAAGATAGGCCAGAAGGATTTTAATCCAGAATTTTCTTTTTACTAGTATCTTCCTCTGAGGAATCTGTAGTGAATTAAGTGCTAGTTTTACTAGAGTGGAACAATTCCCAGGATTTTCAAGGGCAAGGGATCACTCGTACCCTGCACACAAAGTTGTTAGGGAAGAATTTTGCATGTCACAATTGAATTTAACTACAAAATACAATTGAACACAAAATAAATTTCACTTAAGTCAGAGAAGAAGACAGGTAAGATGGCATTTAGCTAAGTCTGCCATTTCAGAGTTTTTCATTAAAGGGAGATATACCTTTCCTTCTCTGTGTGGATAAGTGTATCCTTAATGAAAACTGCAGAGTGAAGTCAGAACATATTGCAATATACTCAATCTCTGCAATAAGAGGTTTGGAACAAAGCTCTAAACAGAATAGGGTGGTAGGGGCTTTGGCCTGGGCATCAAAATTTAGAAGGCACTTGGCAGAACTGAACTTAACACCTGAATTAGCAAGAATAATGACTTAAAATGGGAAACAACAGATGGTGTAGCCCAAAGGAACTCTTCATCAGTCTAGCCTTCCTCTGCTTCCTTCCTCCTGCTTACCTAGAGATGGCCCACATAGCCTTTGCCCTCTACAACAGGGACACCCAAAATCTTGAAGAGTTTTTTTTGCTCCTTGCCCCAGACATTAAAATTTCAAGTTATTGCTGTTTGTTTAAAAGACCCACTACATTTTGCAAAACAACCCCTGAAGTAACACCTTTAATAAGGCTTAGGACTTGTTTATTCTTTACTTACTTAGCCCATGAATTCTTATTAAGAGTAAGTTTAGATGAATCAGATGGGGTGATAAAGTCTAGTGCCAATTCTTTTTTTGTCATACTTTATGAACTTTCTAGAAATACAAAGTGCTATGAATCAATCAGCAGATATTCATGGAACATCTTTGTGTCCAGCACTGAGAATAATACAGATACAATATAAAACAGGCTCCCTGCCCTCAGTGAGCTCATTGCCTAGTTAAAAAGACAAGACTAATACAGAGGAAAGCATTATAAAGCACTGAGATAATAAAGTATGTGATACAGACTGAAAAGGGCAGATCTTCACTGCTGAATCCATAAGAAAATATAAAGAATAAAACACAATGAAAACACGTTGATAATTTGTAATCTGTGTCAATAGAGAGAATAAGAACTAGGATTTGCATAGCACTTTAAGGTCTGAAAAGTGTTTTACAAATATGATTTTATCCTCACAATATCCCTGGAGGATAAATACAATTATTATCCCCATTTTACAGATGAGGAATTGAGGCATACAGAGGTTAAGTGACTTGCCCAGGGTCATATATGTTGAGGGGGCATTTGAATCCAGCTCCTTCTGAAGATTCTAGGATTCTATCTTCTGTGTCACCTAGCTCTTGGAAAAATTCACACTGATGTGTTAACAGGTCCACTAAAATATTGTGAATAATACTTCAAATATCATTTTTTATAAAGAAGTGAGCAAAACTACTCTTTTTTTTTTGAGATGTCCCATGCTTTGGAAAGTTATTACTCTTTTTAATTATTTAGACACAAAATTTGAAGTGCAGCCAAAGAGACTAACATTCATCTTTAGCCAAGGAGTTCAATTTTAAATGTTGAGTTTGAACTTTATAATTAATAAGAAAAGCTCTGAACATGTTTCTCCCAATTACATAAAGTAGCACGAATTTGTAATCTGTCAACCCAAACAGTACCCTTGGGCTTCATGGAAACTTCAACTTGGTGTTAGTTGTCTCAGTGACATCTTGCATTTCACAGTGCTGACCTTAATACTGACAATACTCCTGATGCTGAAGTCTCTGTGGAAGTCAGAACCCCCGAGGAGTCCTTGAACCCTCCTAGCAGCGGCAGCAGTGATGAGAGCACAGGCAGCTGGTCACAGCTGGTCAACGATGAGGACAACCCTGATGACACAAGTAGCTATTTGCAGCTCAGTGAGAGATCCATGAGGTATCTGCTTCTCATTTTAGTTCCTTGGGAAACATGGATTTATGGCAAATTCCACAATCAGGACAAATCCCTTAGGGGTGTGTGTGTGTGTGTGTGTGTGTGTGTGTGTGTGTGTGTGTGTGTATGTGTGTGTGTACAAGACCACCTAATGAACATCACATCTCTTACTAATACCAAAAAAAGTCTCCTCCAGTCTCTATATAATGAAGAAGAGTTCACCCTTTGTGATATACTCTATGATACCTTAACATTTTGCTATGACTACATAGCTTATGTCAAGTCCAAGGGCTGCTTTTGTTCCCTGGTGAAAAGTTATAGCTACGTATGCTGGATAGCAAATATTGTGAATTATATCCTAATCATTCATCGGGTTAAGTAGTACAGTGGATAGAACACCAGGCCTGGAGTCAGGAAGACTCATCTTGAGTTCAAATCTGGCCCCAGACACTTACTAACTCTGTGACCCTGGGCACTTTACCCTGTTTGCCTCAGTTTCCTCATTTGTAAAATGAGCTGGAGAAGGAAATGGTAAACCACTCCAGTATCGTTGAAAAAAAAAGCCAATGGGGTCATAAAGAGTCAGACACAACTGAAACAAATGAACAACAACAAGATTCATCAGGACACAAGTCACAGTGTTTGGTATCCATCTAACCAGCTATAATTCTCTGTGACTTTGTGTATGCATACATACATATATATATATATATATATATATATATATAATATAAAATAGATATACACATACCTATATATACACACACATATATATGTAAATGTATACATACAGGTATGGAGAGAGAGAGAGAGAGAGAGAGAGAGAGAGAGAGAGAGAATTTCTGATTTTAATACTTTCTCCCATAATCTATTACATTTCAGAGGGAACACAGGCTGGGTTTACATGAGGCA
Organism: Dromiciops gliroides; assembly: GCF_019393635.1. Lineage (NCBI taxonomy): Eukaryota > Metazoa > Chordata > Mammalia > Microbiotheria > Microbiotheriidae > Dromiciops > Dromiciops gliroides. The sequence continues at coordinate 58,585,798 of NC_057863.1, forward strand.
AGTGTTTCCTGACTGTACTAGATATTGTTTGACCTACTTTCCCCCCTCTTCCTGTGGGGTATCTTTGGGGTAGAATAGCTAGAGAAGGTGTTAAAGATGAAGCCCTGAAGGAAATAGACTCTTGGACTATCCAGAGCTTTACTATACAAAACACTCCTCTGTAAGGTGGAAAAAAGAAAATGAGCAAGTTTTCTAACTGAAACACTGTCACCCACAACTTCACAAACTGCCTCCAGATTTCTTGGCTACCCTACAGACAAAGCACAGGCTTTCCTAGAAGACGAACTAGAAATTTTAACTCAGAGATATCTAATCTGGGTCACTTGGTTTGTTCACACACAAAATGACAAACTTCCCAAATGTTATATACATTGCACCTAAACTTCAAAATTTCAAAAGAAAATGGTTGTAAGAGTGAGGTTGGCAAGAATGGCTGAGCAGTTGAGGCTATGGGCTTGGTAAAAAGGAGATGACAGTCATCTTAATGAATTGGGTTTTTTGTGTTTCCATACTGTGATTACTCCCAGTTCCAAGAAGTTACTATCTAGGTAGCTCCACAACCCAGGAGAGGAACAGTTTCCACAGTTGGTACCTTAGTGTCCATCAGGGAATATTTCAACAATATATCACACTTGGCAATTGGCCTTTGAAATCCTCACTTGCAAGAGGTATCCTTAGAAAATACAGAAGGTGTGAGAAAGATCAGTGGATTTAATGAAACTGGATTGGTTCCATTTCACAAGTACAGACAGAGCTTTAAAAGTCTGGCTCAAATATACTGTTTTTCAGTAAGTATATGCTGGGCTCATAGAGACACCATATGGTGATTGCATAACCTCTGTGGATTATGCAATATCTGCTACCTCTTTCTCCAAGGCATACAAGGTGACAGGTGTTTTCTAAGATGCTTATGATAAAGAAGCTGTACCACCTTGAGACTACCAGTTTCTCCTTCAGTGTTGTGACCTCTTATGAAAACAATGGACCAGGTGCTCATCCTTTGTAACTCCCCATGGGAAAATCCCTACCAAATTGCTGAATGTGAATATCTGATGCATTGCCATCTGTGGGAATTCAGATCAATTTCCTACATCCCTAGAAGGTCGCTTCAGGTCACTGCCACTGCAACTATTCAAATATTTCCTTCATGTGCAGAGGTATCTGAATCTCTGCAAGCATACCCAGAACATCTCTAGCTGCTAATTGACAAGAGTGTCTAACGTGGGGAAAAAAAAACAACAAACATACCCTTAACACCTATCTTTATTTATTTTCCTGTGTTTGGAGCTGTGGGCTTACACACTCCGTTATTTTCTTCCCTCTGAATATATATAATTGAGGGAAGCAAAGAAGGCCAGAGCAGTAATCCCCCCTTGTCCCCAGGGAAGCGTTCTCAGAAGGTACCGAATTAAAATGTTGGCAATGTGGCCAAATGGTGGAGATTGGCATTAATGTTTAAATTTTTGCTTTGTCAGCAATGGCAACAGTAGTACAACTAGCAGTCTTGGCATTATGGATCTGGAAATTTATCAGGAAAACATGCCATCTTCTCCCATGATTAAGTAAGTAGCTTCAAAATTGAACTGATGTTGAGAAACACTAATTTCATCTGAAAACCCATTTGTATCATCCAAGATGCACCCAACCATGGATTTGAGCATGTCCACGTTGCTGTTCTAACCACATTGTTTGTTAATGGGAAAATGTGTTTAAGGCTTCCAATCTGGGGAGCAAGAGTATCAGGTTAGAATTAGGTCCTCCTTCATTACCACCTGCTTCCTGGCAACATAGCTTCAAAGGGATTTGATAGCCCTACCATACAGTATGAACATTTTGGATAAATGTCATCAGTACAGTCAGAGGTTTCTCTTTATTCTCTCTAGTGTCATACACAGAAGCAAAAGTCCATTTAAGTCAGACCAAGAAAAAACACAGTGTCCTTCACCACAATCTGGCTTTCCCTTTACTTGCTTCAGGCAGATCTCTCCCAAGCTTGTCTCCCAATACCAGGAGATGTGTGAGCACCTGCCCAATGATTCTGCTACCTCACAACATGAGAATCTCTGAGCTTTCATGCAGCAGGATGCAGTAGAAGAAAGGACCATTGAGAAACATGATGCAAAAAATGTGGGTAAAATACCAGGGCAACATGGGTCAGGATGACTCCCCAAACCTGCAGCCAGTCCCCCCATTAACTGAAATAAATGCCACCTACTGTTAGATTGCCCTGTGTCCTCTTATTGTTCAGGGGCATCCCAATCTCCAGAAAGAATGAAGAGTATAATAAAAGTATAATTGCTTTAGGACCTATTTCCTCAGTCCCCATTTGAAGCTAAAAGGTTCTTAAAGAGTCAGCGATCAGGTTTATGGCCTATAGTTTTACTCAGAGGATCAATCTTAAATTTTTAGCAATTCAAATTTGTCATTTAAACATCTTCCCCCTGCTGCCTCCCAGGCATTAAGTAGAAATACAGACACCTGATCATATTCATCATCTTTTGTCAGGAAGTAGAGCTTGGGAATATTCCTTGACCTCATTTTAACTCTCCCAAGCAAATATTCATTTATCTCCCTTTTCTCTTTTTGCCCAGCTCAGTGGGCCCGAAACCCTAAGTCTTGTATCCTGGAATTTCAGAGATCACCAAGGGCTCTAGAATCTCCTGGCTCTACAGCAACAAAAACTGTGCTATATTATTTTTCCGTGTAATATCATTTACAAAGAGGCAGTGATGTTAGGGAACATCATTCTTCTTCAAACAATCAGGCATTAATCAAAAGCCATGATACCTGTCACTTTCAGTTCCCTTCATTGTTACCCTCTTCACCATAACAAAGAATAGAAATGGATCTTATTAGCCAGAACCTATTAGTTATAGAAAAGATAGGGAATTGTTTTTCGATCAATAAGAAATACATTTTTCCATAATTCTGTGGCCTTTCCAGGTTCTAACCAAGAAAGGTAAAGGATAAACACAGCCTCAATTATGTTCCAGACACTATAATAGGGATGACAAGGGAATTTCAGCCTGATAAATGCCACTGGTTTTTGCAATTTAGACTCTATAGTCCTTATATTGCCTTTTCCCTTATTTTATATAAAAGAAGTGAAGGAAGAAATTTTTTGAAATTGCACTGTAAACTTTTCTTCCATGAAATAGAAGAAGCAGATTATGTCAAGGCAATGTATGTACCTTTGGGTGTTTAGTCAGGGAAAATGAGTTACCCAAACAGAAAGGCTCAGTCACAAAAACAGGAAAAATAATCCACAAAAAATACAAATAAAATTCTCTCTTCTGAAGAGCATTTGTGGAGAGTAGATAGAAAACAACAACAAAAGAGCATCTCTTGAAATACCATATCCTAAAGCCATGTTTTTCTTTGCTTTTTTTTCCCCATGTGGTGTAAAGTTTGCTAATAAAGTAGTAATAATAATAGTTATAATAAAGTAGCTCCCCCTGCTATCTAGGTTAACTTTCCTTGACTTTCCTTGACTTGACCAAACGAGTTTCACAGGCTCCTTCTCAATCTTTCCAGTGATTCCTGTTATATGATAATAATACAAATTCCCATTTTTATAGTCACTTAAGTTTTGCAATATCCTTTCCTCAAGGCAACCTTGGGAAGTAGATAGAATGAGTTTCATCATCACCACTTTACAGCTCGGACAGAGGGGAGAGAAATGAGAAATCTGTGATCCCAAAGCTATCAAGTGTCAAAGCCAGTTTCCAAGGTCTGATCTCTTTCCATTTATACCATTCTGCCTCTCACAAAATTACAGATTTTAGAGTTGGAAAGGACCTCAACCAAAAAAAAAAGAAAAAGGAGAAAGGAAACCCATCATCTCACCTTCCATTGGTTACCATTATTCCTATATGTTACCAACTCCATGTTATTTTTGTTGTTGTTTTTTCTTTTCCCTAAAGTGAACTAGTAGAAGAAAAGGAATGCCTTAAAGAACCATCAGAAAACATAGAGGGTAAGACAAGATGCCATAATTTGAGACAAAATTGGCTGTATTTTTTCCAGTGAAGACCTGGTAAATCTGTGCTTGTGTCTATACTCAGAGTGTACTTCTAAACTGTCTACGGGAACAGCCAACTGCCAAAGGAACCTCTTGGTGATAAACTTTGATCTGGAGCCAGAGTGCCCCGATGCAGAACTTCGTGCTACGCTACAATGGATAGCAGCCTCAGAACTTGGAATTTCCACCATCTACTTTAAGAAATCTCAGGAAAACAGAATTGAAAAGGTATTTTTCCAGGTTTTCAGATAAGGTTCCAAAAAAAATATTAGGTTTTAATAGCACCAAAAGTACAATGAAAGCTCAATAAATATCATACATTGTTTTAGCCTTGGATATTTTAATTGTCCATACAGAACGTAGAGCCAAAATGGATCTTACAGATTATTTTATCTACTCCATTCATCTTACAAAGGAGGAATCTGAAGTTTCCAAGAGGTGTGTGGGGACCAATTTTTAGTGCTAGCTAAGCGGCTCGCCACAATATTGGGGCAAGGAAGGAGACCGGCAGCCTCCCTCAAAACAGAACAAGATTTATTTTAACAAGAACGGACTTAAAAAAACACACAAACAGGATCAGTAGGATCAAGGGAAAGGAAATAAAATGGGGAAAGGGAAATTATAATACCTGAATAACACCACTGCCCAGGAATCAGCTGAAAATACGCATCAGAATACCTGTGATTTCCAGCTTCCACCTAGAATGCCCAATTCTCCTCCCCCAAACCTAGAAACACCCCACACAGCCCCAGCCAATGGGATGGCCGCTCTGACAGTCACATGACTGCCCTCACTAGGCTTCCAATTATTATAATTGTGCCAGGCCCATGTAGGCTTCTGTGAGTGGTGATGACATGAGGTGCCAGAGCCCTGGCAACGGCTACAACCAGTGGGTGGAGCAACTTGTGGTTTGCGGAGCCCCAGGCCAATGCGCAAGGAGGCATAAAAACCTCAAATAACAATTAATTCTTTACAGGTGAAAAGCGTCAGTTACTGTGTCATCTTTATCTTTGCATCCCCAGGGTCTAACAGAGGGGCTCACATATAGCTAAGTACAAAATATTTAATAAATTGAATTGGTTTGTATAAGATCACACAACTACTTATCATCAGACCCAAAATCTGAACCCAGGTCTTCTGAGTCTACATCAAATGCTATTTCCAATACACTAGCCTATTTCCTTCATGTGGAAAATCTTATATGTCTATGCCAGGAAATATATCTCGGGGAGGACAATGCAATTCATTTTATCTCTTGATCCCCAAATTGACCAATTCTGAAAAATTTCTTCTCTTGCCTGTGTAATTCTAGTGTCTGGCATAGAGCAGGTAATTAATAAATACTTATTAAAGTGAATTGAATATCTTGATCTCTTTTCTCATAGGACACAAAAACTTACAAGAGACCAGAACTTCCCATGATATACCTTAAGAACATGGTTCAGTTGTTTTGTTAAATGAGAAAAGGTCTGGGGATCTCTTTTTATCGATGTGCTTATATTAGGAACCACACTCAAAATAATGACTTTTTTTATTCACAACCAGGGAGAGCTCTACATTAGGGAAGACAGCCACAGGATCTCAGATTTGTTGTCTCTCTTTGGTAGATGGAGGGTCCCAAAGCTTAGGAAATACATCCAGAGGAATCCAAAACTTTAATTCCCCATATTGTAACCTAAGACCAGGATCTAGAGGATTTGTACTGTTAAGATAATGCTATAATACAGAGCCAATACTGTGAGTCTCATTATCCTACATATCAAAGGTATTTATTGGTTTTTGAAAATATGTTAAAAGATTATCAATATTGTTTTATAGAGGAGTACAACTTGCAAGTAAATTAACTTGCCTAACTTCCAAGAGATTTCAAAAAGGAAAAAATAAAATTCTTTAGGAGCTAATTGATAACATTAAAATATACGATGCAAAAATTAAACATGTTTTTTCACCCACCTCCACTCCCTACTCTTCCCCACCATCTGTCTTAGTTCTAATAACTTAACTCTTTACATACTTCTTACCAGTTCAAGATGGGAAGAAAAAGAGAATTACAGGACTAACACTATACAAAATAAGAGTTCTCTTACTCATGTTTAGTGTCACCTTAACCCCATAATTCCCTTGACCTCCCCTAGTACCCAGTGCTCCCACAATACCGCCCTGGTCATATGAAGTCTGGAAGTATTATTCTCCCTTTCACCCATTTCTTCATTTTACATCCCAGGAATCATCTGAGATAAGACTTCCAAAGAACTAAATAGACATTTTCCTTTGTTTTCCTTTTCCTATTTGTAATACCTACCTCCTAAAGGGGACAGTCCCCTTTAGTTTTTATCAATGCATTGCTCAAATTCTCTTCTCTCCTTTCATTCTCCCGTACATTGTTAATCATCATAGAACCCATTATAAGTATTTCTTTTTTTTTTTTTTTTAGTGAGGCAATTGGGGTTAAGTGACTTGCCCAGGGTCACACAGCTAGTAAGTGTTAAGTGTCTGAGGCTGGATTTGAACTCAGGTACTCCTGACTCCAAGGCCAGTGCTCTATCCACTGCGCCACCTAGCTGCCCCCATAAGTATTTCTAATTTTAGTCACTGCTTCAGTTAAGAAAACAGACCATTTTTAAGGAAGCACAGAAGAGATTGTGAGAAAAATAATGGGGTTTGGGGGACCCAGAGGCCCCCCATTTGAGGGAGCCTTGCCTGACCTCAACAGGTACTGCTCATTTTAATATGGACCACCCTCAAGCCCAGTAAACCAATAGATTTGAAAGATGCTAGACAATTGGCTTTGAGCAATGTGTAAGGGCCACCCCTTCTCCTGACCACAGGAATCTTACCCTCTTGGACTCTCTCTCTTGGCTGGGAATCTGGAGGATGCAGCCAAGTAGCCCGCCTTTCTCCTCTCTATCTCGGTAATAAAGGGCTCCTGAACTCTAATTCAGAGCCATGTGCTCTCTTTTTACTAACATTTAATATGATTTAGTAAATGCTTAATGTCAAGGAAAAAAAAAACACACAATACCCCCCTGGTTTCCTCAACCTCCCTTTCAGTACACCCTGCTCCACACTTTTCATGCTCTCTTCTTCCTATCAACTTATGTCTCCTGGATTCCAGTCTCCTTGGACTGTAACCTCTGATTTCACAGTGACAGATAATGGCCAGTGAATTGTCTCCAAACTCCACACGTAAGCATCTGTCTATCTTCCTGAAGAAGGATAGCCCAGTCTAAGGACCAAGTTGAGAGAATTGAACATATGTAAAGTAAGGATGTACACTCAACCCTCCCCCTGGGTCACTTCTCTGAAGGATAAATATGAACAAGCTGGATGATTGTTTCTTTGAAGCCCTAAATCTCCAACTAGCCCATGAGCAAAGCTGTAACAGCAGCAAGGAGTAGAAAATCCAATTTAAGAAAGCATGACTTTAGTCATGACAATGTTTTAAATGACACAAGGGAAAATTCTAATTGAGGCTGTCTCATATACTCCTGCATGACTCCCCACAAAAGCAATAGTCCCTTTAGCAACCCAGATAAATAACTTATAATTTATTCACTTACAATGATCTCTCCAAAGTATTCTATTCCCAAACATGTCAAGGGCTGAGACTGTCACCTTTTAGAGTTTCTCAGAGCCTACCAAGGCAAAATTATATGTTACAATACACAACTAGGAAGGGATCTTGGAAATCAGAAAGATGAAGCCATTTGCCCAAGGTAATACAGGTAGAAAGTGCCTTAGGGAGCATTTGAACCCAGATGTTGTAACTCTTAAGTTCATCACTCTTTCCACTGCACAGTGAGCTGCATGTATATTAGCAGCTCAAAAGACATCAACTACACCTTACGTTGTAAGTGCTGTAACATCTAAGTCAAACAAAAAGCCTAAATAAGAGAGTTCTTGGCATCCTTCATTTTAGCAGTGCATTTTAGGACCTCATTAATTCTGATTGTTTTTTAATTATGTGAGTTATTAAATGGCCATTGTCAGGTACCAAGGGAGGGTAAGGAGAACATTATCACTTGCTACCGCAGATGTGTTACAGAAGGGCAACAGCTCCTCATTAGTTCCTCATCAGCTCTGATAAGGTGGCAGAAATTTCTAAGCCAAAGTCAGAAAAGGTCATTTTCATGTAACTAACTCCCACCAGGTACTCTCTCATTGCCTTTTTCATCTTGGCTTTTAACTCCCTATAAACCATTTTTGTTCTATCTTTTCCAATCTAAAAATAACTCTAATTGGCAAGAAAAACAAAAGCAAAATAATAGTTGAATAAAAGAGGAGATCATTGATTTAGGGCTAGAAAGGCTCTCAGAAGCCATCTAGTCCAAAGGGGTAAAGTGACGTGCCTTCGGTTACATGGGCAGTAATCATTAGAAGTAGAATCTGAACTCAGGTCCCAAGGGTCATATAGGTAAATGATGGATCAAGGTCCTCTTGTTACAGGGTAGGTCAATATTTAATGACTCCTTTATTTTTTGTTTCTAATTTACAATACCATAGAATCATATATAGTATATATAGAAAATGAAGTTATTTTTTACATGTGAAAAATCAAATCACATAAATGGTAAAAAAAAAAGGAAAGAAAAAATAATTTTCAAAAAGTTATTAAAACATTGTACCTTTTGGCCCACCCTGTACAAATGTAGTTCACTCTTTCCACTATTGTTCATTATCATCATGCCATCCAGAATGAGCATTTGTCTTCATTCTTTCTGCTCCAAATTGCTTTAAAAAAAAACCTCTCCTTTGTTTTTTTAGCATTCCTTAACAGCTCTTACATACTCTTTTTTCTTTTTATAAATTTATTTATTTAGAATTTTCCTCAAGTTACATCTTCTTTTAATACTGTTATTCTTTTCCAATAGTCCTCCAGTATCTTCTCAATTCCATCTTTTATACATTCCTTCTGACCATTTAAAGTTATCAATGAGTTCCCCTGTAAATCTTCCTCAATCTCTAGACAAAACCCTCTTTTCTTTCTCTTTGTAATTGTTTCTTTTTGCACCTTCAGCTTCCAGGCTGACTTCCCTCACAAGCCATTGTATCCTATCTCCCTAATAATGGACAGGAAGTAGAAAGATAGGGCAATAAAACAGAGAATGCAAAATGTGGTCTGCTTTAAAAATTAAGTCAACAGGAGTTGAATATTACATTTTAATTAATTAATAAGAAAAGATTCACTTCAATCAATATTTTACCAAGCATGATTCATTTGACAATGTTTATGGATTCTGCAAACAGTTGACCCCATTGATAAAATGCACCAAGAATAATAGAGCTTTGTCCCATATACAACACTATTCTTCAGTTGTGGGGTATTAATTATAGGTCACGAAAGTATTTATGAAAGGTTAGAACTGGGATGCAAACATCACGGAGCTCCCTAAGATCTGCTTCACAAAAGACTTCCTTGTAAGGATTTAGATGCTGCTACACACGGAGATACCTGATTAGTTATTGATTGTGACAATGAAGGACAGGAAAGGCCCTGGTTTTCATTTTTTGATGCAGAGAAAAGATAAGGGCAGGTGCCTGCCAAGCAAAGCTCATTATTCAAATGCCAGAGCATGGCAATGGGCAGATGTCAGGAAAAATTTGAAGGCAAGTGCTCAATAGAGCAACAAGACACTTGGCTATAAGAATGAGCTGAAAGTGTCTTTGACCTTCAAATCCAGACTCCTCACACAATCACTTATGCCATCTTCATTTTTACAAAAGGAATCAGGAAACCTTTTTGTTTATCATCTTGCAGGTATTTCAAGGTTAGAGCTGTCCAAGACTAACCACTATACGCTACTGAGCTCATTATTTTTAGTTGTGTGCTAGCACCGTTCTGAAATCTGCCATGTCAGGAATTCAGACTGGATCCAGGAACCTTGGGAGGGACTCAAAGGCCAAGCTTTGATCCCAAAGGCCTCTATGTTACATCAGAATGAGAGCAACAATATTTCAAGCTCACATAGTATTTTAATGTTTATGAAGAGTATTCTACATAAACCTTCTATAAGCAAAGACTTTCTTTTAAATACTTGGATTTTTCTAGAATTTAATGAAAATAGTATTTCAAATTGTACAATCACCAGATATGGTGTACAGTTATCAAAACATCACACCATTTACTTGGCATCTCTGGCACCTTAGGCTTTCTATGCTTCATCTGTATTGGAATCTTCTTTTCTACAAGGTTTTTCTAATCCATGCTGGTGTCAGCCTTTCTTCTCTCTCTCTCTCTCTCTCTCTCTCTCCTCCCTCCCTCTTTCTCTTTCTCTCTCTTTTTCTCTTTCTCTCTCTCTCTCTCTCTCTCTCTCTCTCTCTCTCTCTCTCTCTCTCTCTCTCTCTCTCTCTCTCTTTTTCTCTCTGTAACTTTTCTCACTCTTTAAGTCTGAGTTCTGGCTTTGGTTAAGCAGATAACTATTGATCTCTTCTGTGTTTCATTCTTAACCTTAGTCTTACCTCCCTTAGCATCTCCTTCACACTGAGATATTTTCTAGTCATGACTTTGTCATGTATTGTTATCCCATTTTACAGATGAGGAACCTGAAGCTCAGGGATGTAAATGATCTGCATGTATTTACTCAGTCAACAAAAGACAAGGACTTGAAACCAAATCTCCTGACTCCAGATTCAGTGTTCTGTTACACTGAGTAGCTTCATCAGCCAATATTGAGTCATTTGGAGTAAGGTTTCCCTTGTTGACATTTCGATGGTTCTAGGCTGCCAGCACAAACCTGTTCTCATCAGAACCAAGTGCCCAAGTCAGTGGAATCCCAAATAGTAATATATAGAAGGCAGCCACCTGCTACCACTGCAGAAAATACCTAGCAAACTTAAGGCAGAGACACAAGTTGGGGGAAGTTCTCCAGAACCCATGGGTTTTTTTCCTCCTTTACTTTCTCTCTATACCTCCCACTGCTTTCAAGTAATCCAAAAGAAAGTGATCCAAAGGAAAGGGGTAGGAAGGAGCTGGATTCCTTGAGATATTAAGATAAATAGATAGATAGATACATAGATAGATAGACAGACAGATATGGAAATGTGAGAAATAATTATTAATAATCAATATCTTTTGGGACCCAATGATCTCCCCTTCTTTCTTTGTCCACTGTCCTTAGCCAACTCAAGGTCTGAGTTCTCCCTGAAAGATTCATCTGAGTCAAACCAGACCCAAGCTCACAAAGGAATCTGGGTGGAGACAGATCATTTTGTATTGACAGTCCAAGGACAGTTACTGATGAGATTAAACCACACCTAGATGGAAGGGTTTGGAGTTAGAGGGTCTTACATTCTCTGATGTCACTCCTGGACTTCACTTTAATATAACCACCTCCAAATCAGGTCAACCAATTAGATTTGGATAATACTAACCAGCTAGATGTGTCTGAGGTGTGAGGAACCTCCTACAGTGGAAAAGCATATGAATGTAAGACCCAACATGAGGAGCAGTCTTTTGGTTTGAAAGGGATAGCCAAACACCTCATTTTATTAATATCCTGCTGGTCATATTAATAAAATTATTAAATTACCCAGACACCATGTCTCTCATTATTTTTAATCATCACAAAGATGGAGAGATGATAGATTATGAAGATACACACACACATGTATATTCTCATCCTATAACCCCACTGGCATTGTCACAAAGAAAACGATTGGGACAGTTCATACTCTAAAGACTGCCATTCAATTCCAGAATTCTATTTCTCTCTGCAATAGCAAAAGTGAATTACAGTGCCATTTATGAACCTAATCCAGTAAAAATTTAGATGATTGCCACAATGTTCTCTTTGCAACCATAGCTATCTGGGACAGCCTTTTGAATCTAATCTTTGTGTATGGAAAAGAGAAATAACCTGAAAGAGAAGAACAAACTGATGGCTGTAGCTGTTATCATGCAATGTTCTCATAAGTCAAAGAAGATCCAATAAGTTATTGAAACTAATTCTCTGCTTCACTGTAGTTCCTGGATGTTGTGCAGCTAGTTCATCAGAAGGCCTGGAAGGTGGGTGACATATTTCACGCAGTGGTCCAATATTGCAAGCTGCATGAGGAGAGAAAGGAGCTGAAACCAAGCCTCTTCGACTGGCTCCTGGAACTGGGATAAGGCAGCTGTCCCTGTGAAGTCTTTTTGTCTTTTGCTCCAGCTTAGTGGTTTGTGCAATGCTGTAAGTTTTTCCATAACATTAGCAGAATTATTAAAAAATATATTCCTAAAGTCTGTTACACACAGATATGCTCAAAAGAATTAAAGAAATGAAATTAAGAAGCTTTTATTCAGGGGCAGCTAGGTGGCACAGTGGATAAAGCACCGGCCCTGGATTCAGGAGTACCTGAGTTCAAATCTGGCTTCAGACACTTGACACTTACTAGCTGTGTGACCCTGGGCAAGTCACTTAACCCCCATTGCCCCACAAAAAAAAAAAAAAAAGAAAAAGAAAAAAAAGCTTTTATTCATCAAGAGAACCTGTGGGCAAGTTTTGAACTATTGCCCTTTAGAACATATTGCATCAAAAGGGAAACTCTCCTTTGCTCTGATATAGGTAAGCTTGTGAATCGGTTTGAACCAAATGAAGATTGTTGTGGCTACATATTTTTATAGCAAAATGTCTTGTGGAATATCTTTATTTACATAAATCACCTGAAAATTAATATTGGTCAAAAACATTTTGTAAACAATGGTATTGATTTCATGTAACCTTTACATGATAGTCATTCAGAATATAACCATCCACAGGAATACTTAAGAAATGATGGGAGAAGCTCTCAGTCCCTTTTAGGCTCAAAGGGGCAGGTGGGTAATACAATGGATAGAGCAGCAAGCCTAGAATCAGGAAGATTCATCTTCCTGAGTTCAAATCTGGCCTCAGATACATCCTAGCTGTGTGACCCTGGACAAGTCACTTCACCCTGTTTGTCTCAGTTTCCTCATCTGTAAAATGAGCTGGAGAAGGAATTAGCAAACCAATCCATTATCTTTGCCAAGAAAACCCCCGATGGGATCACAAAGAGTTAGATACAACTGAAACAACTGAACAACAAAATCAGGCTCAAAATGTTGCCTGTCTCTTTCAGATCTATCTCAGTAGACCTTATCCAGAATATTTCTAAGGCTTCCACTGAAATATTTCTATGTCTTCAGTGTAATCCATCAGCAACTGACACCCTTCCCCTAAAGTGACTAAAAACTTCTCTAATTATAAAAACACCAGTCTTTAACAATAAAATATTGGCTTCTCTAAATAACTTTATACTCTGATTATAAAATTCCTATTTTAAGAAGAACTTACTAGAAAAAAATGCTTTGAGGAAATCACCCCAGAGTTTGGTTTTATTTTAACCTCTGAACTTAATGGTTCATTCTGAATGGGAATGTTTTAGAATACTATTTCCAAGACATTCATATGACTGGTATAATGTCATATTCTAGTGCTGACATGACCAGTTTGGAGCACATGCTTAATTATTTGTTCTCCTGACTCTGCTGAAGAGACTGGCAATGAATTAGGGGTAAAAAAAAAAATCTTGTCATCTTTAGAAAGTTTAGAAAACAAATTTACAACCATGGAAAACAACAGTGCCTCTCTTCCCATAATGATGCTATTACACAACTAGATTGCTAGATTGCCACCTCTGCTCCACCAATATAAAGTAAAATATTCCCTACCTTTTATTTTCATGCTCAAAGGAATTCTTAAAATATTCTCCTCTTGTACTGAATATTTTTTTGCAGATTCTGAAATTTCTGAATTTGCAGATTTTGAAGTTTAAAATGAAGAATGATAAAAGAGTCATATAATCCAAATTATCACGCTAAGGCTCATTTCTATCCAAGTCCATGTTGAAATGGCCAAAAAGGTTCCCTGCCTGCCATTCTTTCTCCAACGCATGTTTTCCTTGGCTACCCAGGCATCAAAGGCCCATTCGAAGGTCCTGGATGATTCAGATCATGGAATGCACCTTATGTCCACTGTTCAAGTCAAAATTGAATCAAACATACTTTGTCCAAACCGAAAGTACTTTGTCCTGTGAAATGGAAAGGGGTGTTTTTATTTTTCAGACTCTTAATAATTGTATGTAGCCTCTATTGTGATAGAATAAATGTTTACTTATCTTACAAAGCACAAATTATATGACTGGACTGTAAAAGTGTGATGCTGTTAAATATGTTGTATTTAATGTTGCAAATTAATCAGAAATAAATTTAAGTTACAGAATTTGGCATCTTTGAGGGGTGTTTTTTCTCCCTTAAAATAATGTGTGTGGGGGGGGTAGAAATTCTTCATGTGGGAAATGAGGCAACACTGCGTAGTGGTAAAAAAAAAAAAAACCACCTCATAGTTAAGTCTGGGTTTGATTCCCCATCCCTTTTATTTACCACTTGCTCACTGTGAATTCCTGGGCAAATCACTTTCCCTTTCTGGGATTGTTTCCTCATCTGTAAAATGGGCCAGGTGAGTGTTAAGGATTCTTCTAGTTTGAAAATTCCATGAGTCTATGAATAATTCATAGAGGAAAGCCTTAGCATCTTCCCCTATTACTTTAGGGAAAATGCAATGTGTTGATAACAAATAAATATTCTGCTTTAGTAGAACCTTTAGATTGGATCCATCAGTAAAAGCATTCCAATGTGCTTTGTATTATGTCCTTTGTCAGGTACTGAAGGACTCTTGATCATCATTCAGTGTCCTTTTGATAGTCTCCTATATTCATCTTCTCTAATGGACATTTCTATGAGAGCACAAGGTATTGTGGGATAGAGGAAAAAATACTCAAATCCCAGAGCTGCTACTGGGTGGTTGTGAGCCAGGACTTTGTGGACCAGAAGTCTGGATACCTAGAATCTTTTCCTGAATCTGATGCAAGAAATCCTCTGTGGGCAAGTTATTGTGCCTCCCCTGAAACAGATAGACAAGCCAACTTCTATGGTCCCTTTCATCTTGGGCAATACATTTTGATTATATTTAAATGAAACATGTTATTAATATGTGATGAAGCAAAGAAGAAAGAAAATATGGCCTAAAATTTTCCAACTGCCAATCAAGAGAGCCTTCCTGATTATCTCAGACTACTCCCCTCCACCTACTCTAGAAGCTAAAGTAAATTTTGTATATCCTCCAGTCATGGCACCCTGTGCATAGCAAGTACTCAATAAATGTTTGCTGGTGTGATTTTTTTTCTTCTCAACCTTAGCATACTACTCTAATGACAATAATAACCCAAAATCTGCCTAACATCTTATGGTGATTTTCCCTGTGGGCAACAAAAGCACTTATTCAACAAGCATTTAAATCAGTCAGTCAATTAGCAAGAATTTATTAAGTGCTTACTATATGCCATGGGGAGAGGTGCTGCTAGGTGGCACCACAGTACACAAAGCCTTGGGCCTGAAGTCAGGAAGACCTGAGTTCAAATCTCACCTCACACACTTACTAGCTGTGTGACCCTGAGCAAGCCACATAACCCTGTTTGCCTCAGTTTCCTCATCTGTAAAATGGGCTAGAGAAGTAAATGGCAAACCACTACATTACCTGCAAAGAAGACACCAAAGGGGTCACAAAGAGTCAAACACACTTGAACAACAACAACAACAGGCACCATGGTAAACATGAGGATACACAAACAAGTATGGAGCCTCTCCACAGGAAGCTTAGCTTATCTCTGTTGTACAATTGGTATGAATTCCCCAACTTGTAATATTCTGTCCACCAGCCACACTACTGTTACCCATGACCAAATCTTTTCATGTTTCTATGCCAACATTCTCCACTATCTGTTCTAAACACAGTCCTGAAAAGGAATCTCAGGACTCACTCTCTCCTAGCCAACGATTCTCTGAATCTCTCATCAAGTGGCCAGACTACAACATGGGATACTAAACCTTATTTGGTGAAACAGATTTTACTTTTCTTGGGGTAAGAGGCAGTGTTGCAAGAGCATTTGCAAGCTCATAGACTTTGGGGAAAATCCCTACCCTAATTGAAACACGTAAATCTAACAAAATGAATTCTACAAATTGGTGTTATTGGTGCCATACTCTCTAAGACTACCTTCCATCTAGTCTGTGTGATGCATAAAAAGTTCAAGAGTCATAGTCTCTGGGCAATTAATCATTTTATTAATCATGCCAAAAATAATTAATAAAGGGGTCAAATGCCAAAGTCCCCTCATGGAACCCATTCAATGCTTATATGCCTTGGAAGACTGGGTGTTCCTGAGGGTGAACTCTGATTGGTTAACAATTAATGAAAAGAATGAATATTATGAGAGATGGATTTATTCTAATGAGGGTCTGGGGGACATGACTGATCACTCTATCATGATTAAAGAGATTTGATACCCATATTACCCTGCCTAAAATAATCTAGACCCAAACCCGCTGGAGTGGAACAAAATGGGCTAGAATTAGTCTTAGATTAAATTCTTTCTAAGGTTGTCTAGTTGAGTAAGGAAAGGCTTATACCCTGGAGAACTGAGTAATCTCATCCATCAACAAAGCCCTTCAGAAACTAAATAGGCTTCTGAACAAATCCTGGTCCTAATTCAATCACTGATTATTAATACAAGAGAAATAACCATTTCTCTCATTTGTGTTCATCTTACAAGTTCTGATTTCTATATCAGTCAACAAGCTTTTATCAAGCAGGTAAGTGCCAAAGACTGGGAATACCAGGAAAATCACATTCTATTGGAGAAGACAATATCCAAGTGCAGTGTAACTATGTACATAAAATAGATACAGTAAAAACGTGTTCCACCTCCATCCACATATGTAAGCTCCTCAAGGTTAGGAATCATTTGGGGGTTTGTTTCCTCAAGACCATAGAATGTAATTAGTGCTAGAAGGAACATTAGAGGCCATGGAATTCATCATCCCCCTCCCCAATTTTATAGATATGGATATTAAAGTATAGAGAAGTTTAACATTTTGCCTCTAACTACTGTCTTTTGAATTCAGATCTTCCTGTCTTAAACATAGTCCCAGGTCACAGTAATGGAATGTTGATTGATTGCTATTTGAGTCTTACTAACCCCAAAGATCTAAAGACATACAAAATACCCATAAGTAGCTCAAGGCTCCACATACAGTAGGCACTTAATAAACGTTTGTTGACTGAATGAGGTTACATATCCACCTCTCCTAGGGCCCTGCTGAGCTTGATGCTCTATCAGTGCCAATCTAAGCACAGGAGGGCAAGGCTGTAGTTCCAACACTGGTTGGGGGGTCCAGAGAGAAGAAGGGAGGGATGGGAGCCCAATACTGCTCTGCCCACTAGAAAAGAGGGTGTTAGGGTAGAGGGTCTGAGGAAGAGAGGGAAGGAAAGAGTGGCTAGCAAGGGAGTGAGGAAGAGAAAACAAAAGAAAAGAGAAGGAAAGAGAGCAAGAGAGAGAAGAAAAAAGGGAGGGAGGGAGGAAGTGAGAGAGAGAGGGAGAAAGAGAGAAAAAGAAAGAAAGAAAGAAAGAAAGAAAGAAAGAAAGAAAGAGAGAGAGAGAGAGAGAGAGAGAGAGAGAGAGAGAGAGAGAGAGAGAAGCTTGGGAGAGACCAGCAGCACGAGCAGAACCAAGGGTGGGCGGGAGGGAAGAGCTCTGCATCCTTGGGAAGCAAAGTCTCCTCTGTCCTTATTTTACCTTGGCCCCCCTCGGTCACCGCCCCGTCTGCGCCTGAGCTTGAGCCAGCGCCAGAAGCCTGTTCTGGGGGTGGCCGGAAATGATGTATTCAAGGCCGATTCCGTACGGATGGGTGAGCAGGAAGTGAAATCCACATGGCCGGCGCCATCTTGGTAGCCCGTCCCCCGGAAGTACGGATCCCGAAGAAGGTCAAAAGTCGCTGGTGCTTTTTACACTTGCCATGTGTTCGTGGGTGCAAACCCAGCCCCTGCGGGGGGGTCCCCCGCTGTCAATCCCAGGGGATCCCTATTCCGTAGTAGTGCTGCTACGGGGCTACTCGGAGCCTCAGGGGACCGGGGGCGCGCAGAAGGCGGACGGCTCCGTGACGTTGGTGCTGCCTAAGGTGTGGGAACCGCGGGTCGCACGTGGGGAGGCCCCCTCAGGGACGGACACGCAGACAGCCCTGGAGCAGGCGGGCTCGGGCCCCGTGCTGGTGGACACCGGGGGGCCCTGGGCCCGGGACGCCCTGCTGGCCGCCTTGGCTGCTCACGGCGTGACCCCGGACGCCGTGACCCTCGTGGTGGGCACCCACGGCCACTCGGACCATGTGGGCAGCCTGGGGTTGTTCCCGCGTGCCGCGCTTCTCGTCTCCCACGACTTCTGCCTCCCAGGGGGCCTCTACCTGCCCCACGCGCTGAGCGAGTCGTGCCCGCTGCGTCTGGGCCCCGGCCTCGAGGTCTGGGCCACGCCGGGCCACGCGGGCCTCGGAGACGTCAGCGTCGTGGTGTCCGGCACCGCCTCGGGCACAGTCGTGGTGGCCGGAGACGTGTTCGAGAGGGAGGACGACGGCGACACCTGGCGGCAACTCAGCGAGAACCCCGCGGCGCAGGAGCGCAGCCGGCAAAGGGTGCTGGCGGCCGCTGATGTCGTGGTGCCCGGGCACGGGGGACCGTTCAGGGTCTTAAGAGAGCCGGGAGTCCGCACAGTGAACTGACCTGCTAGCGGGGGTTTACAAGCACAGGCTCTGGGCCTGCCGCTGACCAGACCCAGACGGGAGCCGGTGCCTGGTACCAGCCAGCCAGAGGATGGATGCCTGAAGAAGCCTCCCCCACTGCCCTGGCAAAGCCATGTTGAGGACACGTCCTGGTGGTCCACTGTCAATGCTGCTACCCCACCCCCACCTCCTGGCTCCTTCCCCCTCCTCTGATCTCTACTTTAGAGGAGGAAGATCAACCACTTTCACCTCCCTCTGAATCTCATCTTCCTCACCCCTGAAATGAGGACAAGAATACTTGCCTACCACAGTACCAGTGCGGATGAAATGAAACAAAACATCAAACATTCGTGTTGGAGGTCACATAAATGACTTGGAAGATATTGAGCCCTTTTATACCTACTATCTAGATTCAAGGTTGCAGCTGTGGGTGGGAGTAAGTGGTCCTGCCATCCTCATTATCTGGGTACTAGTTTTTGAAATAAATTTGCATTCATATCTTTTGTTTTTATGCTGATGAAATGCCTCTCTTTATATATTTCCCCAACCCTTCCCAGAGAGGCTCCCATTGAACAAAGATTTTTTTTTTTTTAAAGAGACAAAGCAAAACTGACTTCAAAAGTAATCCAAGGCATATGCAATGTTCTATTTCCACGGAGCCCCTGTCCCACCTCCCTTCTCTCTAAAGGATTTGGGGGAAGTGTCTTCTCATATCTCTTTTCTGGGACCAGTTTTACACTATGTAATTTTATAGTGTTCCATTTTTTTAGAGTTTTGTAATGGCTTTTCTTTCCATTTACTTTGTCAATCTTTCATTGCTTCTCTGTATTCATGTTTTCTTATATTTTTACTTATTTATTTTGCAGGGCGGTGAGGGTTAAGTGACTTGCCCAGAGTCACACAGCTAGTAAGTGCCAAGTGTCTGAGGCCGGATTTGAACTCAGGTCCTCCTTAATCCAGGCCCAGTGCTTTATCCACTGCACCACCTAGCCGCCCCTTAGTTTCTTACATTCTGAAAATAATACTCCACTACATTTATTTACCACAACTTGTTTATTCCTTCCCCAATTGACAGATCTTCTTTGCTTCCATATTTTGGTTCCTATGGGATCTTTCTTTTTATCTTTTTATCAATGACTTCCTCAGGTCATATGCCTAGGAGTGGAATCTCTGAGTCAGTGTGAATATTTTACCCATTTTCCATCCAGGTGCTATTCTTGCTCATCCTTCAAGGCCTAAACTTCAACCTTCTTTCAAAAAAAAAAGGGGGGCCCAAGCATCTCAGATCTCAGCTCCTTGTATCCTTCTGTAAAGATTCTCTTAGGAAATAGCAGCTCCTGGATTCTACATTCATTACCTGCTATTAATATTCATATATCATATTCTGTTTATTTAACACTAAATCCAATCTGAATAATAACCATAGCACCCTGTCCCAGAAGCACAGTAAATACATAAGAGCAAGGATGAACCAATCATGAAAACAGACTGATGAGCTCAAGGGTACTCGATGGTGCTTCTCCCCCTTCCAACCACAGCCCCAGATCATCAATAAAGAATGTATGTTGTGGGGGCAGCTAGATGGCACAGTGGATAGAGCACCGGCCCTGGAGTCAGGAGTACCTGAGTTCAAATCCGGCCTCAGACACTTAACACTTACTAGCTGTGTGACCCTGGGCAAGTCACTTAACCCCAATTGCCTCACTAAAAAAAAAAAAAGAATGTATGTTGTGTCCTGGCTGGGTGCTTAAGTCTGTTACCCTACTCAACTTTTTAATACATTGAGTGTCTGGATTCCAAGTCCGACTCGCCTTGCCTTTGATGTGCTCAGTGAGGGCAGACAAAGGAAAGAAACAGCTTCCCTTATTGTAAACATCTGGATGGATGTCAAGTATGGCTGGGTTGGTGGTCATGACCCAAACACCAACAAGGCAGGGCAGCAGGAAAGAGAAGGCAACATGGAGGAATCAATAGAGCTAGAAGGTGGGCCAGTTGCTGCTATACATTAACCTATAATCAGTGTTGGCCACCTTGAGTGTGGGAAGAACATGGACTAGCCTCATAACTTTTCCTACTAAGCAGTAGATAAAGATGGAGAAATAGGTGGCGGCTAGGTGGTGCAGTGGATAAAGCAAAGGCCCTGGATTCAGGAGGACCTGAGTTCAAATCTGGCCTCAGACACTTGACACTTACTAGCTGTGTGACCGTGGGCAAGTCACTTAACCCCCATTGCCCCGCAAAAAAAAAAAAAAAAAAAAAAAGATGGAGAAATAGGGATCCAGGCCAAGCACCACCGCAGTGCCTGTACCCCCTGCCAATCCCACTCCATTCAGGTCTTCAGAGGCCAATAAAGCCAAATAAGTATGGAGCAAGTGAAACACACGCCCTTGGCACCTCGTTGCCATCAATGGGACTGTCTAGTTGGTTACATGCATACACATGGTCTTCAGAAATAGGGAGTATGAATAAAGGGGGAGAAGTAATCACCTAAATGGCCTATTCTCATGGACCCAGCACATTCTCATTCTCCAGCCCAGAATATTCTCTGTTCTTCCTATCCATCTACATCCTTCAAATTCAGATCATGATAATAGTTTGTTTTTATCTTTGTTTCTCCAATGCCTCAAACAGTGCCTAGCATGTAGAAGCTCGCAACTA
Source organism: Dromiciops gliroides (assembly GCF_019393635.1). Classification (NCBI taxonomy): domain Eukaryota; kingdom Metazoa; phylum Chordata; class Mammalia; order Microbiotheria; family Microbiotheriidae; genus Dromiciops; species Dromiciops gliroides. Next base: position 58,607,079 of record NC_057863.1, read on the forward strand.
TCAGCCTTCTTGGTTGCTTTTTTTAATGACTGAAAGACCTCAGTCATATTCTGTGAGGTCCCTTCCCTCCAGCCAGGTGTGGAGGCTGCTAACGAAAAAGTTATTCCCCTTCTATTTCTTTCTGTCCTTTTTGGAAATGAAATTCCATAGACCCCTTTAAAATAATCACATCCAAATTTGCCCTCTGTTTTCTACTCCTTGCTATTCTTGTAAGGTCTTCCTAGCTCCAGCTCCCTAAGTTCTCACAAATCTTCATGGAAATGAACAGAATTTCTTTCACCTCCACTGATCTTTGCTTTGGGAATATTCCCCATTAATTCTCACTTCTATAGCTTGCCTCACCCTGTCCATACCTAGTGAGTGTATTTGATCTTGTTTTGTTGCTTCTTTTCTCCCCATTTCTGCTTCAGACCCTGAGAAAAACGGGATGGAGGGCAGGAAGAATCAGAGATGAGTTCCTAAAGTGTGACTGCCCTGCAGTTGGGCCAGGAGAGGGAAATACTCTGGTCCTTATCCCCCGGGGAGAGGAAAAGCAACATTTATTAAGCACTTGCTATGTCTGAGGCATCATGCTAAACAACATTCTCACTGGATCTTCACAACAACCCTGTGAGTTGAGTGCTATTAGGATTGAGAGGGAAGTTGCTGTGCTCAGGGTGTAGCACTGGCCAGTAAGGACTGTGAATTGAGGGGCATGGATGTTGGTTGATACAACGAAAGAGTCCAGCCCTCCCATAATGGTGTGCCTCCCCTGTATGTCAGCACCCCAGGGCAAAACCCAGTCTTCTGGCTTTTTACAAGTCTGGGCTCCACTTAGACTCAAAAATCCACTTTTCTAAAAACCTGGAGTAAAACCTTTTGTATACCCCATGAATCCCATCCGGGATCCAAATAAAGATTAAGAGGTTTCCCTTCATGCTCCTTGAAAAGAAAGACAGAAATTGCTGTGTTTCTGAGGTAGAAAGCTTTTAAGTGATCCCAGGTGAAGTTTTGTACTAAATGAAATGAATTCATCTTCCCAGGGCATGGGTGACATTTGTGAAGGTTACTTTGTCATGCAGTTTCAAATAACATGACCATTTCTGAGGACCCCAGCAACAGGGGAAGGGGGGGGGGAGAAATCAACAGTCCACATTGTGACCTTTACGAAACCAATGGAAATTTCGAATTAAAACTGTACTCTACTTCTTCATTTGTTTCTTATATCTGCCTACCTTTAAAAAGGAAAAGAAAAAATAAGAAACTTGTAAAGATGCATCAAATGGGAAACAAGAAGGCTAAGTTCTATTTTTTATTTTATTTATTTATTTATTTTTTGCAACTGTGTGGCCTCAGAAGAGTCACTTAACCTCTGGACTTCAAAAGCAAAGTGTTTGGACAGATGTCCTCTAAGGTCCCTGCTGAATCTACCATTATATTTTTGTGCCTGTGTTTGTAGGTGTGATGATGATGATATCAACATGACACTGATAGAACATTTCTAAATGTCTGAACCCATAAATCCATTAAAAATCCCATACACATGCCCCAAAAGGGTTGGATTAGACTCCTCCCTCCCCCATTTAAAAGAGCAAACTTTATCTTCCTCAATGGTTTCCTTTGTTTCTGGTTATTTCAAAGACTCAGAAGAAATACCTTTCAATGGTCACATAGCTAAGAAAATGTCAAAGGCAAGATTTTATCCCAGGTGTTCCCTGAATTCAAGTCTTCTTTTCAATAAACTTTTTTTAAAGGACTGTTTCCACATAGGTTCATTTCAACCTAATGTTTACATTCTGGTGGGAGGGAATACAAGTTCATAGAAGAGTAAATACAAAGAATATGCAATATAATAAAGTACAAAAGTTAATGAAAAGCACTTTCAAGAGAGTGTTGACAACTGGGGTGGAGGTGGGAGCGATTTTTAACACATACAAGGTAGTGCCAGACCTGAGCTTTGAACAACACTTGAAATTCCATGAGTTGACATGATGTTTACTGTCTTCAAGTTTTTGAAGGGCTGCAAGGAGAGGAGTGATTACACTTGTGGAAGGGAAAGGAAAGCGGGAAGGGAATGTGTTAAATGCTTTACAAATATTATCTCCTGGGTTCCCTAAAGAGGTATTGAATTCCCTATTACTGAAGAGCTTCACAGGCCACCTATTGAATGTTGTAGAAGGGATTATACAAGTTGTACTATATGATCTCCAAGGTCCCTGCCAACTCTGAGACTATGATTCTTACTAGATGACTCACTCATAAGGTCTTTTCTGTCTCTACATCCAGTAAATCTCCCCAAAATCTGCTACCTTGTCTTGAAAATCCTAGTGCTAGACAATATAATTATCTTATTACTTAACACCACAAAAACCCAGTAATCCCCCTCCTATACTGATCTATTCTCTAATTGGTTTTTGTATTAACCATAAAATGAGGCCTTGGACATACACAGGACAACATAGACAAACCACTGATCCTCCTTGGGTTTCAGTTTCCCCATGTCAATTGAAGGGGTTAGATTGATAATCTGTTCCCTAAACTCCTTTGATGATTCTCTGGTACATTCCCTACTCTTAATGGCAGGAAGGGATAGGGGTTAAGTCTGGTTGGGATCACAGAAGAACAAAAAAGACAGTATTTGCCACAGCCCAGCTCCCAGAAGCAAGGAGAATTTTAAGGAGACCTTTTACCTAGAATTCAATGCAGCTACTAGTTCTTTCACCCACCCATCCCCCCAGCTTTTTAAACTTCATTTCCTATTTTGCTCCTTGGAGAAGTTTTCCTAATATCATTAGTCTAAGCTGTCCCAGCTTGACTTGTTTTCCAAAATCTGCAAGCTCAGGGCTCTGTGACTGCCCAGGCAGACTGTTATCCTGAGTCATGGAATTTCTCCTTTCAGAATATCAAGAAAAAATGCTGTAACAATCAGAAACTCCTGCTGAATTAATATACATGCTGTAAAAATTAAAATATATATCCCTCTCTCTCTCTGACTCTGTCAGAATCCTGAGGACAGAAATTTTGACAATCAACAAACATTTATTAAGCAACTGCTAGTGTAATAAGCTGTGCTAGGTTCTCAGAATATGAAAATGAAAATTAAATAGCCCCTGACTTCATGGAGTTTACATTCTAAGAGGGGAAAAGGAGTAGAATATACAACATGCCCTTTTCATCCTTTTTATGTGTTGTCTTCCCTCATTAGACTGTAAATTTCTGGAAAGCAGAGACTGTCTTTTTTTTTTGTATCTTCAGTGCTTAGCACATTGCCTGGTACATAGTAGGCACTTTATAAATGTTTATTGACTGACTTTCTGACATAAGCATAGATAAATAAACATAAAACTCTATCAAGAGGAAGGGAGGCTTGACAGCTAAGGGAACAAGGAGATACAAAAACAAAAATGAAATTTCCTGCCCTCAAGGAGATTGTATTCTAGCAGGAGATAACATATACACATTTAAGTATAGCTAGGTTCCAATTAATGTGAATAATAAATCCCCTAAACTGGTTGCATGTATTTGAACTTGCACTATTCACCATTATATTTTTGTTTAAAAATGGTCATTGACTCCCAATGGAAATATGCAATACAAATTTTAATAATGCAGCCACTTCATTGGAATTCATTATTGGCACTAATTGTGATGTCCGTATATACAATATGTTTGCAAAATAAATGCAAGATCATTTTGGTGAGGAGGCCCTGGCATCAGAGGGCAACAGAAAAGAGTTCATTGTAGAAGGTAAGGTTTGAGTATGGCCAACTCAAAGTTATCTAAGGTAAGCTAGGAAAGCCTGAGTAGTGAGTCTCCCAAATCACATGTTATCTACAGACATGATAATGATAGTTCACATTCATCTGGGCAGCATGACATAGTGAATAGAGAGCTAGGTCTGGAGTCATAAAGACTTCTCGATTCAAATCCCATCTCTGACACTTGCTAGCTCTGTGACCATAGAAAAGTTACTTTGACTCTCTGATCCTTATTTTCTTACTCTGTAAAATGGGAATAATTATCTATTATAATTTATAATTATGAGGATCTACATCACAGATGAGTATCAAATGACATAATGCAGATAAAGCCCTTTCCAAGTCTAAAATGCTATTTATGCATATACACACACTCACACACATATACATATATACATACACATACACACACACACACACACACACACACACACACACACACACATATATATATATATATAGTATGATGGCACTCAAACACTTACAAAGATTTTCCTAATAATAACCTCAAGTGAAAGTATTACTGTTCAGATTTTACAAAATGGGAAACTGAGGTAAAGTGATTTGCCTATGGTCACACAGCTACTAAGTGTCAAAGGTAGACTCAAGCTCAGGTCTTCTGACTCCAAAGTTAGTGATTTTTCTACAACTATACACAGATAATCATCAAATATTGAGTGCCTACTATGTGCTCAATATTATCCAAGAGGATGCAACCCTAGACCTAAAGTTTACAATCTATTTGAGGGGTGTGTGTGTGTGTGTGTGTGTGTGTGTGTGTGTGTGTGAAAGAGAGAGAGAGAGAGAGAGAGAGAGAGAGAGAGAGAGAGAGAGAGGTGTGAGATGGGGGGGGCTTGTATAAAAAGATAAACCAGTTGAAAATGCACCTTCCTTCTTTGAAAAGGAGGGGGCCTATGGATATGGAATATATCATATGTTCTCAAACATGGTTCATGTGCTGGTTAGGTCTGCTGAACTGCTTTTGTTTTCACTTTTTTAATTTTTACTCTTTATCATAAAGGATGACCCACTTTGTAAAGAGGAATATATTTGGAAACAATCATTGTGTACAAGCAAAGTCTCTCAACAAAATTAAGTGTTTAATAAAGTTCCTCTAGAACACTGATGTACATAGGCCTGGACCCTGGTCAGTTCCAATGACATGTGAGTTTTGGCTGGGATATTTCCCATGGAATGATGCTGAGCCACTACCATTTGAGAGGCTAGCAACAATGACCTAATCATTGATTGCTTAAGTGTTTATTACACCTGGATTCATACAACATGCAGACATTCCTGATAAAAACAGCAAAAAGTGGCCTGTCGTGTTGACCTGGTTCTGAAGCTACCATCATATTCCAATCATTCTATGAGAGATATTTGAGGAAAGTACTTTGACAATCTATGAAGAGACTTAGACTCAGCAGACTTAGCAATAAAGACTATTCATTATCAAGGTGAGCTTGAAGTTCCCCAAGGAAGTTGTTGACTTCATGAGAAACATGAACATACTGGTTCTGGCATATCCAGTTCTACCAAATCTCATTGCAGGATCCACACCAATTAGAAACTATTCCAGGTTATTTCAAATATTAGCAGTAGATGGCAAGCAACAAGCTGGGACCCCAATACCTGCACACTTTGAACATGTATCCTATGCAGAGGCCTACATAAGAACAGTTATGAGTAGTGAGAGTACACATCACAAGAAAACTGTTTTCTCAAACTCAGGAATGGATCCAGAAGTATTGGACTTTGGGGACCTCCTGATACAAGAATGGAAGTTGTAGAAGAAACTCAGCAATAGGGAAGGTATTTTCTCACTGAATTGGTGGGATGTTGGATGTGCCCAAGAAGCAATCCACGGAATCCACCAGTTCATTCTAGGCACAATCTAGGAAAGCTTCCTTTATGTGTGATAGAAGACCTCAGAAATAATCTGCTGGTCAATGGTATCATCACAGAGTACGGTAGCCCCTGTGCATCATCTATGCTGGTGATACCAAAGAACGGCATACAGAGGTGAATGTGTGTAGATGACTAAACTGCATGAAGTGGTTCAGTCACTGTGCTACAGGTTCCTGATGCCTTGGACCACCTTTGGACCATCAGCGTATTTCAGTCATGGATTTATAAGTGGATTTTGTCGTAGTCCTGTATCTGAAGAAGACAAAGATTAAACTTTCATATATTCGCTTGTATTTTACTGATTTGAAGATATGCCCCAAGGCATCTTATGGGCACCTGCCACCTTCCAATAGCTGAAGGAGGAAATAGTGGGGACACATACAAGTATTGGTATATCTAGGTGACATCATTGTCTTTGGAAAGACCCTGGGAAAAAAGTGAGGATAGACTGATGACCCTGTTGGACCAGCTAGTACAGGGGTATTTACCATGGGTCTGTGAATTTACTTTTTTACTATATTTTGATAATTGTATTTCAGTACAATTGGTTTCCTTTGGATTCCTGTGAATTTTATTTTATGCATTCAAAAACACTATTCTGTGAAGGAGTCCATGGACTTTGCAGACTGCCAAAGGGGACCATGACACAAGGAAAGGCTTAGAGCCCCTGATGGAGATGGTGAGATTCCCCAGGTTGATGAGACTATTTTAAATGATTACAGAGCTCATCCAATGCACAGGAAGAAGAGCAGGTCATCTTTAGGTGACGTTAACATCGTTGCACAAGGGCAATGTTTGCAAAGGTCTATAGAATTCATGATGTCCTCAGTCTGGGAGAAGGCTGAATTATCAGTTTCATTCTAAGCCTTAGGGCCTTTGATCAGACTTTTGACTTCATTGCCAAGTTTGTTAAGTTTCCCACTTGAAGTTTGGGAGATTTTTGTAGCTTAATTTTAAAAAAATATTTTTTTAAATTATTTCAGTTCAATACTGCTGTGCTATTCATCTGTACATAATGCAGAATATAGAGGTGACCAAAGATCAGAATGATTCAATGGCTAGTAAAGATAAAGTGCATTAGTCAAGATCGGCATGACAAAAATGAATAAATTATAGGGGCAAGTATAATTAAAGGAGATTTAAGCAGAAAAGAGAGAAAGAAGAAAACTCTCTCTACATATAGAGTGTCCCAAAAATCTTAGTGAAGTTTTAAGCTCTTAAAGTTTATAATTATTTTAAGCTATTCTAGTAAGCAATTAAAGCTTAAATTTGCACTAAGACTTTTGGAACAACTTGCATTTACCAAGCTAGAAACTATAGAGAATAGCTGTAGTGTAGGTACAATCTACTTATCAAATTTGCAGATGACATAAAACTAAAAGCTATAGCTAACATATTAAATGATGAGTCAAGATCCACAAAGGACTCGTGGTCCAAATTTAATTAGACAAAATGTTCCCTATCCCTATATATAATAGATATAAATGTCAATTTATCTTTACATTTGCATTTAAAAACTCAACTTCATAAACCTAAGATTGGGGAAGAATGAGGGATAGCAGTTTGTCTCAAACAGCTCCATATGAATTAGCTGTACAATATGGCGGCCCAAGAGACAAACACCATAATAAAAGAAGCCCATCTTCTTAAAAGATACAGCGTACAGAGGAAAGGGAGCAAGGGATACCCTATGGGCATCTTCTACATTTTATCACCCTAGGTAAAGCATTAGTCCTACTTCATAGCTCTACTCTGAAGACCCATTTCTGAGATTCTGTGACTCTAGGACAGAAGAACCAAGCGAAATTTTCTAGGTATATTTGCCTCCATTGGGAAACCCCTTTCCCCAAAAGTAGCTCTGGGCACTTTTAATTTAATGAGTACATTGATAAATTGAGAGTATTCAGGAGAGGAAACCGAAGATGGTAGAGGGCTTCAAATACGAGCCATGTGAGGATAAGCTGAAGGAAATCAGGGAAATTTATGCTTGAGAAGACCTAAGGCTAATGGGATAGCTTTCTTTAAGTCTTTGGAGGGCTGTTATGCAGAAGAAGAAATTGATTGTTCTATTTTGCTCAGTCACATAGCAAGTACATATGTTCCTGAGGTTGGATTTGAACTCAGATTTTCTTGACTCCAGACCCAGGATTCTGATCACAGCATCTCCAAGCTCCACAAGAGAGCAGAGCTAGGAATAAGGAGCTGACATTTTTGAGAGGCAGGTTTCGGTTTAACATGAAGAATTTCTTGATTAGTTTTCCACCAGTGGAATAAGCTGCTATAGGAGTGAGATGACTATCAAAGAAGGACTTTAAAATACCAGAAGGGCCAAGTATGTCAACTGAATGTAAAATTTGCTCAGTCCTTTAAGGTCTTTCTATTAATTAAGCAAAAGCTGGATGATCACTTGTCAGTATGATGTCAAGAACATTGTTCTTCAGCTATGGAATAGGACTAGATTGTCTCTGAGGAAGAACTATAATGAGGAGATATTTTTTCTGAAGCAAGGAATGAAGAAAAGAGGGACTCAGGAGAAGAAACTCTAAAGAGAGTTCACCTTGGGTACAGCTTCACAGAGGAAGGAAGTATGGCCTGTAGTTACACTATAGGCATCCCTACATATCACCTAGGTAAATTATTAGTCACTCAGTCCTACTTATGGCTCTACTCTGAAGACCCATCTCTGAGATTCTGTGACTCTAGGATAGAAGAACCAAGCAAAATTTTCTAGGTATATTTGCATCCATTGGGAAGCCCCTTCCCCCAAAAGTAGAATTATTCTTGGAAAAAATGTATTCTGTATTTATATACACAGTCATTCAATCCTTTGACATGTTTCACAGACCATAAAGGAAATAGCAGAATCATAGAATCAGTGCCAACATATTGAGGAGTTTGGGGTACTGTAGGGCACAAAGATGGAAGACCGCTACTGGAATTTCACTCTAAAAATAAAAGATTCTCTTGGGACAGTGCTGTCACATCACCATTTCCACCTGAGGACTTATAGATATTAGATAATGGGAAGTGGTCTGATTTCTTTTAGAATAAAGTGACCTGTAGTAATGAGAGAAAGGAGCATGTCATGAAAGAGGTGGCCTTGGTGAGTAGGAGAGACCGATTTAGTCTCTGCAGAGTTAACAAAAACTGTCACCCTTGGTGTTTATATATTCGTCCCCTTGTATCATCCCTATAGTTGGAGGAGGGGGGAAAGACAGGTGAGAAGGGTGGTGTGGGGAATGTTCATGAATGCTTGTGCCAGTGTTCCAGAAGCCATATCCAGCATGCACCCAAATTAGGGAAGTGAGTAATAATGAAAGGGGCAAATCCAACCTAAAGCTATCTCTGAATTCTATCTGATTTATTCTCCATTTTCCATCCTTAGAGCAGTGGGCTAATTACAGACAATAGGGAAAACATACTGGAAGAGATTTTAAAACAATATCTAGGGGCAGCTAGGTGACACAGTGGATAAAGCACTGGCTTTGGATTCAGGAGGACCTGAGTTCAAATCCAACCTCAGACACTTGACACTTACTAGCTGTGTGACCCTGGGCAAGTCATTTAACCCTCATTGCCTTGCAAATAAAAAGAAAAAAACCAATATCTATTCAGGCACATCCATTTTACAGAGGAAAAATGTAGACCTCAAAAAGCAAAGAGACTTGCCAAAGTAACACAGTGAGATAATACAGCCTGGGCTGAGTCTGTATACACACAGTGGTGTGCTGAGGCCAGCTCCATGGGCTCCTATTTTTAAATTGTCAGCATATGCATTTACATCTCAGAAATCAGCAAAAAACTACAAACCAAGACTTGATTGATTTTTTAATTGTCTAATCTTAAGTGGTGGAAAATGTCATATGTTAATGCAGATTCAACTTGAAAGCATCAAGTATTTTTTTTTTCCGGAGAGCCCGCTGTTAAACATTCACCTGCCCACTCCTAGATAGACTTCACTATTTTGATGAGGCTGTGATATTATCAATGTGGTACTTCCTGCATTAGTAAAGACTATGACCCATCTGAGCCTTTCATTCTGCCCATGACTTCGCATAAATCCTTCTAAGAAGGCTGATCCAAGAAGGTAGATATTTTCAGAGAGAGACAGACAGACAGGAAGAGACAGAGATAAGAGAGACACAGAGAGTCATGGATATTAGATAGACAGATGGATAGACTCACAGATGGATGGATAGATGGATGGATGGATACATGGATACATGGATACATGGATGCATGGATGGATTCATGGATATGTGGAGGGGTGCACAGATAGGTTCATGGATGGACAAGATAGGAAGAAAGGAAAAGAAAGTAGGAAAGAAGGAAGGAAGGAAGGGAGGGAGGGAGGGAGGGAGGGAGGGAGGAAGGAAGGAAAAGAAAGAATTTAAATTTTATTTTGAGGCAAGGGGACACTACCTACTGGAATGAGATGGGGAGGGGGCGGTGAAAAGGGAAATTTGCTACCTTGTGAAGGAGAGGCAGGATAACACAGGTTTATCCAGGGTAGAGTGGAAAAGAAAATGCCTTGACCACCACACACATAAAAAACCTAGACTTGTGAATGAATCTCATTTGGGATTTTGCTTCAACTTGAGGCAGAACATTTGACTTACCAGAAGTCTAATCTGGGGAATGATCCTCCTGTTTTATTTGATACCAATTAAGTAAAGAAAAGAATGACAGATGAGTGTACAGAGAAGTTTCCCTCTCCTCCATGAGAGAAAAAAAGAAACAGAAAGGCTCTACCTTGCTATTAGTCAATTTTACATTTTAGCAATTAAATTATCTTCCCCAAAGGGATTTGCAAATGTTCTCAGTAGTAAAGCATGAATATTGTCAATATAATAAAGAATTAATCATCTAAGTGGATTTTAGTCTGCACATATTCCTGCTATGAAGGAAATTAAACTCTTCTCTAAATAGATTGAATTGGTTTAAATATATGTATGTTATTTTCTTGGTACAAGCTAAATATTTGCTTTTAAAATATAATTATTGATTATTGTAGAGCCAGTTTCAAACCATACTATGCAGATGCATTAATACAATGTATAAATTATAATATACAGCCTAATGCCTTGAACATAATTCAAATTCAAATAGTCAACAAGCACTTATGAAATGCTTACTATGCACCAGACACTATGTTAAACACTGGGAATACCAATATAAGCAGGGGAAAAGAAGATAGCCCCTGACTTCAAGGAACTTTCATTTTAATGGGTGAAGACAGCTGAAAGGGTAAGGGATGACAAGAAGGGATGGTAAAGATGGTAGAGAAGTCGGCCCTGCAAGCCTGGTTTGAAATTGACATGAATGCCCTGGAAATGTTTGGGTTCATGGCTTTTAAAGGAAATCCAACCTACTTTCATAGTAGACATATTTTTATACAAATAATAAAAAATATAGAAAATTTAAGAATCCTGCTGCGCATTTGGATAATATAAACTGGGCCTGGAGTCAATTAGTCCTGAATGAAAATCTGGCTCGGCTCAGACATCATCTGAGCGACTCTGGGGAAGTCATTTAATTTCCATTTGCCTCAATCTCTTCAACTCCAAAATAGGGATAATAATAACCCCTACCTTCCAGGATTCTTAGGAGGATCAAATTAAAGAATATTTCTAAAAAAGCACTTAGCATAATGCCTACCACATGGTAATAGTTTAATAAAAGCTTTTTGACTTGCTTGCTTATTATTTGTTTATATTTTTAAGCATTTAATTGGGTAGAACAGAATCCCTCCAAAAAATTATCTTCCAACAAGTCATTTCCCCCATCCGTATGTCAAAATTATTTAAGATTCCATGAAAGATATAACAACATCAATAACCTTGCCCAATAGTATCAGTTGAGGCATAAAAGAGGGTTAAAGAGCATTGGGCCCAGTGACCCAAAGGGAATGGTGTATATTCTCTAGATTATAACATACAACTAGATGGAAAACCTCCAAGGCTGTGTCTACATACACAGATATGTATACATACAAGCATATATGTATGCGTGTGTAAACATGTGCAGATGTGTATTGTTATGTACTGTAAAGAATTGTTATTTGAGGTTTTTATGCCTCAGCACGCACTGGCCTGGGGCTCCGCAAACCGCACGGTGCTCCACCCACTGGTTGTCGCCATTGCCAGGGCGCTGGCACCTCACGTCATCACCACTCGGCGACCTACATGGGCCTGGCAAAATTATAATGATGGAAAACCTAGTGAGGGCAGTCATGTGACTGTCAGAGCGGCCATCCCATTGGCTGGGGCTGTGTGGGGTGTTTCTAGGTTTGGGGGAGGAGAATTGGGCATTCTAGCTGGATGCTGGAAGGTGACAGGAGTTCTGCTGTGTATTCTCAGCTGATTCCTGGGAAGTGGTATTTTTCAGATTGTATAATTTCCCTTTCCCCATTTTATTTCCTTTCCTTTGATCCTACTGATCCTGTTTGTGTGTTTTTTTTTTTAAGTTCATTCTTGTTAAAATAAATCTTGTTCTGTTTTGAGGGAGGCTGCCGGTCTCCTTCCTTGCCCCAATATTGCGGCGAGCTGCTTAGCTAGCACTCCCCAATTAAAATTTGGTTCCTACAATACCTAGGTATATCTTAGATAAACAATGAGTTGGGCCTTACACAAAGAAGGTATTTACTAAATGTTGATTCATTGAACCAACACATGCAGTTAAATCATTAATAAAATAACATTATACATGATGTTGAAAAGTAATTCAATAGATATTGATTCAAATTCCTTGAGTCTCTCAAACTTGAATAAGTGCATCTGAGCTCATTTTTTTTGTTTTGTTTTGTTTTGAGGGGCAATGAGGGTTAAGTGACTTGCCCAGGGTCACACAGCTAGTTGTGTCAAGTGTCTGAGGCTGGATTTGAACTCAGGTCCTCCTGAATCCAGGGCTGGTGCTTCATCCACTGTGCCACCTAGCTGCCCCCAACATCTTAGCTCATTGTGGAATATTTTTACTATTTAGTTTTTTTAATAATATATAATAGTTTTCTTCAAGCCTCTAATATTTATTTTCCAGAGAATATCTTCTAGAAGAATCTGAGAATTGACATTGCATGCCACCTAGTTCATGAAAGAATTAATCTTTTCTCCAACATGTCTCATACATCATTATCTAGCTTTTGCTTGAACAACTCCAATGATGGGAATAAGGAACTCACTACCTCCCAGGGCAGTTCACTTCATTGTTGGACAGTTCTAACTATTAGGAAATTCTACATGAGCTACAACTGTCCAACCTTGTGGTTAAGGCTACCACAGTTAATGAAAAACTGATGGCACACCAGACTCTGCTAGTGAGGTCAAGATTTTTGGTCAGCCCCACTCTGACCATAACCATGATGGGGGAATCACACTGATTTATCAAACCCATAGAAGTAGCAAGCCAAAGCAGGATCCCAGAAGGAAACAAGGACATCCCCAGCCACCTCCTGCAAAAGGAGATGGCTTATGATCCAAGATAATTCCAAGGAACTAATGAGGAAGCTTACTATGCACCCCTATAGAAAGAACTGATAAAAAGAACACTTGTGGATTGTACATATATAACCTGGTTGCAATCTTGTGGAGGGGGGAGGAAAGGGAGGGAGGGAGGGAGAAAAATTTGGAACTCTAAATCTTATGAAAATGAATGTTGAGGGCAGCTAGGTGGCGCAGTGGATAAGCACCAGCCCTGGAGTCAGGAGTACCTGAGTTCAAGTCCGGCCTCAGACACTTAACACATACTAGCTGTGTGACCCTGGGCAAGTCACTTAACCCCAATTGCCTGACCTAAAAAAAATTTAAAAAAAAAAAAAAAAAAAAAAAAAAAAAAAAAAAGAAAATGAATGTTGAAAAGTGCCCTTACATGTAACTGGATAATAAAATAAACGTTTGTTGCAAAAAAAAAAAAAAAGGGAGATGGCTTTCTCATCACTTGCTATGGTCTGGTTCAAGAAAAAAAATATAGTGATCAGAGCAATTTTATCCCACTGCCAGTCTCCTGATCAAGAGCAGTGGGAGTTCTTTTTTCCTGCTTTCAATTCAACTCAGTTCAATTTTATTTGACCAAAAAAAAATGTGCTAGATGACTCCCATGGGCAGATCCCTGTGCACAGGGCATGGAGGGAATCTGTAAAGTATACAGACAGATAAAATGTGAAGAAGGAAAACTAGAATATACAGTAATACATGATAATTACATCAGAAAGGTGACAAAGTATTTAACGAATGCTGATGGGATCAGGGCACACATCATTTGAAAGGCTAGCATTTGAATTAATTTTTGAAGATTAGGCAGGAAGACTTCTGGCAAGATGACAGAAATAAAAAATTCACCGTCATCATGTAGAAAAAAAAAAAGCTAGAAACCCACCAAGTTAATTAAAAGAATAACAATAACTGAAAAGCAACCAAATCCCTGTAGGAAAACAAACAAATTGACTGAGGAACTGAGTAAAGAAAGCAAAGTCACAGGCGAAGGAACTCCCTCTATCAATGCTAGACTAGTCTGGCACCTTCTCTGCAATTTATAGTCATAGTTGCTTAGAGCACTGAAAAGTTAAATGATTTACCTCAAGTCACACAGTCAGAATATATCTGAAACAGGACTTGAACCCAGATCTCCCTTTCTTCAAGAATGTCTCTTTTTGCCACCACACCACACTGACTCTCTAGGGACATGGAACACTGCATAGAGTATCAAACTTTTATGATAGCTGTTAGTTTTGCTATACTGATTTCCCCTTTTTAAGATTCCTTTTATAATGAATAGATCTCTGGTAAAAGGGAGAGGGATGCATTGGGAAATGTTGGTGAGATAAAAATAAAAGCTATAACTACCAAAAATTTGTTAATAGTTGTATAGTAGACTATAAAGGACTATAAATATGACTATAAATTTGGATTTCTTCATCTGAAAACTGCCTATTAATATCCTTCAACCATTTATCAATTGTGAAATTACTCAAATTCTTAGAGATTTCATAAAGTTCTTTATATATTTGAGACTTGAGACTTTGAGAAACTGTCTATAAACATTTTTCACCAATTTTCTGCTTTTCTTTTGATCTTGGCTACATTTGTTTTATTTATACAAATTGTTTTTTAATGTAATCAAAATTATCCATTTTATACATCACTCTGCTCTCTATCTCTTGTTTATTCATAAATTATTTGTATATCTATGTCTGATAATATGTTCCATGTTTCATTTATAGTCATATGAAAAATGTTCTGAATTGTTATTAATTAGAGAAATACAAATTAAAACAACCTTGAGATATCATTTTATACCTGAAGGGGAAAACGACAAATATTGGAGGGAATGTGGAAAAATTGGGACACTGATTCCTTATTGGTGGAATTGTGAACTGATCCAACCATTTTGGAGAGGAATCTGGAATTATACCCAAACGGTTATTAAACTGCCTATACCTTATACCTAGCTATACCACTACTAGGTCTGTTTCCAAAAATGATAAGGGAAAAAAGGAAAGAACCTGTATGTTCTAAAATATTTATAATAGCTTTCTATAAGAAAGAAGAACTGGAAATTGCAGATATGCCTGTCAGTTGGAGAATGGCTAAACAAGTTGTTGTATATGACTGTGATGGAATACTAGTGTGCTATAAGAAATGATGAGCTTAAAGATCTAGGAAGAACATGGATAGACTTGAACAAAACAATGAACAACAAAATTAGTAGAATCAAGAGAACACTGTATACAACAATGTACGAACATTGTTTTAAAGACAACTGTGAGCAACAAAGTCATTTGGATTATTATAAATACCCAAATTAATTAAAAGGGACATATGAAAAAGATGCTATCTGCATCCAGATAAAAAACTGATACATAGAAGCATAGAATGATTTTACATACATGCGTGTATATATATATATGTATATATGTATATATATATATATACACATACATACATATTTGTGTCTAATGTTGGATGCCATTGATAGGGTTAGGCAAGTGATATCATGGTTATCAATCACTGTGAGTTGTAAAAAGAAGTTTGTTTGGTTGGTTGTTTTTTTCAGGGCAATGAGGGTTAAGTGACTTGCCCAGGGTCACACAGCTAGTGTCAAATGTTTGAGGCTGGATTTGAACTCAGGTACGCCTGAGTCCAAGGCCAGTGCTTTATCCACTGGGCCACCTAACTTTTAAAAGCCTAAGCAGATTGCTCTTTTCCCCTCCACCTATTTGTCTAGTGAATTCTGTCCACACCAATAAAGATAGAAATATTTCTATAGGCACTTAATGCTAATGAGTTGCTTCTGGCAAGTCAAGAATTCCATAGTCACATTACAACCCTAACATTTTATCCATTTCCCCCATACTGATGATGTGTACTAAAAGCTTTCCTCTATCATATCGGTACCAAGCAATGCACAGGTACATTATTCCGTTAGGAGTAAGCCATGATGCCAGTAGATAAACAGCGCCACCTGGTGAGACAAAAGGGCAAATAAAAATGATGGGTGCTTCTTTATATCATTTTCTTTAAAACAAAAATAGAGAATAAGTGATTTTATTCAATATATTATTTTTAAATCCAGACTAATTTTTACAGGATTAGAATATGGTTGAAAGGGATAAGAGGTTCAGAGATAAAGCTCATTATGTTTCACAGGAAGCTGCTGCATAGTAATATCAGTTTCCTAAACTCTGAAACCACATAACGAGACAAAGTGACCACATATGTTTGTTCCTTTCAAATATACTCTCTTTTACACTTATCTTTGAAGAATAGCATATAACAAAAGAACCATTGGAATTATAGTTAGACAGAAATATATTATTATTGGGAAGGGATAATATTTTTATTTATTATTTTTTTTAATGAAGCAATTGGGGTTAAGTGACTTGCCCAGCGTCACAAAGCTAGTAAGTGTTAAGTGTCTGAGGCTGCATTTGAACTCAGGTACTCCTGACTCCAGGGCCGGTGCTCTATCCACTGCGCCACCTAGCTGCCCAAGGGAAGGGATAATATTGAAAGTAATGAAATCATTGAAGTACCAGGCAATATTTGAAAATATCTCCACTTCCCACTGACAAGAGAGTTATATAATAGAATCCCCTTAATTAAGTGCAGTTATTTGTCACAATTTTCATTACATGGGTCACCTAGAGATTTGTAGTGCTCCAAGATATAGGAGCCTTGTCTTCTGCCAGGCAGCTCCAGGTTATGAAAATCTTGCCCTAAAAGCCTTCTGTTTGCTGATGAGTTTGAGATGTAATTAACAGGGTGGTACCTGATGGTGTTCAACACCATGTTTAGCATGCTGATGTCCTTCACTGACAGATATTCCAAAATTATTTGGGGAATGTTCTACTGGCAATCCTTTAAAATCCCTGAGTTGCTAAGTTTTAAGAATCTGAGCCAAGGATGTTGCAAGAATGGTTGGATCATCAGTTACTACATCTGTGTTTCTGGTTGGGAGTCAGCGTCACCTTGATTCCCAAACAGAAATAAAAGTAAGGTGTTGGGTTTTTTTGAACCATGGGTAGGGAGTACAGTGTGATTAGTGTAGAAAGATGGGCTAAATCAAAGATGTAGAAAGGAAGCAAATCATTTTATTCAAGTGGTTTTTCGATCATCCAGAAACATTCCTTTCAAGTTTGAGCTAGATTTCCCAGCTGCGAATGAAATGAAAGAAGTTTCCATTTTGATATGTTAAATTACACTTGTTTTTATCTTTCAGTGATAAATTAGATGATTCTCTCAAAGAAAATCCAATCTCTCCAAAAGCCTGCTTTCTCATGTGAAGAAGTACTCAAAACATTTAAAAATAGAGATTAGATTAGATTAGATTAGATAAAGCTTTTAGTAAGGTTTACAGTGAGCTAGGCAACATACTAAGCATTAGCAATATACAAACAATAAAAAAAGATGGTCCCCACTCTCAAGATGCTTCAAAACTCTAATAAGAGAAGACAACAAAGGAAGGGAAGTGTACTGAAGGTAATTTCTATCATCTTAATAAGACAGTTTGGCAATTTAGCATAACCGATAATTAATCAATTCAAATACCTTCTAATAGAATAAATTCTATTACCTCAATAAGATTGTTTCTCAACTTAGCATAACTAACTCCATTTCTGCTTTATGTCTCCATTTTGTGACTGAGCTATCTCATATGTGCTGGTTTTCAACAATAAGATAGGGACCCTTTGTTCTATGATTTAGTAAACAAGTATGAAATCTTGAAAATAATTGATAAATGTTTATAGACTCTCCAACAAGACTACTAATGAGAAAATATTATTTAAAATGTTAACAATTTTTTTAACAAAATTACCAATCAAATTATGAAAGTATAAAAGCCTACCTGAGATTTCATCCATCAGCCTTTTCCTAAGTCACAAGAAGGTCAGGAAGTCAGGCTCCTGTATTCTCTGCACTTGAGACTAGAGCAAGCCCGCATCATTCAAAGGTAGTGCCAATGGTTAGCAGAGGTTTGGGAGACAACAGAAGACCACCAAGAAGGGAGACGTCCAGCTGGGCACAGAGGGAACCTCTTCTAGTCTCCTAAGAAAGAAGCCTATCCCAATCTTTACAGTCAGGGTGGTGGGTCTGTTTTTAGAGACCACCACCAAGGTATTGTTCAATCCTTTGATTGATAAAGTTTGATTGCATGTCTTGGAAATGGTAAGTCTGATGTTTCCTTCACACCACTTGTATACATAATAGTAAATTGGGTCACTTGTACCTTACATTACAAGAAACTGAAAAGGGGAAATCCATGATAGGAGGAACAAGATAAGAGGTCTGGAGTTGGAGTGGAGCAGGGTGTGTGCCCAGAGGGAAGTGAGCAACATGGCTGAGACATCAGATGATATTGAGGATCAGGGCAAAAACTCACCAATAAATAGCTCCTAGCCCAGTATCTTTCACATAGTATGAGCATGATAAGTATTTGAATGATAAGTATAATTCAGAATAAAGTTAATATCCAAATAGCTTAGGCATTTCTCTTTTAATCCGTCATAGAAATATTATTTGTTGTTAACAGGCATTGAAATGTTAAATAGAATGTTAAATAGCACAGGGACAAAACCAGATCTTCTTCCAGGGTGACATCAAACCATTCAAGACCACTCTTTATCTCTGGCCATTTAACCTGAGCCCCATGTACCCAAAGAAATTATCTTCTAGCCCATACCACTTCATTTTGTCCAGAGATAAAAATTTTCATGAGAGATTGGCAAAATATTTTTGTTGTTGGAAATCAATGGGGCAGCTAGGTGGCATAGTAGATAGAGCACTGGCCCTGGATTCAGGAGGATCTGAGTTCAAATGTGGCCTCAGACACTTAACACTTACTAGCTGTGTGACCCTGGGCAAGTCACTTAACCCCAATTGCCGGAAGGAAGGAAGGAAGGAAGGAAGGAAGGAAGGAAGGAAGGAAGGAAGGAAGGAAGGAAGGAAGGAAGGAAGGAAGAAGAAAGGAAGAAAGGAAGGAAGAAGAAAGGAAGAAAGGAAGAAAGGAAGAAAGGAAGGAAGGAAGAAAGGAAGAAAGAAAGAAAGAAAGAAAGAAAGAAAGAAAGAAAGAAAGAAAGAAAGAAAGAAAGAAAGAAAGAAAGAAAGAAAGAAAGAAAGAAAGAAAGAAAGAAAGAAAGAAAGAAAGAAAGAAAGAAAGAAAGAAAGAAAGAAAGAAAGAAAGAAAGAAAGAAAGAAAGAAAGAAAGAAAGAAAGAAAGAAAGAAAGAAAGAAAGAAAGAGAAAGAAAGAAAGAAAGAAAGAAAGAAAGAAAGAAAGAAAGAAAGAAAGAAAGAAAGAAAGAAAGAAAGAAAGAAAGAAAGAAAGAAAGAAAGAAAGAAAGAAAGAAAGAAAGAAAGAAAGAAAGAAAGAAAGAAAGAAAGAAAGAAAGAAAGAAAGAAAGAAAGAAAGAAAGAAAGAAAGAAAGAAAGAAAGAAAGAAAGAAAGAAAGAAAGAAAGAAAGAAAATCAAGGCAAATTCTATCAGGTGTATTCTCTTCATCTACCAGTCTAGTACCAGAGGGGGAAAAAAAAGGGAAATAAGTTTTGGCAAGACTTACTTGTTATTGATAGGGCAGCTGATGGGTGCAGTGGATAGAATACTGGGCCTGAAGTCAGGAAGACTCACCTTTCTGAGCTCAAATCTGGCCTCAGACACTTACTAACTTTGTGACCCTGGGAAAATAATTTAACCCTATTTGCCTCAATTTCCTCATGAATGAAATGAACTGGAGAAGAAAATGGCTTACCATTCCACTATTTTTGAAAAGAAAACCCCAAACTAGTGTCACAAAGACTTGAACACTATTGAAATTACTGAACAACAACAAATTCATGACAAAGAGCTTTTGGGATATGTTACTATTTTCTATTAGCTGTTACTTTCTTCAATATATTTACTTTTGGGAAACCAGTCTATCATTTTCAAACAAACACACATAAATAAATCACTATGTGTCTATAACGAAACTCTACTTTGCATGGGACCCTGACAAATTAATCCCGTTCTTGACCAGTGATCAAAGTCCTTTGCCCTGGACAAGGCCTATGCAAACTCACACAAAAGGAAGATGAGGGAAGGATCGCTGACATCTACCAAAATGAGTCTAACAAAGCAGTCTTGCCTCCAATATCATTCTGCTGAAACCATTCAGTCTCCATGGTCCCATATGGGAAGAACCCTGGAAAGTGCCCTATGAGGCACTGGACCACACTGGTGGCTGTTATGGTTCTCAGTGTAGTGTTGGTAGGCATACCTGCTCATTGGCAGTATGAGTAGCTACTAGCCTTTGGACAGTATGTCACTTCTTTTGTAGCCAACTTACTGGTGGTTCCCCCAAAAACCATCAACAAAAAATTGAATTTCTTGGTCTAAGATATACCACTTTTCAAATTACTGGGTCTATCTCCCACAGGGAAAGGCATCCATTATCCATCCAAGGATCAATTCTTTCCTTGAACTATATAGAATTACCTATTTCACAGGATTCTTACAGGTAATGGGCTTCAAAAATCTTAAAGTAGCATATACATTTGAATTTTATTTATGATTGTTTCAGTAAAAGCCATTAAGATTGGCTAGAATTATCTTACTGTGGGTAAATCTTGCTTAATTACACATTTCCTTGGTGACATTCCAATGTTCTTGTCTTTGTATCTGCACCGCTTATCCTAACGAACAAGTTTTGTCCATTTTTTATTGCATGGAGGATGCTAAATAGCAGCTCTGGAACTAAAATCCCAATGGCTATCTTGTTAGGACTATTGTTAAGACTATGGTTCATTTGCATTTTAACAGAACTCATCTGATGCCTGCTTTTATTCTCAGGTTAACCGTTTTATCTCTCTGGATAATTGACTTAAATATCTAGCTTTTAAACTCATGCACCTCAAATTCTGGTCACTATGTCTATACACCCAAAGCTTCCTATATTCTTACTGATCCACTGTCAATAAAGAGTATGGTTACTTAATAATGGAGGATATTCTACTTTGTGTATATGCCATCCTAAAGAGAAATTGAAAAGTTAGGAACCCCTGCTCCCTGGAGGCTGCCTGACTATTCTAATATTATTTGTAGAATCCTCTGCTCTTAGCTGTAAACTGCAAATAAAATTCCTTATTTTCAAATCAATACCTTTCACCAATATGCATTATGAAGATACACATATAATATTTTCTTTAAAAATTTTATTAGACAAAGTGTTACAATGGTACTTGAAAACAGAATCTTGGGGAGACTACTAAATTAGCCAGTTTTCATTGAACAGTAACATGATGCTAGTCATAACTTAAAAAAAAAAAAGACAAAAGAACAAGAAAGAAAATAGTGACCCATGGCAAAATATTCCATTAGTCTGTAGTTTTCAGTAATTCCCATCCAATAATATACACGCAACTACCAAGCCTACTTATTCAGTCTTTTTAGTAATACCTGTGAAGCCAAGTACAATACACGTAAGTAGCCTGCTTCGGAGAAATACTGAAAAGAGAAAGTAAATGATGCATCAGGAAACCTTGCTTGCATTTTGAGAAGCTTATGATCTTGAACACAGATTCACCAGTCAACGCCATATCCTACAGGTATTATCCTTGCTACCTGTGATACAAATATCATATTGTCATATATTGTTACTTTTCATAAGTTTATATTCTTGTTATCTTACACTTCAGATCTTTTCTTACTAATAAATACCACCAGGGTACATAGTGGGGGGCACTGCAGTGGATAGAGCGCCTAGCCTGGAGTCAGGAAACCTCATCTTGCTGAATTCAAATCCAGCCTCTGATACTTAACTAGCTATGTGACCCTGGGCAAGTCCTTTAACCCCATTTGCCTCAGTTTCCTCATCTGTAAAATGAGCCAGAGAAGGAAATAGCAAACTACTCCAGTATCTTTGCCCCCCCTCCCAAAAAATGGAATCATGAAGACACTGAAATGACTGAACAGCAACTACTAAATGAGCCAGAGCTTCAAGGTGTGATTATTAATTCCCTGAGAATGTCAGGGGTTTGTGATATATTAAATATTTTTACATGGTTTTAATTAGCTCAGTTGGTCAGTATTAATGAAACCAAAACCATGGAGTCAATTTCTCTACAGATCAGTTAGGTGGCACAGTGGATCGATGGCTGGATCTGGAGTCAGGGAAATCCGAGTTCGAATCCAGCCTCAGACACTTACTAGTCATGTAACCCATTTGTTTCAGTTTCGTCATCTGTAAAATGGGGATAATAGCACCTACTTCTCTGGGTTGCTGTGAAGAGCAAATGAGATAATAATTATAATAAGCTTGGCAAAGTGCCTGGCATATAGTCAGTGTCATATAACTGTTAGCTGTTATTATTATTAGCTCCATTCTAAACATTGGCTTAATTGTATATCCTAGCCAGTCTTCTCACACAATGCATGGTGTTAATTACTATAACTCCTAATGTTTTGCTATAATGCCATTAAAGGTGCATAATTTCCAAAGAGAGGGATCCTTCCCTTCCATATGTTTTTTTTGGGGGGTGGTGCGTGAGGCAATTGGGGTTAAATGACTTGCCCAGGGTCACACAGCTAGTAAGTGTCAAGTGTCTGAGGCCAGATTTGAACTAAGGTCCTCTTTAATCCAGGGCTGGTGCTCTATCCACTGCACCACCTAGCTGCCCCCATTCCGTATGTTCTTGACATTACCACCCTGTGAATCATGTTTATCCTGTGGCCTTTTTGGCATTTCTCTGCTAAAACCTACCTCCCACACCCACCCCATCATTCCACCCACCAGGAGAGGCCCAAGGTACCAAGTATATGGTTACTCTCTCTTAACCTCCTACCCAAACAAGTCAAGACTCCTTTTAGGAAAGTAGCTGATGAGAACTCCTTCTCATTAAGATGAAATGACTGTGTCACCTGCCCCAAGGCTATTTATTACCTGTTAGTAGTAATAGACAAAACCCCTTTATAATAAAAGAAGCAAGTCTCTAGCTGCTGGGAGGGGACTTTAGGGGCTAGGGCCTCTTTTCTCTCAGCCCCATGGACTAGTCAGCCTTTTTGTGATGCACACCTTGGGTTTAAAGGTACAAACATCTTCAATTCAAGGGCAATATCAGTCACTAATAATTTTCAAACCTGGATAAAATGAAGAATGATCCTCATTATTACTTAGCAAGAGAAATCAATGGAGATCAATAGCCATGTGGCCTAAAGAGATTAAATCACAGCCCAAAAAATTGATCTGCGGTTATGCCTGTACCAATGCCTGTTCTGAATTAATTCTGTACTTTGAAATGTATTACAGGGTTATGTGTGGTTTTTTTAGGACATTAAAATAATAAAAAAGGAAAGTATTTGTTTGAATTGTTCAGATGTTAATTCCTTACAATTGTGACAAGTAAATGTTCCAAGGGCCTTGTAAAGAGCTGGGTTCAAGTCCTACCTTTCATGCATGGGACCCTCAGCAAGTCACTTAATTTCTCAGTGGCCCCAGGTAATTCTAATTCTCTAAGACTAGAAATTGCAGCGAAAATGCTGATCTACACTGGGAGAAGTTCTTTGCTGGGAGCTCCTTCCCCTCTCCCCCACTCCAAACCATAGGGGTGAAAAAAAATAACAACAAATGGAAATCACGAAGGAAAGCCTGGCCTCTATCCACCACCTGTGCCCCACCATAGCAGCCAGTGCTCTTGTAGTACACTTTCTAAATGGCTCATATCTCCTAGTGAGGGGACCCCCAGCCCCTAGAGCCTAACATTACCTTTCTTCATTAAAAGTGACCTTGTTTAATCCCTTGATAATATTCAAACTACACGACCAGGGGGAAGAGGCCTGGGCCTGGATTTAGAAGGCCTGGTTTTGAGGCCTGGTAAAGCCATAAAAATGTTTCAGCATCAGTTTTTCTTCACTTGTTAAACAAGAAGATTTCTACTGGCTTTATCATCATGATGGCTTAATATGTCCAGCTACTTTGTTACACTTTAACATAGCACTTCTTGGGGAAGATTCTATCATCCCAGCGATGGATTTTTGGGAAATACGACAAGCCGGAAGGAGTAAGGTTGTGGACTCGAAGGCTGTTTCAAAGCTGCCCCCAAACCATATCAGATAAGCCGTCCTCTGCTTCAACTATGCTCAAGGCTGGACACTAACACAGGTACTATACTACCACTTTGCGGAATGAATGATTGTCAGCATCAGGTAAGTAATTCCTATTGGATTAGTGGAATTTTGAGAAGGGTTTATGAATATTTAAGTGGCTGGCAAAATTTAGGATAAGCTAGCTTTTGTTTTTTTTTATGTCAGGGAAATTTGCCTTGTAAATAGTTTACCTAATGTCATGCAGTGAGCCAGTTGTGAAGCTTTCTCCAGTTCAGTACTTTAGCAACCAGACCATGCTGTTATTAAAATTAACTAATGAAATTAATATGGCATATCATGAAGGTATGTTTATGGGCAAGGCATTTTAGCTAGTTCCTCTTGGAAATATGCCACATATTTCAGTCAAGGACACCATAATATTGACTGATGAAGAGAGCTTACTTTAAAATTAAATCAATGATTTGGCTTCTTAACTTGCCTGTAATGATGATATTGCCTTTATAGTTGAAAGCACAAGAGAAGATTTCATCTGTGTGACCCTCTAGAATCTGGAGGCACTGTCCTGTGTGAGAGTCCCATATTCTAGCTGTTTTATCAGAGCTACCTGTCAGAAGACGATTTCCTTGAGGATTAAAGGAAATCTGAAAAAGAAAAAAAAAAGAGCACTAAATTACTAATGTGAGAGCATACAGTGATCCTAATAACAATATTTTGGGGGCAGTTAGGTGGTGTAGTGGATAAAACACGGGTCCCGGATTCAGGAGGACCTGAGTTCAAATCCAGGCACTTGACACTTACTAGCTGGGTGACCCTGGGCAAGTCACTTAACCCTCATTGCCTCACAAAAAAAAAAAATTAAAAATAAAAAATAGCAATATTCCAAGTTATGAGAGCAGGGTTCCAGGGTCCATGTAATGACTACAAATGTTTTTCTAATATGTATTTTGGTCATTTAAACATTTACCAAACCCAGGTCCTCTTCCTTATTAAAATCTCTTACATCGCATACACTACTGCTATGAATGTTAATTACATCTCTTTATATTTCCACCAAGCTACAATTTAAAGTGAAACCAATTGTATATGTAGTTTTGAGCTCTAACAAATACTTCCCATATTTTTCCTATATTTTCTTTTAAAGGTAGACTATGATAGGCAACATTCTGCTAATACAGCCACATAGTGAAATTAAGAAAATATTTTCAACTTGAAAAATAAAATGAAGGTGGATTAGCTGTAATTCTGGCTTCCAGACCTCTGACTTTTAATTTTTTGTAAGCAGAGAACTAAAAAGAATCCTTCTATTATAAATATTGTCAGATACATTTCCTCCATTAAAATCAGCTAATAAAGTTGTTAAGCATTTCTATCTTTTGTTTATGATATCTTTAGGACAAATATATTCCTATCCTTACTATGTTCATGCATATTAACAAAGATTTCCTGCCCTTCATCCCAGAATACTATTTTTACAATATCAATACTAATTTTCACACACAATGAGAAAAATAAATGTTATGGAATTTCAAACCTGAACAAAGTTGAAATTATTTGCAATTTACAATACAAAAGAAAAACCTGGCATACTTAAAGAGCATAACTTAACTTTTTAAAGGAATTTGGTCATTATTTCAGACTTACTCCTTCAACATGAGATTTCAGAGAGAAATATAGACATATAGAACATAACATTAGTAGAATAATCTGTGGCAAGCATGTGTGTATGTGTGTGTTAAAAAGACAAACTACACAAACTGTTTTTGAGTAAGGGAGTTGTGTCTCAACTTATAAATATGAAAAGCAAAAGTGAAGAGTAAAATATCTGTTTTAATTCAAAATAATAGTACTATTCATCTCCTTTGGTCAGAAAAATCATATATTGTATAAAACATACAACTACCTAAATCTGTTCTTGTGTTCTCCTATGGGCTACTTCACATAATCACATTTTCCCTTCACACTCAGACGATTCCTTTCTCTAATTGGTCCCATAAACTTGCTCATTTCTCTGCCTAAAATCCCACTTTCATAACTTGGAATTCTGTTATTAGGGACACTCTATGTTCTTCCATTACAACCACTGTCAACCAAAGACCTGAGCCCATGATTCCAAAAAACACATCAAATCAGAGATTGCTGTATTCAAGGTAGCTAACCTGAACCTCTGAAGAAACCCTAAAAGAAAGCAAGAGTGTTTGACCAACACCATGCCATAAAGGCTCAATTCAACAAATATTGATTAAATGTCTCAATGCAAAACTGAACCCATGGACAAAGGGAGCAGGAATCAGGATGAGCCTAGTTGGAGATAAGCACTAAATCCTAAACCATGGTAAAAATCCTCACACACCTGGACCATGGTTGAACAAGCAGAAAGCAAAGCACTATGTGACTTACTTAGTTTGGTCATTTGTAGAGAAGACAAAAATAGAACTTTGGAATTTCTGAAAATTGAAGAATTTGAGGATACCTATTGTTATTAGTTACTATTAATTAGTGGTTATTAGTATAATGATATAATTGCAGTATCAATTCGATGAGTAAAATATTTATCACATGGCATGATTCCTATAAAATTATTCAGTCATGCATATACTATAAATGGGAAAAGCTGCTTAAGAGTTCAATAAATTGCTTTACCAAATACTTTTGGTATACCAGGTTTTTTAAAACATTCATTTTTATTATTATCTTTTAGTTTTATATGGCCTAAATTTCTCTTTGTATCCTTCTCCTTCCCCATTTTATAAAGAAAAAAAATGAAATGGAGAAAGAGGAGAAATCAGCAAAATTGGTCAATACATAGGAAAAAAAACTTTAAAATAAAACAATATTCTATACCTATGGGCCTACCACCTCTGCAATGGAGTTAGGGTTGGGGAGGTGGGGGAGGAGAGGGAGTTATCTTCTCTTTGAATTCTACAGTTAGTTTTTTATTGTTTCATTGTGGTTGTTCTTTATGTTTCCTTTGTCATAGTCACTATGTATATTGTTCTCCTGGCTTTGCTTACTTCACTTTGCATCAGTTCACATAAATCTTTCCAGGCTTCTCTGTGTTCATCATACTCATAGCACAGTAATATGCCATTCCATCAGTAGACCACAGTTTGTTTAGCCATCCTCCATCTGTTAAACAACTACTTTGTTTCCAATTCTTTTCTGCCACACCAAATAATTATTTTGTTTTTTACAGCTGAAGTAAATGTTGTTTTATGGAGCACAATTGATTTTACTCTTCAATCATCATGTCTTCCTTGAGGATATACTTACAAAAATGTGTACCATAAAATACATGTGATAAATTTCTTAGAACAATATGAGAAATTGAGCTAGATTTAGTCCCTCTATACCTTTGAGTTTTTACTTAAATAAGTCATTTAAGACAGATGCCTCTTTGGGTTTATTCTTGAAAGATATGAATTCTAAGCAAACACTTATAAAGGGAAAAGCCAACTTACCTTTGAAATTTCACCTTCATGACCTTCTAACTTGGTAATACATTTTCTTGTAGCAGCACTAAAAACTCTTGCTGTTCCTTTATCAGAGGAAGAAACACATATATTCAGTGTTGTGAGTATCTGATTTTTGTTTTTATAATCCTCTATGCTGGAATGTAAGATAACAATCCTCATATCAAAGGGGACCTACCTTCCCTTATGCCCTATGCCTAGGAAGAGGAGCTGGATTCTCACATGTCTCATCCATTTCTTTACCAGAGAAGTGAGAAAACAGTAGATTGGGGAGGGACTTGGGTAGTAAATGCTCCAGAAACTAATCATGAAAATCCATGAAAGGCCTTGCAAACATCATCTGCTCTTCCTTTGATTTCTTGAGAGTTCATAGAAATTAGTGTTCAGTTCAAAGTTGAATGGGCCAAAGATCTAGATGATTGGCCTGACTCCTCCAGTCTCCACACCTTCAATTCAGTAACCTAAAGCAGGAAGCCCACCCTAATCTCATGGATAGGGAGGCAAAAGAAAAATACATCAAGCTGCTATTTGCTAAGGATGAGGCAATGTTTAAAACTGCCCTATTTCTGAAGCACAGGGAACAAGCAAAGACGCCAGTGAGCAGGATATTACTTGTTTGCAAATGAACTGGATCCAGTGAGAGATCAGTGGTCCCATTAAGTAGCATAGGAGAATCTAAATTGCTCCAGAGCAGTGATAGTCTGTCAAATGCTAGCATTCTTCAGTGGATTGGCAAATTAGTAGATCAGGGAAGTCCGGGATGCATTAAGTCATTAAGTACAAAAACACTCACTCCTGTCTCCCCAACACCTGAGTACAAACAGTTTCTGAAGGAGTTTCCAGGGGCAAGAGTTACAAAAAAAGAACAATAGTTCTAGTGAAACTCAGAATTATAGTCAGTAGACAAGCATTTGTTAAGCACTTACTGGCACCAGGAACGGTACTAAGTCCTGGGAAACAAAGAAAGGGGAAAAAAAAAACACAGGTGCCTGCCCTCAAGGAGTTTCCTGAGGAAACCACAGGCAAATAATTATGCGCAGATGCGGCAGTTGGGAAAGCCAGCAAAAGCCTCTTCCTCAGCTGGAATTTGAGCTGAGGCTTGAAGCAAACCAAGAACAGAAGGCAGAGGTGAGGAAGGAGAACTTTTCAGGCATGAAGAGACTGGAGATGTAGTGTTCTGTGTGAGGATGCTTGGGGTTAAGGGATTGCCTTGTGTCCCGGCACCTATTAGAAGCAGCACCTGAAACACTAGGTCTTTCTGACTCTAACAAGTGTCTTCTGTCTTCTGCACCCCAATACCTCTTCCTAGAAATGTCTGATACTTGAAAGGTAATCTATGCCCACAAACAACTCTGACACAAGGATTACAAGTATCTTTAGGGAAAATTTTAAGTCATTAATTCTGAGTTTTAAAAGTACATACTGGGGCAGCTAGGTGGCGCAGTGGATAGAACAACGGCCCTGGATTCAGGAGGACCTGAGTTCAAATTCAGCCTCAGACACTTTACACTTACTAGCTGTGTGACCCTAGGCAAGTCACTTAACCCCAATTGCCTCACAAAAAAAAAAAAAAGAAAAAAGTACATACCAAAAATATGCTAATTGTTACAATATTTACTAAGCCAAAAGAACAGGGGTTCCTTCACCTTTTCAATATCTGATAAATTCTTACCCAATAGATTTAAATCACCATCGAAATAAGTGCAAAGAAAGAGCCCTGAATATTTTTCCCTTCATGGTACTGTAACCCGTAATTTTACTCCTTTGGCCAAACTATCAATTACCAACTTTGGCAATTTCAAAAACTCATATAACAATACTTGTCTGTCTTTTACTTTCTCAAGTAAGTAATAGACTTCCTGTTTTATCAGTGCCTACACAATACCAGTATAATCAGATGGAAAGTTAGGAATTCAGCAAACAGGATATTCTTGTTTGTTGTTAACAGACCCAATACCTTTCAAATCATTTTTATAGACTTTCACAACTTAATTTACAAATGCTTTTCATTAATAAAGCCCTTTTTGTAAATAAAACATAATAGACACTTAAAATATTTTAGAATGAAAAATATTCTACAAAATTATGAATGAAACTTTCAGTACATACATATAAAGTCTGAATAATCAATATTTGTCAAGAGATTCAGATAAAATATTATCTTTAAAAAACATTCATTATTTGCTAATTCTTCAGATTTTACCTCAATTTTATTCTTTATTATTATATTTACATATCATATTCTACCACATGCCCAGTGAGCAATTGTGCTGATGACAAAATTTCATACGTGACAGCATGGTGGAGTGGACAGAAGGTTAGCCTTGGAGTCTGAAGGCCTAGTTCAAACCCTGTCTCTGAGTGGACTTCTGACAATCTATGAGTCATTTAAGCTCTCAATGGTCTTGGAAACTCTCTTCAACTGTAATTTTTTTTGGGGGGGTGAGGCAACTGGGGCTAAGTGACTTGCCCAGGGTCACACAGCTAGTAAGTGTTAAGTGTCTGAGGTCGAATTTGAACTCAGGTCCTCCTGAATCCAGGGCTGGTGCTCTATCCACTGTGCCACCTAGCTGTCCCAACTGTAAATTTTTGATGAATTGTTGCTGACCTACATTTTTGGGAGAAAATTTCTACATTGGTAGACTCCCAGATATAAAGTAAAAAACAAACAACTTTTCTCATAAGGAAAACATATTATCAGCTTACTTACCATCAGCTGAAGCAGTTGCAATAAGCTGTCCTGTATAATCAAAACAGATATCTAATATTTCATCATCATGACCTGTTAAAGTTGCCACACACTTCCCATTCAAAACATCCCACAGCTGTAATTTAGAAGAAAAAGAAACCTATGTATTTCTATTTAAGAAAACTACATAAAGTCAAAAGCAATCTTAAGAATGTAATTGTTACTGTTGGGCTTAGTTGTTTGAAGCGTGATCATGGATTTTCCTAAATTATAGATTATGGATTTGATCCTTCAGTTAGCTTCACTCTGCTCCTAGAGCCAGTTGCCCTTGAACAAATCCAAAGGTGTAGCAGCTAAATGGTGTGGATGAATCTCTACTACAGGAAAAAACTCAAAGTGCATGGCCCACAGTAGGTATGAGGTGCTCATGTGTAGTCAATCAATTAGGAGTATTTTTTTTGTCAGATTATCAGCTCTTACTAAAATATATATAAACTGTAGTATAAGAATGTCAGGGTGAAGGGCATTTAGTCTAAATTCACAATCCATTATATTATACTTTCAAGGTTCGGAAGTATAAAATATATTATTTTAAATACTTTCTCCTGTTTTTTTAAAATGAAAGTCATAACATCTTACTTGATTATATTCTTATCAAATTTTACATTTTCCCTTATAAGGGCAAAAAAATCAAAGCGGAAATCTGAAATAAAGTAAAAAATCATTAATGCCATTGGTTTATAAACATTCATCATTTGCTATTAAGAGAGAAGAAATGTGTTTTTAAAATCCACTTTCCTAGCTTCCAAGTTTAATAATCTCTTATTCTGAAAGTTCAACACACATATAAATAATGAATTTATTAGGTAAAGGCCTCTCTTTAACTCACCATGCATGTTTTGTCCATAGATCCAGTTAAAATTAAAGAGCAATCCCAGTTGAATAAAGCACTACTAATCTCTGCACGATGACCTATTAAAGTATATACCTTCCTAAAAAAGAAAAAGAAAAAAGAGAAATAAAACAATGAAATTTATGGCATATTAAATAATGTCAATCCTAGACACTTAAGCTATTGCAAAAAGACCAACAATTGTAATTTTTACATGGCCATGATCTGAGTGAACATGTTGACACCTGAGTCAAAGGGAAAAGAAATCTATAGCTTAGAACCAGTCAATGAATTCCAAAGTCATTGCTTCATGTAGACAGTATGAAAAGTCTAAAAATATCAATATTGACAGCAATGAATAAAAGATTTACCTTATCTCAGAAAGGAGTGGAAGCTTTTGAAAATATGGTGTCAGTCTAAAATCCAGAAAGCTTGAAAATATCCTCATGCTTGATTAGTGAACCATTGACCATTCAGAAAATAAATAATAAATTTGTGGCATATAGATGTCCTTTGTTTCTCTTCTCACCTTTGGTGGAAATGAGTTGGCAAATCCCTTGCTCTTTCAGCCCTTCTATAGCTTACTACTTGCAACCAAGGATTTTACAATTGATAGTTAATTTGTTTAACTTTCTTATGACTAGAACAACAAAAAAATAAAACCTAGGAAAAAAACTGAAGTGATTGGACCAAATCAAATTTGGTGAATTATCTATATATTTGTTTCAGATTGATATCTTTAAAATACATTAAAAAGTTGGTTACATAATACAAACATAAACAATTAAACTAAACCATTATGGTAATGATATTGTACATTTGCTCTCTTTTACAATTTTACGTTATTTCAATGAGTACTTACAGAAGATAGATATTTCTATAAACAGAGAATTCATAAAAAGAAGCTTTAGATATCGGGGCCCTGATGTTAACATCTTCCTCTGAGAGTGCACCTCAATCTTCCTTGTTACTAAAGAAACTTTCTATGGTCCTCACCTTTCTCTGTCCGCTCATCTTGGCTTTCCTTTACTTGCCTTTGTTAGCTCCTTAAAGTGGGGTACTGTTTCCAGGCTGCACTATCCCAAGTTTCAGAAGGTCCCAGGTGGTATGATTTAAGGAGGAACAGGTTTTTTACTTGCCTGGCCTGTTCCCTGGTCCATAGGCAACCCCAGACCAACTTGCTAATCAACCAGCTTTGTGTGTTGTGAGAATTCATAAAAAGAATGTACCAGGCAAGGGATAAAGAGGATCACAGAAGATAAAACTGTCAGTTTTGGTTACAGAAAAAGATTTTGCACAAACAAAACCAATACAACTAAAATTATTAGAGAAGCAGATAACTGGGGGGGGGAGATAATTTTGCAATTTCTCTAATAAAAGTTTTATTTCAAAATAATAAAATACTTTTCTAAAAAAGTTTTGTTTCTGAAATCAATAATAAATGTAATCAAATTTATAAAATAGAAATCATTCCCTTAATTGGTAAATGGTCAAAATATATGAACTGGCAATTCTCAAAGAAAGAAATACAAGTTATCAACCAACATATGAAAAATGTTCCAAACTGACAAATTAAAGAGATTCAAATTAAGATAACTGAAATACCACGTCACACTCATCAGGTTAACAAACATGAAGAAAAAAAAAAGCAAAATGACTAATGTTGGAAGAGCTTTGGAGGAAAGGGCACATTCATACACTATCAGGAGAAGTGTGAAGTGGTCCAATCATTCTGGAATCAGTTTGGCACTATGTCCAAAACATCACTAAAATGTATGTATCCTTTAAACCAATGATATCACTACTAGGTTTATTCTCCAAATAGATCAAAGAATGAAGGAAAAGACCCCTTGTTTACAAAATATTTAGAGCAGCTCTTTTATCAAAGAACTGAAAATAAAGGAGGTAATCATTTGGAGGATGGCTGAACAAATTATGCTATGTGAATGGAAAGGGATACTACTATACCAGGAGAGATGACAACGGAGATAATTTAGAAGAAACTGTAAAGATTTGTATGAAATTGTGCAGAATGCCTTAAGTAGAAACAAAACAATTTAACAAACATTATCATAAAGGGAAACAACTTTGAAAGACATAAGGACTCTAATTAATGCAATGACCACTTAACTAATGATGGATCATGCTATGCAACTCCTGAGAGGTGAGACTCAAGGTGTGGAATGAGATCTATATTTTTTTTTAAATGGCCAATGTGGAAATTTGTTTTGCTTGACTATACACAATTCTTATGAGTTTTAGTTTTGTATCTTTATTTTTTCCCCAGGGGTGGATGGAGGTAGGAGAGAGAAACTGTTAATAGAAACATAATTTAATTTTTAAAGTGATATATATATATATATGTATATATGAGTCACTGTGTTCTACTCCTATATGGTAGAAACCATAAGCTTCCATTAAATTCATGAAAAGCTGCAGTATATATGGCAGTACAACTTAATACCATAATAGAAAATTAACTACGAATACCTTCCAGTCTCAACATCCCATACAGAAACTGTATGATCAAAGGAACCAGTGATAATTCTGTTTCCTGAGGTGTTAAATGATAAGGAGATGATTTCAGCTGAATGTCCCTAGAAAAAATAGAGCATATACCATCATGAGCAAAAGTTTTCCCACACTGACCTTATAATGTTCCCAAAATAGAAATGCTTGCTTGAACATGACAACTGGCACTTTATTCATCTTTTTTATTTTTCAAATCTTTAAAACTCAGGAGCACTTTGTTTCCTTAATTGCAAGATGGAATTAGAAGAAGCTATCATACATGACATGGTCCTACAACATTAAATACTTAGACCTAATTTAGTTGTATTTCTTTTCTTTTTCTTTTTTTCTTTTTTATGGGGCAATGAGGGTTAAGTGACTTGCCCAGGGTCACACAGCTAATAAGTGTCAAGTGTCTGAGGTCAAATTTGAACTCAGGTCCTTCTGAATCCAGGGCCAATACTTTATCCACTGTGCCACCTAGCTGCCCCTTAGTTGTATCTCTATATTACTCAAATTACTTTTTTGTCTTTTCCATTGCTATAATTCATTAAATTGCAGGAAATTGCTGGAAGAAACTTAGCTTTTAAAATTAGGTATATAATCCATCTTAAAATAAAACATAAATCTCACTCTTTGAGAGTCTCTATTTAGGTTTAATAAGCTTCAAAAATTGAGATTAAAAAATCTGAACACTTGATTCTATACTTCAAAAACAAAGGAAGAGAATCCACTCCCTTGAAGCAGATGGGTAGGCAAGTGTGAAGTATATGACTCGTGTTTTCAGATCCATTTAGGTAAAGGCAACAAAAGTCATATTTTTAGTTTTAAGCACAGGTATTAATGGGGAATTTTAACCTCCTCTTCTCCTGAAAACAAGTAATTACCCATAAAATGATAAGAATTAATGACAAAGCTTTTACCCAGATGAATAATCACAGGGTTTGGGGGGAAAGGGGAGTAATGTAATTAAACTTGGTTTTATGATTTCCAATAAGGCAGCAAAATCCTTTTTTAGTACAGAATTTAAATACATTTGCTTAGAATAGCAATTGTATTCTTCTTCAGCCTGTATACCACTTTTGGGGGGCCAAAGACCAGGCCTAAATGGTCCCACTTGTTGCCAATATCACATCACCATGGCTTCTGGAGAGTAGTAGTACACAAGAAGGGGCTGGAGGAGTGAAATATTAGACAATTAATCCACCCTGTAGAATATTACCCTTTAATCCAGTCTTCCTTCATGCTTCAGGGAAGAGGAATAAAAGAAACAAAAGTGAGCTCCTAAACATCTAGAGTAGAATGGTAAAAGTAGAGAGAGAAAGACAAAACAGAGTGCCACGTGCAAGCTTTTACAAAGTTTTCTGTACTCCCCTTCTCTCATTTCTTCTTTTCATATGTTTAGGAAATTTGCATTGATCTGAAAGAGAGAGCTTGAGATCCAATTATTTTGCTAGTCATATCCAAGCTGGCAGCTGTGGTGACTTTGTAGCAATATCTGTCAAATGGTGTCAGTGGAAAATGGCTATGTTTAATGTAAAAGTATTAAAAATTCAAATCACCGAATACAAATGGCCCTTCCTTCTTTCTTTTCTTTCTGTCTTAGATTCACCAGAACCCAGTATATCTATTCTTTCATGTCAAATCAACAGCCAACAAGCTGGAGAACCTTTATAGCATATACTTTGAGAAGTGTAGCTACCTATATGGTCTGGGAGTGGGCAGAATGAGACACTGGTGAGGTCTCACAATCACATGTCCCCAGAAGAAATCCTGAGCCCAGAGAACTGGATGACAATTATGGAGAGGCAGTGGTGGTGGAACTCTCAGCCTGAAATATGGCAGCTATTGGGAGAGGAGCTATGTGGCTCAATGGGGGAAGCTCCTGAATTTCATCCCCCTTGACTAGCATCCTTGATGATGATGAGTTTCTGGAGAGTTCTAAGACCCAATCTCCTAAAGACAGTAGGGGAGATTCCTAGGTGAGCTCAGGAACACAGCCTTTGAAAGAGAGAAAGGGAAGTCCTTCCTCAGTGCCAGTCTCTGCATGTGGCAACTCATCTGGAAGAGCAGCAGGATGCTGAGGCAGACTATGAGGAAGCAAAAGACTTGTCCTTTGTCCTTCATGACCACTATGGAAAGATAGGAATAGCTTTGCTTCTTAGTTTGTTAGTTAACTAACCAAGAGTTTGTTTCCTTCTAGGGGAAGTAGAAGCCCTTAGGATAATGCCCAAAGGATTGAGGTCCCAATGGTTATGGGGGAAATCTGGGATTCACAGGAATATCAGAAGGTTGCCTCTTTTGTGTCCAATGCCAAGATTGTTTTGTTTCTGAGGAGAGTCCAAAGGCTTGGGGTAGTGCCATAAGACTGAAGGTCTCTGAGATAAAGATGGGGATCACCAGAATGCCAGGGGGTTGTCTCTCTTGAGATATCTATTTTTCCCCACTCTGAGGGAAAATGAACTATAGAGTCATGCTATGAATCTGGAAGTAGGACTTGGGAAAGAGGAAAGAGAATTATTTAAATGTCTGTGAGCTACTGCACGATGTTTTCTGCATGGTGTCTGTGAAGTACAAAAAAGGCTATAACCTAATAAAATTTCATTATTACCTCGAGGGCTCCCAAGAAGACTGGGGCTCTTTTACCCATATCTGTGAAAACCTAGATACAAGCTGCTCTATTTTTAGATTTCCAGAAGAATCTTTAAGTAAGAGCAGAACAAGACAACAACTTGTGATTTGGGAGAGGGGAACTCAATAGTAAATTTAGTCTCTGCACATCCAGACCATGAGATACTGAGCCACTGGTTCCATCTGTGGCCATGTTATATCCTGTTCAGCAAAATGTTAACTCCTGGAGAACAGTGACTTTCTTTTTTTGTCTTAGTATGCCAGGCACCTGATACGGTGCCTTCTATATACCAGGGGCTTGTTGAATTGAATTGAATCTGAAACTTAGAATACATCTGATAACATGCTCATCTTAGTAAATAATAAAGGGGTGAGATGATCAACTTACACTTAAAGTGACAACTTCCTCTCCATTCTGAATGTCCCACAGTTTGGCTGTAGTATCCATACTTCCAGTAGCTACCAATGTACTTTGAGGATTAAATGATAAACACACCTAAATCACACAAAAGGGAAAACATAACAACAAATTAGCTCATTTAGAAAAAGGCTTCAAGATTCAACAACATCATCACATTCTGGTTATTTTTTTTGTCACCTACAAAGGAAAGAAAAGCCATTTTATAAACATGGGCAAGCAGATAACCCCACATAAGCAGAAAGTCCTAAAACAGCAACTTACCACGAATCCTTGGATCCAGGGGCTCGATTACTTTTTAAATTATTTTAAGTGGACCAAAAATCAAAATGGACCACAAAGATGGCTTCAATATTACCTGGTGACCGACATTCATTCTTTTTTTTCCCCCCTAAAGTCCTTTATTTGGGCAGGGCCTGGTCACAAGCTGCCCTCAGGGGGACAAGGGTCAGCCCACAGATTTGGGGTCCTGAGACCCGAGCCCTTTCACCCCCCTGAAGGGTTGGAGCTTCACTTCTGGCCCTTCAGGTAGTTCCAGCCTTCATGACTATACGCCTGGATCGTCGAGGGAGCAGTGGACAGTGAAGACATCAAGCTGTTGATGTCTGAGTTCCAGCTCTCTCGGGGCTTAATGATGAAATGTGGAGTGGATGGGAGCTCCAGCCAGACGCCTATGTGCTTCGAAAGTAAGTCTGAGTAATGGTTGAAGGCGACTGGGATTGTCTCCTGTGCCCTTCATAGTGCAGCCTGACGCTGGGAACTCGACCCCAGCAGCCCCTGGTCATAAACGAAGTATACAGACCCACCAGCCAAGCCAGCCTTAATGCAAAACCCTAACAGGGGCCACAGGCCGGTAGCCATGGTCACCAAGCTCCGCTGCTCTGCTGCAACGTAAGGACACTGACATTCAGTCTTAATGACTCTATGTATTATTCGTTATATTCCAAATAAAGGAATTAAAATGATGTAGAAGATATTGCTAGCTCCATTACTCCTGATTCCTTTCTGGTACATTTTGTCCAGTAGACCCACCTATTTTCTATCTATCTAGGAAATATAGATTGTTGGACCCAGAAAGGCCATGATAAGCAGGGATGTGTCTTTAAAATGCACAAATATAACAAGTAGAAAAGGACCTTGAATCAACAACAACAAAAAAAACTACTTTCATTCAACCTGAACTGGTGCAGAATATCCATCCGTGTTAGGACCACCTACATGGGGAAATATGAGTGCTGGGTTGAAGAAAATACTCTAGTGTATTAAAAGATTCATTAGTAGCCACAAGGCACCAGCTTAACTTGGTAGATGAAGGGGGGGGAGGGGGGATTATAGGTTAAAAAGGAAGTTGTAAATGCTGACCTAACTATTGTAATATATGTCAAGTAGCA